>NC_139322.1:43680234-44077294 GCF_056507025.1 Lutjanus erythropterus
TCAACACTTTTGAAATGTCTATATGGGTCCACACTACAGATAGTTAATTTTATTGTTTTTGGAGAGTTGGTACCTTAACACTAATTTAGTGTAATTATTGACTATTTTGAGTTAAAATTCAACACTTCTTAACACTAACAATTGTTAGTTTTTCTAACTCTCGTATGCAGTGTTGATATTAATTCTCTCAAGGGTTACCACTAACACTGTAAGATGTTGGTTAATATAGCTTTTCTTAATTACTAAAAATGAACTTGAAAAGAACAATTTTCTGTTTTTATTAGGGAGGTTATTCACAGTCCAGATTTGCAAGACATTCAGTACATGAAGACAGTACATAAATCACATTTACATAAGTACATAATAGTAAAGACATAACTCAAATAATGGCATTAAACTTAGTCATAATAAGCTTGTCTTCTACTATTTTTCTCCCTTACATTTTAGTGTCAGCAACTATAAACATTTGAACAAACAATGTCATACACATTCATTTATCTATGAAAGCCTGCTCCTCATAGTTCATTGAAAATGGCAATTTCCTTTAAAGTAGGTCGGGTCTCTGTGAATGAATGTATCCAATCCATTTTGACCACAATGTCCTACATTTTTCTCTTTGCATTTTTATAGAAAAGGTTAGTCTCTCCATTGTGTAGATTTTCCTGAATAATTTTTAACCAGTCCTCTAATGTTGGAGCATCTGGTTGTAACCACTTCCTCGTCACAGCTTTTTTGCCTCCAATAAGTAATATTCTCATTAAATATTTGTCTGTTTTAGTTTGAAGATTCAGTGTTACAGTGCCCATATACATTGTCAAAGCATCAAATGGAATAGTGATCTGAATTACTGTTTCCAAACATTTATGAATTTCCCTCCAATAGAATGTAATTTTGGGGCAATCCCAAAATAAATGATAATGGTTACCTACATCTGTTCCACATAGCCCCCAACAATTCATTCCAGCACCTTGATATCTCTTCTGGGCAGGAGTAATGAAAATCTCATGATATTTTTCCATCCAAGTTCCCTCCAACAGTGTGATGATGTAGTTATCCACTGTGATTTGCATATATCCCCCCACTCATCTTCAGATATGACCATTCCTCCCTCTCTTTCTCATTGATTTTTTACATGTTGGGTGGTTGTCTTTGAGGAGTCCTGAAAGCTTTTATATAGAGCTGCACAATATATCGTTTGAGCATCGTCATCGCAATGTACGTGTGCGCAATAGTCACATTGCAGGTCCTACGATGTAGGAGGCAAATGAACTAAACGTGTTCTCATCTAATTTCAAGGGTACCTGACACACACTGTGTGCAGCAATCCACCAATCACAATCGTTCTTAATCAGTTTGCCAAAGCAGACCACGCCCCTGTATGTGGAGTGAGTCACAAGATCAGTGCAGGTTAATTGTCCACAAGATGGTGGCAGTGCAGCATAACATAAAGTGTTATTCAAGTCATCTGGTGAAAATTCCTGTATTTTTTCATATCGCAATATATATCGCAGGGTTAAAAAAAAAATTTCCAATGTCAGTTTTTTCCAATATTGTGCAGCCCTACTTTTATATAATCTGGATATTATTTTGCATCCATTTCCTGATTTGTAAGTTGACACAAAAATATTCAATATATCATTGTCTACTTTCTCCAAGCCCTCAGCTATAATTTAATTAACCCTGTGTCTCACTTGTAGATATCTGAAAAAATCTTGATCCTCCAATCCATAATCTTTTTTAAGTGTCTCAGAGCTTTTCAGTGTTTTGTTATGGATACAGCAGCAATATGCTGTTAGCCCTTTACCCATCCATATTTTAGATCTGGTATTGTTGTGACAAAAAGACTCAGAAAAATAGGCCAGTAAGGTCTGGGCTTAAAGCCACAACACCCTAAAAACCTTGATAAAAATCCACTGTTATCACTTGTATATTCCCAAAGTTTAATCCATCAAAAATAAGAATCAGGCAAAGTCTGGAAAAATCACTGGAGGAGCAACAAAGTTTTGCCACAGAAAGTTTATTGATCTCTCTAGGTGGAAAAATCAACAAGCTTGAGTCAAACCCAGGTTTAGACTGAAGAAAGAGGTGCAAAACACCTTGTTATATACTGTTTAGGAGGCTCTAGGAGCCTCCTTCCACTTTGAACATTTTGGCTCACAATCAAACATAATTGTGTATTAAATTTTACCTTATGGGATCATAATGTCATTCATTTTCTCACAAATTGCTGCCTCCCTTAGGTTCGCACGCATTAATCTTTTTTTTAAAAAAATAGTTAAATGATAATACAGGTTAATGCATTACATGAAAAGAACACTGAACTGATTAAATGACATCATACAAGTTAGTGTATCACATGATGAGAGCAGCTGGTCTGATATCTTATCTGTGTGGTAAACACCAGGTGCACCTTCAAGGTGCCTAGCCTCATTAACATTCTGGATGGGCATCATGATCTTCCTTAAAAAGGAATGTTGTCCTGGATGGAACAAGTCTGGTGCACGAACTACAGCTGATGGAACGAGTCTGATGCATAAAGTATACCACTACAAGCCTGGTGCACAAACTACAGCTGATGGAACGAGTCTGGTGCATGAAATTATACCACTACAGTATCCGTGTTGTTTGGGATGAAGTCAGTATCATATGGACACCATCTTAATTTCTCCACACCCTTCAGGTTTTACTTTTTAACTAACCTCTGCCAGGTGTTAAGAGCCACTTGTATCCAAGGATTGTTTTTATCTGTAAAGGTGTCCATCAATCTACTGTCTACAATCATAGCTTGTATTGATGATCCAATAGATTTCCCAACTTCTTCTTTCCTTCCACTTTGCCCTGAACTGTGAATTACAAAGACACACCAAGGGCCTTAATTGAGCTGCATAATAGTAGTCTTTAGGGGTGGTTAATCTGTCTGATTTACCGATCCGATTCGAGTACGAGTATTGAGGTCCCGATTCGATTACCAACCGATTTTCGATTATTAACGATTCTCGCTTAGCGATTATTGATTTTCGATTTGACAACAGTAACCCAAAATACACCACAAAGTTATTGCACCATTAAAAAAAACAGTCAGTTGCTGAATTACTTAACTCTTTTATTGATTAACAACTCAAAGCACTTCCTGTGTAGTGCAAAAAAAAGAAAAAAAGTGGTGGGATTAGAGTTAAATTATTTTAAAAATGAACTTGCCTTTGATCTTTGTCTGTCTGTAATTATCACCATAGTTATGTAATGTAATAATAATGATAATAGTAATGATAATGGTAATAATATTAAAAACTTCAATTCATACAGTGCTGTACTACGTATATACTATACATATATTAGATCATTATACACTGTACAGTATAATACACAACTACGCTCTGTAGTCTGGCTCAATGTCCCGCCTACAGCACAGCACATCTGATTGGTTAGAAGTCATGATCAATCAATCAATCAGTAGACACACTGTGTCACAGACGGGGCGAGACAGAGCTGCTCTGGTGAGCAGAGAGGAGCTGTGTAGAAGTTAAGACAGCTGATATCACCAAAGTTTCAATGAACATCACAGTTTTATGATCTGTTTCTTTGGTGATAGCATAGTTACATCAGTGAAAAAAGTTATGGTCTGGATTTCACTCAAGGCGATGTGACGGCTTTTAAATCAGTCGCTCTTTACAGAGATGCGCTGCACACAGCAGCATTTGTCTGCATTGAGATGTCAGGTATTATAACTTATACAAAAGTAACAGTGACAGTAAAACTATGATGCTCACATGTGGTCCACGGATCACATGCGTGCCGAATTGTAGAGTGCGATCTGTACGGGACACGAATCAACTGCGACCCATTGCAGCCCTAGTTGGTTGCTCGTTGGTTGCTCGTTGCTGGTTGATCCTCGTCCATTTTACACACCTGCTCGTACGGCTCACTCGCTCTGGCTGCTGCACGCACTTGCGAATTGGAACTGGGTGCGCTCGCGTGACGTTCAACTTCCGCATTTTTTCAAAATAAAATAATGCAAAAAATAATCGATTTTGAAAATTTTATAATCGATTCATACTCGTCCATAACATAATCGCGATTAATTAATAATCGATTTTTTTCACCACTCCTAGTAGTCTTTCAAGTTTGGTAAGGCTAGACCTCTATTCTCTTTAGATAATTGCATTACTTTGTATTTTACTCTTGGTTTCTTTCCCATCCAGATGTACCAGGAAATTAACTTGTCCCATTCAATGAATTGCTGTTCAGTTATATTTATTGGCAGGGATTGGAAAAGGTATAACAGGCGAGGCAAAATAACCATCTTGACTGACTCAATCCTGGAGGATAAACTGAGGAATGGTAGGCGATTTCACCTAAAAATATCAAATTTAATTTTAGAGTTTATAGGGATGTAATTGGCTTCAAATAAGTTTGTGATATCCTGAGTAAGATTAACCCCTAAATACTTCATTGACTTCTATTCGCACTTCAAATCATACTTTTCTAGGAAGTGATTTGGTGGATCATAGTTGAGATTCAAAATTTGGGTTTTTTGGATATTTAGTTTATATCCTGACAGGTGACCAAATCTCTTCAAAGATGACATCAAAGTTGGTAGTGATACTAGAGGCCGGGTTAAAAAGATCAATACGTCATCCGCAAATAACGATAATTTATGTTCCCCTCCCGCTATATGTATACCCCTGATTTCTTCATTTTGTCTAATATACTGGCTGAGAGGCTCTATAAAGAGAGCAAAGAGGAGAGGGGAACAGGGGCAGCCCTGCCTGCAAGAACATTCCAGTGTAAATGATTTTGAGACACTGCCATTGATTTTAACTCTTGCTGTGGGATTATTGTATATTGCTTGGAGAGCTTCAATAAAGGTTTTGTGGAAGCCAAACTTCTCCAAAACTTTACACAGGAAGGTCCATCTGACTAAATCAAATGCCTTCTCTGCGTCTAATCCTATAAGCATTGCAGTGTTTCCTCTACATTCATTTAGGAGTGGCGACCTGCCACTCCTAAATCCTAGCCGCCACTCCTTCAAATTTCCTTTTTTTTTTTTTTTTTTTTTTATTGTTGACGCAAATACACCACCGCCACATCTCTCCACCTTCAAAACAGACTCCTGTCGGGTACTTGCGAGCACTAAGGTAAACTGCAGATAACTACAACTAGTGTTGTTTGGGGGGCGCAGTCGTCAAGCGCGTCAAGCACCTAGGCGACAGGGCAGAGTCAGAGGAGCGAATTCCCGAATTACAAATAAACAATAAAGCAGCGAATTACCGGCCGGAGAAGAGGTAGACGTAAGTTATTAGCTTGAGATAACTCGACATAGATTTTACAAGTTAAACAGACGTTCACAATATGTTGATGACCAGCTAACGTTACGTAACTTATCGGTAGTTTAAGTTAATTTGGCCCGGTGCCAACTCAGTGTCGCTAACGTGAGTAAACTAATTGATAGTATTAGGCTAACGTTAATATCTACACACCATTATGTAACAACTGACTGCATTTTTCAGATGAGTTTATTGAAATATTTCTCTAAGAAGAGAAACGGAACGCCTGCCCCCGCTGCTGAAAAAAATCCTAGAGGAAACACTGCATTGCTTCCATCTTATTTTGATGAATATGCCACATAATGTGCAGTGTTCTCCTTAGACTATCATTAGTTTGTCTCTGATGGATAAATCCTATCTGGTCCAGGTGGATAAGGGATGGTAGGATTTTTTCTTTTCTTCTAGCTAATATTAAGGTGTAAATTTTATAGTCCACGTTTAATACTGAAATGGGTCGATATTGTTTACAATCTAATTTATCTTTACCATTTTTTGGTATTGTTGAGATTATGGCTTCCCTCCATGAAGGGGGGATCTCTCCCTTTTTGAGTGCCCAATTGCAAGTCTGGCGCAAGCTTGGAGTTATCTGTTCGCTAAAAGTTTTATACCATTCAGCCGTAAAGCCATCCGAGCCTGGGCTTTTATGCGGTTTAAGTCTTGTTATTGCTGCCTTAACTTCTTTATCAGTAATTTCAGTAACCAGTGCTTTATTTTGTTCCTGTGTAACTAGAGGTAGATTCAGAAGTTTAAGGAAATTATGTATTTAATTTTTCTATCTAGTCTTGCTTGTGAATATAATTCTTTATAGTACTCCTCAAACCTACTTTGAATCTCCTCCAGTTTATACTGTATATTCTTTGTTTTAGGACATTTCTTTATAGACATTATTTATTTTATTTATAGTATTGTCTGCCTGCTGTTTCCTTAATTTGTATGCCAGTAGTTTCATAGCTTTACTTCCTGCCTCATAATAAGCCTGTTTCCGAAATGTCCATTTTTTTTTTAAATTTCATTAGAATATATCTCATCTATCTCATTTTGCAGTTTCTTAATTGCTACTGCCTTATCTAATTCTGCTCTACTCTTATGGATTCTTTGTAATTCCTTAAGTTTACTGTACAAATTGTTGAGCCTCTCTTGTTTGAGTTTCTTTAGTGATGAGGAACAGGAAATTATTTCCCCCCTTAATACTGCTTTATATGTATCCCACACAATAGGTGGGGACACCTCTCCATTACTGTTTTCTTTGAAATAGGTTTCTATTTCCTTTTCCATTTCTTATTTTACCTGGGGGTTATTTAATATGTTTGAATAAAATTTCCACAGTGTGGATTTTGGATTATTACTGATGTTAATTATCATCTCTATCGGTGAATGATCTGACATATCAATAGTTCCAATATCACATGATTGTATTCTGAACCTGTCTCTCTTAAATACAAAGAAATAATCAATCCTTGAGTAGGTAGAATGTGGTGAAGAAAAATGAGTGTAGTCTCGGCTAGTTGGGTGGAGATCCCGCCAAACATCAACAATACCAATTTATTTCATGATAGAATTTACTTTGTTAATTATAGAATTACTGTGTCCTGGGTTATATTTGGATGAATCCATCCTGGACAACCTTAAGTTCATATCTCCTCCACATACAAGCACTCCTTGAGATTCAGTCGACATCATGTCGAACAATCTTTTATAGAATAACTAATCACTTCCTGGAGGAGTTAAAGAGTGTCCATCATCCCTTCAATCCTTCCTATGACCATCACATAGCAACCTTCTTTATCTTTGGGCTCTGAAATATGTTCATATTGAACCTGGTTTGAGATTAAAATTAGACTTGCATCGATTAATCGGCAATGCTCGGAATCGGGCCGGTTTTCACGTGACTGGCCTTGACCGGTGACCGGCCGGTCAGCGTCACAGATCCGGTTCTGTGCCCGTCATTGTCACACACGTGTTCTGCACGATGGTCACGTCATGCGCGCAGCAGACAAACTGACCGTGACGTCAACACAGCGCTGATAACAGCTACACACTCTGACACGTCTGCTTGAAGATGGTGTCAGCGACAGATACCAAGAACAGGATAAAGAGAAGACAGACAGTCTACAACGAGACAGAGCAGCTGACAATGTCGCACTTCAGGCTAATGCTAGCAAGCTAGCAGCAGACTGCTGTTCACAGACTGACAGTTCAAATCTCACTTCCTGTTCTGACTGAAGAATAAACAACCTGTGTTGATGCGTCTCCTCAAACATTTTCTCATCCAGACTCGTTTAACTTCTGTTTGTTTTTCTCACGGCAAAGTTTTACTTCAAACTGTTGCACCGCGTTAGTCTCCGGTTTGTTTACATCTGCTTCCACAAAAGATCGCGTGAAATCGCATCCCACGAAATCCGGTTCACCCGATTCATAATCTTAATATAAAATTATAATAAGGCCTGGTTGTAATCTGGATGATTTTGGAGAAAGTATTAAATTAATATTTAATAGTCAGTGTCTTATTATAAACATATTTACAAGAAAAGTTGCAAAAATGTTTGTGAATGCTGTCAATTACAGTTCTTAGAAAGACTGAAAATTGGAACCGGCCAAAATCGGAATCGGTAGGTCAGACCCCTTAAAAATCGGAAATCGGAATCGGCCAAGAAAGTTGAAATTGGTGCAAGTCTAATTAAAATGGCAGCCCCTCTTCTGTGGCCTGATTTTATAGGAGGAGCAAAATAAATGTTTAAATCCTCCTCTTTTCAGTCTTAAATGTTCTGTTCCTGTTAAATATGTTTCTTGCAGAAAGGCCACCCGTGCTCCCTCCTTTCTCAATTTTGATAATATTTGACCTCTCTTATCTGGATTAAGTACTCCATTCACATTAAAGGTACTCCATTCACATTAAAGGATACCACTTTTATGTTATGAAGATTATTTGCCATTACTATAGTGATAAGACATTTCACAATTCTTACATGACTTTAGTGTGACATCTCTCTTGCTGCACTGAACAGCAGCGAACGTACATTGAACAAAGTAACTAAAAACCTTGGTTAGAACCCAAAATTGTTCATTAGAACTTCCAAAGGTGGGGTTTAAGAAGAAACCCTGTGTGAGATGTTTCAAAACAGCCTTTACGGAGGAACGCCTCCTTTTCAAGTGAGGGCCCTAATTTACTGTGGCTTCATGGCAAACTCTATCCATACTGACATACATTCAGCTCCCCCGACTTGTTGATTCCTATCTAGTATGGCTATTCATAGCTAAAGAAATAAGCTATAGAGAATGGAAGAGGAAGAAAAGGAATAAAGAAGAACAAGAAAAAAAAGTATTTTGTTCGGCTGAGTCGGCCCTATTCATCACATTTGTATTTAATGTAAAACTACTTAAGAGTCCTTACTGTATGTAAATTACAGCTTAAGCATGGACCTAAACATGTTCTAGTATGTAATGTAGGCATTTAAGCAGTATGTATATTCATTTTTACTCAGCCATATCCTGATCTTTCTGCAATGGATCCCAGCTGAATTTCTGGAGCTTGTCTCTCCTCTCCTCGGTCCTCCTTGTTTGCGGTCCCGTGTTTGTCCCCGTCTCCCGCTAACAGCCCATGTCAGCCTCTGGATCTGCTCCAACAGGGTCTCGGGTGATTTAAGCACAGTGACCGGTAGCCCCTTCTCAGCCATCTCCTTCGTTGCCTCTTCAGCGGTGTTGTAGATGCGGGTCCCGTCTGCATAAAAGACTCGTAGTCTGGCCGGGAAGGGTGTCTAGAATCGTATTCCCTTTTCTTTCAAGATCCTCTTTGCCTCTGCATGCTCTTGTCGTTTCTTAAGTATACTCGGTGCGTAGTCGTCCAAATTAATTTGCTTATTCTTCCAAGTAAATCCCTTCTTCTGCCAAGCTATTCGGAGAATCTCCTCTTTGGTTCTGTAGCTCAGAAACTTTACTACAAGGGATCTCGGAGGAGCTCCTTCTCACGGTGCTGGTCCAAGTGCGCTGTGCGCCCTTTTGATCTGGAGATCCATATCAGGTGGCAGAGATAAGTTATGTTTCAGCAGCTCTTCAACAAAGCTTATCATTGATGGAGACTCGTTCTCAGACCCCTTCACTACGGAGTAGATCCTAACGTTGTTTCGTCTCGACCTTCCCTCTTGGTCTGTTTGTTTTGCTTCCAGGCGAGTTTGGAGTTTTATTAGCTCCTTCATCACTTCTTCCATAGACTGTAGCCTCTCCTCTGTGTTTAAAATTCGCTCCCCTGCCTCATCGAGTCTCAGCTTGGTTTTGCTTATCTCCTCTTTGATTTCTCCCAGTTGTTGCTTGTTTTCTTGTCTGAAACTTTTTATCTCAGCGAGTATGGTATTCAGACTGACCATATCGGTGTCCGTGCCTTCTTTTCCATTAGCCTTAGCTGGCGAGCTGCAGCTAGCTGGGGAGGACTCTCGGCTTAAGTTATCGTGTGAATCGTCATTCTGTGCATATTTCTTGATTTTGACTTTGTTCTGCCTGTCTTTCGTCATGATTTCGCCCTTATCTGTAGTTTAAGGTCAACTGAAGCAAGTTTAATAGTTTTACAGGGCTATTTAATCCAAGTTATCGGGGGTGAATTTCTTTTATGCTGCCATCTTTGCGGCTGCGCAGTGGGAAGTCGAAAAGAACAATTTTCAACACTTTTTACACTTTTCAAAACTTAACAGTATTGAACAGTATATGCTTTCGTACTTATTTAGAGTCTCAAATGAGTGAGCTGGTTAAAAGCACAACATGTTCACTATTTTTCTCCTATATACACTATACAGCCCACAGCTAAAAGCACTATGTAAAAGTATAGTCCATCCAAAAAATTTTGTCATTATCTACTCAAACTTATGCCAATTGAGGGTCGGGCATATTTTGTTAGTCTGCAAAACACTGCTGGAGTTTGACAGGAATCTTCCAAACAAAGTAAATGAATGGTGACCAGTTTTCAAACGCTAAAAAACAACTGGGGAGAGAGGAAACATAAAATCCCTCCATACTGGTGTAATCCAAGTCCCCTTGCACACCGTTCCATTGTTTGGAGGATTCTGCAATGCTCTTTTCCTGTGAAAGTCCAGTAGTGTTTTGTGGACTAAAAAACTAAACCTGATCTTCAGTTGGCATGAGGGTGAGTAGATGACAACTAAATTTTCATTTTTGGGTCAACTTTTCCTTTAAACCCCTCCTTTCCTGTGATTTGCTGTTGAAAAGTCCTATGTGCTGTGATTGCCTGTTGTGAAATACACCAATGGTTTGACTGGCTGTTGTAAAACCCTCCTGTGTTATGACCAGCCATTTTAAAATCCCTCTGTGTTGTGATTGGCTCATGTAAAGCTCCCCTATTTTGTAATTGGCTGATATAAACTCACCTGTGCTTGATTTTGTTTTGGAAAATCTCTGTGTTGAGATTGGCTTTTGTAAACTCAATCAGCTGTTGTAAAATACCCCTGTACCGTGATTGGTCGTGGTTAAAAAAAAGCAAACACTTGTGTTCTAAAACCCTCCTGTGTTGTAATTGGCTATTGTAAAATGAACACCTGTGCCATCATTGGCTCTTGTAAAATCCCCCTGTGCTGTGATTGGTTGTTTAAAAAAATCCCCATGTTGTAATTGGCTGTTGTAAATGACCCATTTGCTGTAATTGGCTGTTGTAAAACCCCCATCAGTTGTGACTGGTGGATGAATCCCCCTGTGTTATGATTGGCTATTGGAAAAACAACTTTTCTTTTATTTGCTATTGTAAAATCCACCTGTTCTGTGACTAGCTGTCATAAAACTCCCCTTGTGTTGTGATAGGCTTATGTAAAACCTCCCTGTCTCATGATTGATGGCTGTAAAGCCCCATGTGATGTAATTGGGTATTACAAAAGGCAACAGTGCTTTGATTTTCTGTAGTCAAATCAATGTGTTGAGTCTGGCTGTTGTAAAACTCTCTTGTGCTGTCAAATGCTGATTTAAAACTCCTCCGTGTTGGAGTTGGCTTTTGTAAAATCCTTCTGTGTTGAAACTGGCTCCTGCTCTCTTATTTACTCTTGTAGAGAAAACCCAGTTTTTGGATTGACTGTCAAAAATCACCTATGATGTGATTGGCTGTTGTATAAACCCCCTGTGCCATGGATGGTTGATGAAAAATCCCTCTGTGTTGTGATTGGTTATTGTAAAAAAAAAAAAAAGAAGAAGAAAAAGAAAAAGAAAAAAAACTGTGTTCTTTTATTTGTTCGTGTGCTGTGATTGGCTGTCATCATTGGCTGATGTAAAACCCACCTGTCTCGTGGTTGGCAGCTGTAAAGGGTCTGACTGTTGCAACAAGGGTTAGGGTTAGCAAAATAAAACAAAAACAACTCTTGTGCTCATAGAAAATTCCCTGTGTTTTGCTATGCTGTTGTATAATCCCCCTCTTCTTTTATCTGAGGGGTGTACTACGAAGCGAGATTAATGGGTTAACAAGCTATGTTGAGTCTAAGGCCAAGATTTTCAGTGTCACGAAGGTGGCACTCTTTTAACCTGGCTAGATAACCATGGTAACTTAGGCTAAACTCATAACCTGGTCGGGAGCAGGTTATGTTCAGAGTTTCAGATTAAATTGTCTGTAAAACGCGCTGTTCTTTAACTAATTATTGTCCTAACAAGGTTGTTTATGAGTGATATAGCTTTTAAACTGAGGAAAGACATTAAAAATGAAAAGTTTCTGAGCTGTATGTTTGTAATATCACTGAACGAATCCATATAATGGTGATGCAGAGTCATTTTTCCCGTTTGCTCCAGATCATATTAACACTTTAAATTGACATGGTATAATCCACACACTAAAATAATGATGAAGCAACTACAGACACTTTGAATACTTTTTACTGTTATCTGTTTTGTCTCCGTGATATTGCAGCTCAGATCACTGATTATAAAATTCATCATCATTTATCACAGACAGTCTTAAATCAATTACACTCATTTTACGTTGGTTTGGTCAGAAACTTAAGTGATTTCCATGTCTCTGTCATCAAAGGACAGTGTCAGACAGACTTCATCATGTTTAAATCTGCTGTATGGAGTTTTATCGTTTAATGTGCAGTTTTCATGTTGGAATAAACTGCAGCATTAAGACCGCATTTAGTCGATCAGTAATTTTCTGACAGCATACTTCTTCTCCTGCTTTATTTGCAGCAACAATGTTGCTTTTTGCTGTAATGTATTTTGTATATTTTCCACAGCTCATAATTATAACAACTTGATGATTTTGACTTAATTGGCTTGCGATCGCTTCATTTCATGTGGAAGAAGAGTCAAATGATGCAAGAAACGGCCCTTTTATGTGAGCACGCACAAAGCTTTAAAATGAGAACCTGGATTAAAAAAGCAAGTTGATAACCATCATCGTAATACCCGTTATCTCTGATTGAAGTTTTAGGCTTTGTCGATCCAGATCATGCAAAGAAAGCCTGGCTGTGTTGAGCTTGCTTCATAGTATACCCCTCTGATCTTGTAAAATCCCTGTGCTACGATTGGCAGTTGTTAAAAAAACAACAACACGTGTTCTAATTGGCTGTTAAAAAACAAAAAAAAACCTGTGCTGTCGACTATTGGTCGGCTCAGCTCAAAATGATGTTAGATTGGTTTACAAATATGCAAGAAACTTTTATGGATTGGTCTCCAGTCTCTAGCATGTTATCCCAGGAGACTTAAATCCCTGCCTTTTATCAACAATTTAGACCAAATAACTTCCCTTGATCATAACACAATCATTTACAACACAGTATTGATGTGGAAGGATGTGAGAAAACACCTAGATAACCTGTCTGTCGTTTATGTTGGATCTCCCCTAACATTTAACCCTGATCTTCCTGTACAGATCAGGAGTTTTGGTCTGAAGGAGTGGCCTATTTGATTTTGCAGGCCTGATGATCTTTGGCTTTGAAGTTGTTTGAGCAAATTTGTGTTGTCCAATGTTGGACAATGTCCTTTTTTATTTGCTTATTTGATTTTTTTTGAATGGATAATATATTATGTTTGTGTTGTTTATGTTGGTTGATCTTGGTTGTTTATACCAGTGATTTTCAACCACTGTGCCGCGGCACACTAGTGTGCTGTGAGAGATTGTCAGGTGTGGCATGGGAAATTATCCGGGGGGGTGCGCAGTGCCTGCCAGTGACTACATTGCATGGCAGAGCATGGCAGAGTAATCAAATACTCTTCCAGGTCAATAGGTGGCAGTAGGGAGCGCAATAATGACCTTAATAGAATTAGTGATGCGTGCGAGAGGTGGCAGTGACAGCAGCGATGGATAAATATTTGACAAGGAAAAATGCAGACTCCGAACTGGGCCCTAGACAAAATTCTAACCCAGATGAAGAGCCTAGTACGAGTGGTGGTTAAAAGAAAGCAAAAACGGTGAGCTCGAGGCAATACAGCGAAAGTTATCTTTCATTTGGATTTACTTTCACCGGTGATCTGACTGCGCCCACCCCATTATGCTTGGTGTGTGGGGAAAAGCTATCCAACAGTGCCATGATCCCAAGCAAGCTTAAACGCCATCTGCAAACGAAACACCCATCACTTCAAAACAAGAGCACAGACTATTTTGTTCGCCTGCGTGAACACACTGAGAAACGGCTAACTTTAATGAGAAAAACCACAAAGGTGTCTGAGAGAGCTCTCAAAGCTAGCTTCTTAGTAGCTGAACTCGTAGCCAAATCAAAAAAAGCCACACACTGTGGCAGAGACATTTATACTACCTGCCTGTAAAGCCATTGTGAACAAGATGCTTGGCCCTGCTGCAGTTAAAGAAGTAGCCAAAATCCCTCTCTCAGATAACACAATTGCCAGACGTAGTGATGACATGTCTGCAGACATCGAAAGTGTTGTCTTGGAAAAGATACGCATCAGTGGGAAATTTTCATTGCAACTTGATGAGTCTACGGACATTAGTGGACATGCTCAACTCTTGGCCAATGTGCGTTTTGTGGATGGAGACGCCATTGGAGAAAACTTCCTATTTTGCAAGGCATTGCCAGAAAAAACAACAGGAGAGGAAATTTGTCGGGTCACATCAGAATATCTTGAACAAGGAGGACTTAAGTGGGAAAACTGCACAAGTGTCTGCACTGATAGAGCAGCAGCCATGGTCGGGCGCACCAAAGGCTTCATTAGCAGAGTGAAAGAGAGACACCCAGATGTAATCATTACACACTGTTTTTTGCACCGCGAGGCGTTCGTCGCTAAGACTTTGTGTTGGATGATGTTGTGCGCATGGTAAACTTTGTAAAGACAAGACCTTTGAAAAGCCGCATATTTACATCTTTATGTGAGGAAATGGGAGCGGAGCATAACGCCTTATTGCTCCATGCGGAGGTCCGATGGTTGTCACGCGGCAAAGTTTCCAGACTTTTTGTGTTCCCTACACCTGATTGAAACCATTGATTCATTATAAATCCTATTTGCAAGTGTCTCAGGAGTTTGAGAATTATGGCTCTATTGATACACTATACAGTTAATGAGAAAAGATTGCAAGGAAAGAGCTATTACCTTTATTACCTAATAGTATCCAACATAGTTATTCAAAAATATATCAAGGTCAAATATAAAAAAGCTTTAAAATTGACCAAGTCATTGGCATAAGTGTGTTTTCAGAGACAGGTCTGTCAGGTGGCCATTTTGCGGCCATCTCGAAAGCGTTGGTCTCCAAAATTTAATCAGTTCATGTACCTGTTATAGAGTGTTAGCACACAAAATTTGGTGCAAATCTGTCCACCCGTTCAAAAGTTATCACACAAACAAAAAGTCGGTCATCTTGAAAGTCGGTCACACACTACCTTTGCGATCGACTGGTCGATCGCAAAGGTAGTGTGGGTAGATCGCATGCCATTCAACAAGAAAATTAGATGTTAGCCTATCATCCATCCCCAGTATGGCATTTGCCCAGTGTGAGACATAGCCGCGGGAACATATTCTCAGCAGGGGGGGGCTGAGAAAAAAAAAGCTCTGCGCTGCACTCGCAACTCCCTGCATTCATAATAATGATTAAAAAATACCCGCACAGTAATTAAGACTGCAAAAATCTGTCTGTATAACTGTCCATGGTGCCGATCACCTTGTCAACCATAAACAATTTGTCACGGCTGCTGTCCATGTCACTGTGGTGCTGAACTGTGTAAAGGCGCCGTGTGCTGCGCGGCGGCAGCATTAGAAAAGAAAAGTGTCTGACCGGCGTCACACAACTCCAAATGTGGCTTTCCTCTCCAGGTTGGCGCTGATGAAGCTCCTCATTAGGCTGCCAATGTCCAGACTGTCCACATCTCCATGAACATGAAACAAACAACGCAATCACCGTCCTCAATATAATGGAGCCATCTCCATTTGCTAAACCAGCTCGCACTGAATGACCGACAAAACGTTTCTTTACCAAATGACCTTCCCGGAAATGTGAAGCTAGTTGTTTGATGCGGTGCCTCTGAAATACTAGCATTTTGACCTGGGACGTCAGCTTGAGTTGCAGGTGCACAGCTGATGTCCTGTTCCCAGGGGTCACAATCTGGGGGTGCTGCTGCTGTCTTGATCATTTTCGGGGTGGGTGGACTGGGCTGTGAGTCTGCCTCCTCATTTTTAATGTAGGTAGATCATTTTGACTTGGTCATTTTAAAAGTAACTCGCAAGCCGAAAAAGTGTGGGCACCCCTGATGTAAACAGACAGCTGCATGAAGGACACAGGTGCAGGAAAAACAGAAAAACACAAAGTCTGAGAGTCCATGAGTTTACCACACACACAAAGTCTCTCTCTCTCTCCCTCTCTCTCCCTCTCTGTCTCTCTGTCTCTCTGTCTCTTCTGATGACGTGACCATCGTGCAGAACTCGTGTGTGACAATGACGGGCACAGAATGGGATATGTGACGCTGACCAGCCGGTCACCAGTCAGGGCAGGTCATGCTGAAAACCGGCTTGTTCCGGTCGATCGGTGCATCCCTAATATGTGCTGTACTTATTAAGGAATGCACAAGGGTTAAGATAATATCTTTTGAATAAATTGTAAGCCATACTGTAAAAGTAGCCTACAAAATTTAGCAGTAGCTATTAGAGATGCGCATTAAGACCCGGTTTTACTTTAGAACCAGTTCCAAAATTACGATTACTCCAGAATCATTAAGAATTGAGATTTCCAATTCCACTATTGATTCCTATGTGCAAATTTAATGCGTCTGAAGTCCCGACTTGGTTTTTGTTTTCTCTGCACCTGGGTCCTTGATACACATGTATGCATTACACGGAGTGCACGTGTGATTGATGTTATCGAGTGGCTTTGAACTTCAGCATTAAGCTCACATTGTATCTCTGTTGTTCACATCCACATGAAGCAGAGTGAATGCAAACATGCAATGAGCACCACTAACTCATATAGTTTTACCCCTACAAAGATGCACACATGTACACACACTCACGCACACACACCACATAGCGGGTGAGGGAGGTACCCATCACCTGTTCAGGCCCAGATTCTTTAACTTGCTGATGAGTCTGAAGGGCCCTATGGTGTTACAACCTGAACTGTAGTCCACAAACAGCACTCTCACATATGTAATATGATAATTTTCTCTTTTTTTCAATAACAGGACAAGCTGTGGCATGTAGCAAGAACAAAGCACAGAAGAGGGGGCTATGCACCAGGGGCTATGCAGTAAGGACTTAAGTGTTGCATATGGGGCATGTGCACTACCAGGTACTACCAGTTGCTTACCAGGTAAGCAACTCGAGAGCCCCAAGATAAGGGATGGGCCTTGACACCCTGTTAACCCACTTAAGAACCAGTTCCAAAAGTACAATTCCATCAATGGCTTTACACATATGCCTGTATTTTTGGCCCAAACCTACTGCTACATAGCCTTTCTCTACAATGTTAAACACAAATTGAAGAATTGCCATTACTTCTTAAGCGAACATGAAGAAATGGTAAAATAAAGCAGTGACCTAAATGTATAAACAGCATCACAGGAGAGAACCTAAACGTTAATCCACAGTCATTCATTTAGAGGTTAGAAAGTACTGAGAGCCTAAGGTGATAGTTTACCCACAAATTAAATTTCTCTCGATATCTACTCATCCCTGTGCTGATGTGAGGGTGGGTGAAGATCTCCATTTCACAAAACACTGGAGCTTCAGTGGAAAACAGTGTTGCGGCCAATTGTAGTGAATGGTGACCAGTTTTAAGATGTAAAAAAGAACACAAAAAAACCCCACAAAATGTCTCCATACTCTTTGTGTGGTGTAACCCAAGTGTCCGTAAGGTGAGACATTAAAATTTGACCCAAAAAGACGCCATATTTTTAGACTAAATGTCAACTGTAACCTCTCAGACCGGAGTTGCTTGCACACGCCTGAAGTGGGTACACAAGCTCTTGCCCAAGCGGCACAACACGAGATATACAAGGTCTTGCGATACTTTCTCACCTGTGTTTACATGCTACCTGGAAGCAACTCAGACAGAGCGAGATCTTCTCAGAAATAGTGACTTGTTATGCGTACAGTTGACTTTGCAAACTTTCAACCAAGAAGAAAATGTTCGAGGATTGATATAGAAGAGGAACATCATTTCTTTGCTGCAGCTACACCACTTGGGCGAGAGCTTGTGTACCTGCTTCAGGCGTGTGCACACAGATCCGGTCTGAGAGGCTACAGATGACATTTAGGCTAAAAACATGGTGTAAATGGCATGAGTGAAATTTCATTTTTGGGTGAACTATCACTTTAACACACACACACTTCTTCAGACCACTGTCTCTGCTCTCCTGCACAGACAGGAGCTCAGTCTGACAACACACGCTAGCTTGAGGGCAAAGATGGGGGGTCAGAGATGCTGAGGTCGAGATATATTCCAAGCACAGTGTCTTGGACGAGGGTGATGCAGTGTGGCACGGTGTGTTTTAGCCTTTAGTGATAATGGCCATAGAATGGTCAGTAAATTTCATAGAATGTTGTCTCCATCTAGATATGGTGTAATTACGAGTGAGTATTAAAGGACAACTTTGGAAATTTTAAACCTTGGCCTTAATGGAGACAGCTTGTTTTGAAATTGTTTCCAGTATTGAGGGAGGCAGATGCAGCTGGCAGCTGCAAAATAAGTACAACAGTATACATTGGACAAATGCGTCCTGTTGCATTGAAAGTGCTTTTTTCACCACAGACCCGCTCAGATCGCCTGTTTTATCTCTGTCAACAGCATGCCAAGCGTCTGTCTTACCCTTCACTTGCTCCGGGCTGTGTGTGACAAAATCTCACGGGATCTTTGCTTGTTACTGGAAAAAAACAGAGGAGCCATGACTTGTAAAAGTCAGTTGGTTGTCCCATAGTACAGGTGAGAGTTTACTAGGCCGATTGAAGTGTCATGGCTAAATATTTACCTGATTTGGAGAATGTAGATGAGATCTTTGATTTCAGTGGCTGCCAGTATTTATTTGAGCCCGAGTATACGGATGAGGAGTTTGAGTTCCTACAAACAAAGAGCGGATGAGGATAGAGAGAAAGGGGCAACGGGCAGATGAGGATGAAGCAGCTGCTGCATGTCTGTGAATCTGTGAAGACTGATTGTGCTCCTTGAATGCTGTGACTCTATGCCCACAGAGGAAGAATGTCTGTGTTGTAACGAGTGGGACCTGTTGCCCAGTATTTATGGTCTTGATGTGTCCAGGGATGATAGAGAAATTACCCAACGCTGTGTAACCACTGTGGTGGGAAAATTATTCACCAAACTGGTCACTGTTGTTCCTCTTAGTTATTTCTCATGTTCTGTCAGGCACTAACTGGTTACTGGTCCTTGAACACACAGCTGTTTTCCCTTTGGAAGAACAACTTCTGATAACACAATCACATCCCGACTCTCCCGATAAGCAGTTCAGGTCCATCCTGACCCAACCTCCTTCATCTCCTAACCCTGTAAGACAGATTTACATTCTTGACTTGATTATCAGTTCCTTTTACACTTTGAATGTGACTGTGTACTGATCCTTTGCAAAGCTCGATTAAAACACCACAAAGACAATCTTGGTCATGGGGTCTGTCTTAATTTTCAGATTTTCCACCACACCACCTTACAGGATTTCCGCCCTCTGACCAGCAGGGCAGTGCTGGATACCTTCTTTCATGTGCCCAAAATAAATTGGAGTAGGCAACCAAAACCACAGGGACCAAATGGTCAACTATCCATTGAGTAAGTATAAATAATATGTCTTCATGCATGTAATATCTGTACCTAGAATTGTTTGACAGATGCACCTTTTCTGTTGCATGCATTAGTTTGCCCTCAGACATTTCTAAATCATCTTAACCCTTTCCTTTCATCCAGCCAGGACAGACTTGCAGCCTATCATGTGGTGCTAGAGTGGGCTGTCAGAGGAGAACGTCTTGTTTGTGGTAACAGAAGAGTGCTGCCAAGCTGGATCATCACTGCTATCAGAAGCAAGTACCTGTCCCGCACTGGCACTTACAGCAGGTTCAAGGAGGCACATGTTCAGAACACATCTACCGATGAATGACTTTTCAATAATTGTACTCTTGACTGCACTGCTTTGCAGTCTACAAACCGTTCCAGTCTTTAGAGACAGTAGCAGATCCTGCATAAATCTTGCACACTGTAAGTATTTACAGTACAAAATCATCCACTCCAAATATGCAGGGGTGGACAGTAAGAAAGTACATTTACTTGAGTACTGTACTTTACTTGAGTATTTGTTTTTCTGGAAACAAATATTGTACTCTTGTATGATTGTACCACATTTCTAGAAAGGTTGTCATTACTTTGAAGTCAGCTGTTGTTGTTTCTTCTTTTCTAAAATGCGACTGGCCCCATGCTGTGTTCCTCACAGAAGGAAACCAAGTACAGTACCCACTCTTAACTGGGATTGATGCAAAAGCAGAAATGCGTCATCCAGGCACTCTGTAACAAGCCCAAGCAAGCACTCCCTCTTTCATTCCAACAAAACGCAGTAATGATGACGGCAGGAGAAAGACTAAATTAAATCTCAAGATGTTGTTAGAATTAGAAAAAGAGAAATAAGAGACAGGAATCGTCATTTAGAAGATGCACAGCAGGATGTACAGCATTGGTAATACCACCCCAATTAGTCCTGCCAGGGTATTAACAACTTTTGCCCAGAAATCTAGAATCCCTGGACATTTTCATACAACATGAATAAAGGAGCCAACAGTTCTGTGGGAACAGAAAGAACAGTATGGGTCAGGGGCTAGTCCTATTTGATGCCTAATTCTCGGTTTAAAGGGGAACTATTATGCTTTTCCTCTTTTTTTTTTTCCTCAGAGCTCCCCCGCTCTGCTTCGGAAGTTACATCGCTGTGCGCTGCTCTGCTGTCTACAACGATTTCACAGTGTTAGCATGTTGAGCAATGGCTCCCAGAAAATGTTTGTTCGGGTGTGAGGGAAAGTTACCTTTGTTTAGCTTTCCTAAAGAGGCAAGCACCAGGCAGAAGTGGATAGAGTTGCTTTTTCCCGGCCAGCAAAAGAAAAATATCTCCGTGTTTGTCTGTCTACGGTACGTTACAGGGGACTGTTTTGTCAACATGGGCCAGTACGAAGCTGGATTAGCCGGTAGCCGGGCTCGGCAGCGCTCGCCAGCCCTTCGGAAGTCCTCGGGAGTGCGACCAATCACAGTGGAGTGGGCTCGGCGGGAGGCGTACATGGAGCAGGGCCGGGGGGGTGGAGTAAATTACACAGACCGTTTTCGCGGGACGTAGAAAATACAAGGAAGAGATGCAGCGAGAGGCACAGCGTCCTGAAGATCTACAAAGCTTTCTGTGCGGGCGATCGTGTGTTGCTGCTCTATAGGAGTCCAGAAATCAAATACAAAGGCCCGAAAATGAGTATAATAGGTCCCCTTTAAGGTATGCTCTACGACAAAATTTCAAATGTATATATACTGATGGTTTGGGTTTTAGGAGGCATCAGCAACGTTATTCCAAATTACAACCCATTTCAGTTCTTTTTCCACCTCAGCTATGTCTCTCCCCCAAGCCAAGCAAGTTTAATTTGTCATATATATAAGCCACTATTCATCTGGAGCACACTGTATCCAACTTAAAATAGGATGTTCTTGTAAGGCTGATTCCCACTGAACTTTATAGGCTTAACAAACTGACCCTAAAAGGGAATGTTTGTCAATATTGTATGGAACTTAAGGATTGTGCTTGCCCCATTAATATCTTGTTGTAATACCTTTATCTTCCCAGGCTTTGTTAGTAAAAGGTTTCCCCTGTTGCAGATTCAACTTATTACTAAAAAATGATGAAGCGAGACTCTTGATTCAAATTAGACGTTCTTTAGTGAATAAAAAAAAAGGAAACATACATTTAGCGTGCGCTACACGAGAGGTACAGCATGGCTGCCTAGCAACAACAACAATGATGTCATCACGTCGCGTCCACACTTTTTCCTAGAGCATCCTGGGTACTGAAGTCCATTACATCTAAGTCTAAATCAAATGAACTGAAAAAATGCAGTCCCTTACTAAACTACATTCTAACTGTTTATGAATATTAACTGTAACTTATATTTTAACTTAATAATCCTTACAAATAATATATTCCCTCAAAATAAATTCTCAACATCCTCCCCCCCGATAAGCTATAGTTTATCTAAATTTCCAAAGGATACAACAGCTGGATAGGTCTCCGCAGAACAGTCCCTGAACTTGTGCGAACTGCACATGACCTCACGAGGCCATCACGACCTGGAAACAGTTCCTCAATTCTTCCTAGCCTCCAGCTCTGCCTTGGTGTGTTATCCTTTCCGATGAGCGCAACATCCCCCACCTTCAGCAGAGAAGGCTGTGGGGTGTCATAGCGATGTGCTGACTTCAAATCCAGCAAATATTCTCTCCGCCATCTGTTCCAGAAGTTGGTCATAAGTCTCTGTCTGTATCGCCACCTATGTGTCATCTCCTCCTTGCTTGCTGTTGGATGGTTAATGTCAGCTGGAAATGGCTTAGGGGGCAGGGAGGTCAGTCTCTGACCCACCAGGAAGTGTGCAGGTGACAGTGGCTGTGGCTCATCCACATCATTGTGCACGTAAGTAAGTGGCCTTGAGTTTATTATGGCCTCAGCTTCAGTTAGAATGGTACACATTTCTTCAAAGTTGAGTTTAGCTCTGCCAAGCACCTTTCTGAGAATAATTTTGACTGACCTTACAAGCCTTTCCCAGAATCCGCCCCACCAGGCTGCTCTTTCAGCGATGAACCGCCAGGTGATGCCCTTCTCTGAGAAGAACTCCTGTAGCTGAGGGTCTTTGATGCCTTTCCAGAGCTCCTTCAAATCCTGATCAGCTCTCTTGAAAGTCTTGGCGTTATCTGAGTAGATCACCTTGCATAATCCTCTTCTTGAGATGAATCTTAGCTATCTGAGCTAGCAGAAAATTCTCAGTGGATAGATCTGAGACCAGCTTTAAGTGCACTGCTCTGGTTACAGCACAAGTGAACAGTGCTATGTATGACTTTGTCATGGAGCTCTGTGACTTCACATAGAGTGGCCCTGCGAAGTCTACACCTGTGATCTCAAATGGTGGTGACTCTGTTATTCTGTCCCTTGGCAGTGGTGCAGTAGTCTGTTGTCCCGCCCTTGCCTTGAATTTTTTACAAAGTACACATCTTGACACAACTCTCTTGACTACCTGCCGTGCCCTCAAAATCCAATATTTCTCTCTAGTTCGCACTAAAGTGTCTCGTACCCCTGCATGCATTATGTTCTCATGTTGATACTGCACCAACATTTCTGTATATCTGTGGTCGTTGGGCAGAATCCATGGGTGCTTTTCTCTGTAAGAAAGGTCAGAATGCTGGAGCCTTCCTCCCACACTGAGCAACTCATCTTCATCCAGAAATGGTTTTAGCTCTCTTATTCTGGAGTCAGTGTCGGGGCATTTTCCTGCCTTCAGCAGATCAATTTCTGAGCTGAAACGTTGGATCTGAATCACCTTTATCCAATGCTTCCCTGCTTCATTCAGCTCTTCTGCTGTCAGTTCACCCCTTAATTTTGTGCTTGAGCGGGTGTTGGTAATAAACCTCTTCACCCAGGCCGTCACTCTGAGCACTGTTTTTAGTTTACTGTACTTCTCTAGACATAACACAGGTTTTAAGAAATCTGTGTCTTGATTAACAACCTGTACAGCAATCTGGTATTTTGATCTGAGTTCAGAGTTTGCCTCGTCTTCTTGAACATCGTCCTGATTGCTTTCCAACTGATCAGGTGACATCAGAACACAAGGTCCATTCCACCACAATACGCTCTGCTTTAGCTCCTGCACTGTTATAGGCCTCTGGTGGGAAGGTCAGCTGGGTTCATTTTCCCTTTGCAGTGGGACCATGACTGTGGGTCAGTTAAAGACTGGATGTCCGTCACTCTGTTTGCGACAAACTGTTTCCACTTGTGAGCAGAACTGTGAATCCAGTGTAGCACTATCATTGAGTCTGTCCATAGTCTGAGCTGTGTCTTGTCTAGTTGCAGTGCTTTCATGAGGGTGCTCCCCAGACTGGCCGCTATTACAGCTCCTATCAGCTCCAGACGTGGCAGTGTCATCCTTTTGAGTGGAGCCACTCTGGACTTGGATGCAACCAAGCTTATGGTCACTTCTCCATCCTTTGTTTCTCCCTGCAGATAAGCAACTGCACTGTAAGCCCTTTCACTTGAGTCACAGAATACATGTAGTTTTAAATCATGACCATTCTGATGCATGTGTGTTTTGTACCACCGTGGGATTGACAGCTGGTGCAATTGAGGGAGCTCTGAACACCACTGTTGCCACTTTTTTTGTCAAATCGGGTGGCAATTCCTCGTCCCACTTGAGCCCTCTCTCCCACATCTCCTGGAACAAGCACTTTATTCTGATGGTGAAGGGGGTCAAGAATCCCAGAGGGTCAAAAATGCGAGCAGAAGACTGCAGAACACTTCGTTTTGTATTCTGTCTTTCTTTCAGAATATCAAGCAGCCTGCTGAGGTCGAACACAAAATCATCAGTGACTGGTCTCCACACCAAGCCCAAAATCTTCAGCACTGACCCGCATGTTTCTGGTTGTGCAGTGCAATCCATCAAGCTTTCCTGCCATTTTTCTTTGAGCTCAGGAGAGTTTGTCATCCATTTACATAACTCCATGCCTGTGGCAGACATAATGTTCTTAGCTGTAGTTGTCACTGCATGGGCCTCTGTCACCTCACTTGCACTTGAAATAAAGTCATCCACATACAAGGAGGAGCTAATGATTTCCACCACTTGTGGGTGTTCTAACTCATATTGTCTCAAATGCTTCCTTATGGTAGCTGCCAGTAGGAATGGGCTTGATGAAGCTCCAAACACCACTCTTGTCATTCTGAGTATGCGCAGCTTCTCATCCTTGTCCTCTGTGGGTGGGCCTGTGAACCACAGAAATCTTACAGCATCCCGGTCTCTTTGTGAGAGTGAGATCTGCAGAAATGCTTTCTTGATGTCTGCCATGTATGCAATTTCATGTAGTCTGAACTTGATCAAAACACTCAACAGATCTGGATTCAGGTTAGGACCTGTTAAGAGACAATCATTTAGGGAGGGACTTCCATCTTCATGGGATGAAGCATCAAACACAACCCGCAGTTTTGTTGTCACTTTGTCCTCCCTCAGTACAGCGTGATGAGGTAAGTAATATGTCTCACTGCTTGGTGGTGATGTATGCTCCATTGGCACATCCTCAGCCATTCCTTGTTTTAAGTAGTCCTCCACTACTTCATTGTATCTGCTGTAGAGCATGACATCCTTCCTTAGTTTCCCTTTCAAGCTCTCCAGCCTCCTTTTTGCAATGCGATAATTGTCTCAGAGTGGAGGATGGTTCTGTCGCCATGGCAACTCCACTTGGTAACGCCCATTCTTGAAGATGGAGGTTTCCTCAAACCGCTGCAATGCTTCTGCATCCTCTGGGCTCTCAGACTTCTCACTTGTAATGCCCAGAGACTCAAGCTCCCAGAATGCATGCAGCTGTTTGTCAAGCTGCACATTCTCACTGAGCTGAAGGTGCATACATGTTGTCTCTGTCATGCTGGACACTGCTACTGGGCCCTGTACTGCCCATCCAAAGGTGCTTTCTAGTGCCACCAGGCTCTCTGTCAGTCTTTCTACTCGGCCGGATACTATCTGCCAGTAGTAGTCTGCGCCAATTAGCACAGAAAGTTCAGGTTTGTCATCTCCAGTGAAGTCTGCGAGTTGGAGACCTCTCCTTTTCATCTCTTTCACCTCTGAATATGTTCACCAGGGACTTTCATCAATGCTGTACACACTTTAGGCGTCACAACTGCTTCTATTTCAATGCTCTGCTGTTTATCCCAGACATTCTCCAAGCTGAGCTTCACTATATTGCGCTTCACCGTCGTTGGAGCAGAGGAGCCAAATGTGTGAAGGGTGATTGTTCCTTGTTTGACGACAGGTAGCTGCAGTGCCTTCACCACATTCTCATGCACAAAACTCCCCTGGCTGCCTCCATCTAGCAAGCAGCGGACCATCTTCCTGCTTGTTGGCCCTAAAACCCATGCCTTGGCGGTTTGCAGCAACACAGTGTTCTCATTATCAGGCTTGCCCTTTTCTGCTTGGGGAATTACAGAAGAAATAACAGTGTTCATGTTGGCAGAAACAGCAGGTGGGGGTGCCTCATTTTTCTCACAAATGGCTGCATGATGTCTGCCTCCACATGTGGCACATGACATGCCCTTTAACCTGCAGAACCTTGCGATGTGTTTGGGTCCCAAACACACATAGCACCTGCCAAGCTTCTTTAGCCTTTCTTTACGTGCTGACACCTGGTGGTCTGGACAGTTTTCAGATTTGTGTTCAGTACTATCACAGAACAGGCAGTTTTGTGTCTTCTGGCTGGCAGTGTGTAGTGCAGCTGCGGATGTCATGCTTGGTTTCTTTAGTTTCATGTCACTGGCTGAATATGATTGGCTGCATGTTTTGTTAGTAGAATGGTTCCCTCTCTGGTTATATGATCTCATCATCTGCAACGCTCTCTCTCGGCTCTGAACCTCCTTCTGCAGGAACTTGAGCACATTAGGCACCTTCCACTCATTATCATCCCCCCTCTGACGGCTGTTCTCAAGGGCCATTTCCTCTGGCATCATCTGGAGCAGTATTGGGCATAACATACCTCCATAGGTGTCTGATACCACTCCCAGCGACTCTAGGCTTCTGATCTGAATTTCACAGTCATCATATAATTGCCTCAATGCACTGACATCAGATGCTTTCTTCACAGGAGTGAGATTCAGTAGCTTTGACGTGTGCGTTTAAATTGAGATCCTTCCTTCCAAATCTGCTTTGGAGTATATCAACTGCAGCATCATAGTTACTGTCTGTCAGTGTGAGTCCTGCTACTGCCCTTGCAGCTGTTCCAGTGAGGTAGGTTTTCAGGTAGGTAAACTTCTCTCTTTTGCAAAGGGCATCATTGCTATGAATAGCAGTCTCAAACTGGTTCCAAAACTCCTGCCATAAACTTACATCTCCATTGAATTTCTCGATCATCAGTTTCGGCAGTCTCACAGTCGGGTTGCTGTGCTGTGAGCCGGCGGCGTTTGTGCTAGCATCACTTAGCCGAGCGGGCCGGGGGTTGTGATTGCTCACAGTCTCATGTGCTCTGATCACTCGGTGAGCCCGCGTCTTCATGCCGATGATGCGGTCTCTGTATTCCTCCGCGAGTTCGACCTCCGCCTCCACGTCTTCCAGCGAAGTGTTTTCCTCCACTACGCGGTCCAGCTCATGCAAGCTGTCCTCCTTTGCTAACAACACGGCCAGCATCTCTCGCACACGGCCAATGTCCGGGTCTTCCTTTGATAATTCAACATCAATCTGATTCAGCAGTCTCGTGCTGGAACTCCGTATTGTCCGCCGCTTTATTTTTAACCTTTCAGTACGGTGTTCCCCACTGTCCAGTCGCTCCTCGTGGTCTCTATCTCCGTCAGCCATAGTCTCCTGCTTCCCGGGTTTCGGCACCAAAAAATGTTGCAGATTCAACTTATTACTAAAACATGAAGAAGCGAGACTCTTGATTCAAATTAGACGTTCTTTAGTGAATAAAAAAAAAGGAAACATACATTTAGCGTGCGCTACACGAGAGGCACAGCATGGCTGCCTAGCAACAACAACAATGATGTCATCACGTCACATCCACACTTTTTCCTAGAGCATCCTGGGTACTGAAGTCCATTACACCTAAGTCTAAATCAAATGAACTGAAAAAATGCAGTCCCTTATTAAACTACATTCTAACTATTTATGAATATTAACAGTAACTTATATTTTAACTTATTAATCCTGACAAATAATATATTCCCTCAAAATAAATTCTCAACATCCCCCTAGATAAAAGGTCACCATTATTCCATAGCAACTCCACTCTGACCGGCTCTCAGTCATGGTTCCTTTGTTTTCTTCTGGCAACACACTAAGATTCCATGAAATTTTGTCACACACAGCCTGGAGCAAGTGAAG
This sequence comes from Lutjanus erythropterus, assembly GCF_056507025.1. NCBI lineage: Eukaryota > Metazoa > Chordata > Actinopteri > Lutjaniformes > Lutjanidae > Lutjanus > Lutjanus erythropterus. The sequence goes on from NC_139322.1 coordinate 43,708,050, forward strand.
GTTAAGAGATGTGCTTTGCATGCTGTTAACAGAGTTTACACTGGTGATCTGAGCTGGTCTGTGGTGGAAAAAAAGCACTTTCAATGCATGAACTTTTACAGGAGGCATTTACCCCCATATATACTGTTGTAACTTGTTTCGCGACTGCTGGCTGCATCTGCATCCCTCAATACTGGACCAATTTCAAAATGAGTTGTCCCCTTCAATCATATACACACATACACATGGGGAAATTAGACCCAGGCTGAAAAATACTGAAGTTATCCTTTAAGAACTGAATACTTTGTAAACCTAATTGTACTTCCTTTGTCCATGAATGCCATTTTGTGAGCCTGGCAGATGTGGGCATCCAGTGGAAATGAAATCAACTGTATCACCATGTAAGACTGTGAAAGCACTGTAATTGTGTGATCACTCTGCTGATGGAAAGTTGTAACAGACCAAAGTCTCCCTGTTATGATCACTTTAATTTCTGGCATCATAGTGTTATTGTTATTGTTGTTAAGGAAGATTTATCAGCCTTGTCTAGTTTTATTTTATCTTGTAAAGTACTTGGTAACATTAAAAAAGTGGTACATAAAAAAAAAAGTTGATCATTATTATTGTTACATGAGCACGTCTCTCATGAGATCGACCACAAATGTTATCCCTGCACAGTCCAATCCATAGCGTTTTACTAACTCACTGTCACTCATCAGTTCTTTGTCATGTTCTCCTCTGCTTAAGAAACACTTAAGCCTCCTCCCTACCCTGACTGGAATCAAACCAGGGCCGCTGCAGTAAGGATGCAGTGTTTGCATATGGAACATGCATAATTACAGTTGAGCTAATGAGGAATCCGAACATAGATTGACTTGAGATTCTTTTCAAATCTATTCTAGACATGCAAAATTTAAAATATATCTCCTAACAGTGAGATAAGCTGGTATAAAGCACTTCATTTTCCACTCAGGGGTTAGAAGCTAGTTTCCACATTACAGACATTAAAAATCATGTCTTATGTATTGAATAACATTACAGCTTGATTTTTTTGGCTTTAATAACAGGGCAGACTGAAGAATGTGATAGGAAAGGTGGCAGAGAGAGAACAGATGACATGCAGGGCAGACTGAAGAATGTCATAGGACAGGTGGCAGAGAGAGAACAGATGACATGCAGCACATGTCCAAGGGCTGGAATGAAACCCTCTGCAGCAAGGAGTCCGCCTTTGCAAATAAGGCATGTGTTCTACCAGGTTAGCGACCAGATCTTGATCTTGAAGAGGGGTCTATGTATCATCCCTCCCAAACTGTATTTAACTTTGATAATTAGGATAAACAAATATACAATATATCATTATATATCGATATATCAAACAAACAACCAAACAAACAAACAAAAAATAATAACAATGAAAAATCCACTTGCTTTTTTGGTCCATGTCCTCAAATCAGCAATTGAAATAGAAGTTAAACCAAAACCAGAAATGACTTTATTGTCACTTTAATTGTGTTATCTCTATTTTCTGATATGTTCAGGCATTGCTTATTCTGTTTAATTTCATTATAGCTAAAGGCACTGCTAAGATTAAACATATATCATTTGTTGAATTATGAATAAAACTATAGGCTAGATATTTATTTACATATTTTTTTTAAATTAATGAGTCTAAAAGCTTTTCACCACTCCACTTGTGCCACAGACCCCTGTTTGAGAACCACTGCCCCAGAATATCTATACGAATTTAAAAAAGAATCCATTCCTCTAAAACTTTGTAGGTGGCAGGAAATGGTAGCTGTATCTGTCTGACCCTTGAATAAAGAATTCTTATTTTTTTTCCTTTTCATGGTTGGTATTCTGCAAAAAAGCCAGAGTTTGCAGTGTTTTTATACATTTCTGCCCAGCCTTTCTTTTATAGCACCACATCATAAGGTGTGTGATGTATGTAATTCCTTGAGCTCATTAAACATATACTCCCTCTTGTGGCATAAAGGGACAACAACTTCTGTCTTAAGATGTGCTGTGCCTCTGGTTATTTATGTATTTACTGGGTAAAAATTACAGATTTATTTTTTAACTTATTTTTAATTTATTCTAGTTAACTCAGCTACACTGTAAGAAAACAATCTGTAGAGTAATGAATGATGTCCTGGCAAAAAATTATCAGTACATATTCTGTTAGGTTTGTGGACATTTCTTTCAACCCTAAAATGGAAAATTCTGTAGATTTACAGTATATCCCCTGGGCCGTTCATGGACACTTCTGTTAATCCTTAAGTAGACATTTCTGTAAAATAAAAGCACATCTAGAGCAGCATTTGCTGAAAATTTCTTCACCGCTTTAAAGTTCTAATCAAATATCAAATCTGTACAATTTTTATGGGCAGTTTCTTTGAAAGTGAAACGTAAATGGTGACTTACAACCACTTACATTTTCTGGTAAATACAATTGTATTTTCTTCCACGTTTTAGACCAACATCATGTTCTAATAATCTAAAATGAAAGACACCAGATTCGACCACCACAACAGAGTTCAAGGTCACCTACTAGACTCTTCCATTCTGGTGGAACGATTGTCAGAGTCTCTCAGTCAGACTTGAACTTTGCTTCATGGGACTTACTCGTGTTGTTCTCTCATGACTAGATCCTTGCTTGTGTGTTGTATCAGCTCTCGGATGTACATGACTTTAGATAAAAATTTCTGCTAAATTAAATTGTAAATTGTAAGTTGTGATGAAATAAATCTTTACACAGCGAATACAGCATCATGGTCCAATAAATCCACCACAATATAAAAATATTTTATGTCTACATCTGCTAGTGGGCCATCACAACGAGATGAGGAAAGATAATATATTAGTTCAGTCCAAGAGAATCTTGATATTGCCAACAAACTGCCAACTATTTTGATAATCTGTGAATTGCTTTGAGTAATTTTTAAGAGAAAAAAAGTCAAAATTCTCTGATGCACTTTCTCAAATGTGAGAGTTGTTGTTGTGGTTTCTTTAACCCTTTATTACAGTTTACTAAATATCTGGGTTGTGGACAAAATAAAACATTTGACACCATAATTGTGCACTTCGGGAGACACTAAACAAAAACCTTTTTTTTTCACCATTTTCTGGCATTTCACAGACAAAACAACTACTTGATTAATTGAGAAGATATAATCAGCATTAATCAACAATGGAAATAACCGTTAGTTGCAACCCTAGTTTTAAACTTTGAAACAAGTGGAACTGTCAAAATGGAAAGAAAAACAACCGTGCAAGCATGAGACTATTTACACCATCACTACAGAACCTTTCCGTGTTAGTGCCATTTGAACAGGACATGTAATGTTCTTTAGTTGGGCTATCTTATTCATTCAAGTGCTAAGTAATGGTTGTGGGACAAACTTAAATTGGCATGTTTCTGCAGCAATCCTTTCTTGTATCTTGCATTCATACATGACAACAATATTTCATGTAAAACTACAAAGAAAATGGTATAATCAGAGGTTGAGGGAAGAAGAAGAAGAAGAGGCAGAGCTCTATGCATGCTTGTGTGTGCGCTCCTGATACCTCTCTCGGTGTGAGCAAGGTACTGAGTACAGCCTTCTGTCTAACAGTCATGGAGGAATGTATTGCTGTTTCATCCCCTTATCACAGCTCTGTTGCATGTTTGGAAAAGGTATATATATATATATATATACATATATATATATATATATATATATATATATATATATATATATATATATATATATATATACATGTATATATATATATATGTATATATATATATATGTATATATGTATATATATATATATATGTAAATATAATAAATATTCATTGGATATTGGTTAAAGGCAAATACAAAATTAATATTTGAAGGTTGTAATGTCCTAAAGCAGTAGTTCCCCCAAAAATGAAAATTCACTGAGTGAAGATCTCCAGTTCACAAAACACTCCCGGGGTTTCTGTGGAAAACAGTGTTGCAGCCAAATCCAGTACAATTGAAGTGAACAGTGACCAATTTTAAAATGTTAAAAGAATACACACAAAAACCCCCACAAAATGTCTCCTACTGCTCATGTGGTGTAATCCAAGTGTCCGTAAGTTGCGACATTAAAATTTGACCCAAAAAGACGCCATTTACACCATGTTTTTAGCCTAAATGTCAAGTGTAGCCTCTCAGACTGTAGCTGCTTGCACAGAGATAACTGAACAGTCATTGGACACCAGATTCCTCCTTGAAAAATAAATATGTAATTTTTAACCAGTAATTCATAGGTATACTCACACAATGTACAGATGAAACCCCAAATTGTTGCCTATTTATGCCACAAGAGGTAGTATACCCTCAAGTTAGTGCTTTTAAGCCAACAAAGAAAAATTGGTAAAGGGAGCTAATTTTCTATTTTTACTGGCAGAAATAAAAACAAAAACAAATCTAAATAATTATTGTAAATTATACTGGTGTTATCTTATTTCTTACTTGTTGACTTGAAAACCGTTGAAAGGCAAACATCTGACCTGGAAGTTAAATTAGTTCTATCAAAATAAGAGCCAGGAGAATCGAGCTTATGAAGAGAAGAATGTTGCTCCTCAATACTAAAGGAGGGAATATATGCTTCAAAGTGTGCCCTTTTTGGGTTTTAGCTTTAAACCTATGGAGCTATATTGGGGCCAAATGTTTTGAACTTGAAAAATAAAATTTGAAACTGTTTTGATCTTGAATTTTGAAAAATACATCAGTGTATTCAAAATAAGTGTTCAAAAAGTTTTTTTCAGGTTAAATATAATTATGATTCACTCTGGTAATTATTTTGAATAAATTATTTTCATTTTTCACTTTCATATATTTAGATATTTGAGATCCTATTTCTTTCAGTAACAAAGTTCATCTTTTCAGATTCGAATATTATTTTTTATATAGTTTCAAATCTTTTCTTTTCAGTTTCAGAATTTGGTATGTACTCCTTACAGCAGTGGTTCCCAACCTTGGGTCAGGACCTCAAAATGGGTTTGACAGATACTTAAATAAATAATTGCTAAATTAAAATTAAGGAGGAACTGATGCTCTGTGTTACCTGTTGTCACAGTGACATGACGTCTCTGTGGGTCAGACTTGTGGCTCTGTGCTTTTTCACTCACAAAAACAAGCCCTCCCTCCTCCCTCTCCTGTGTCTCCTCTTCATTTGCTCATAACAGACGGTGCTGAAAACAGTGACAGAATTGACATTGTACCGCGTTGCATCACCAAACTTTCATAAGACTCAAGTGTAGAATAAGTTTGGGTTTTATAAGAAAGATGAGAAATGCTGCTGCAAATCATTTATGCAAAACGTGAAAGTTACCGTATATTAAAAAATAAAGCCAGTAGGACATAGTATTCATTGGATTTTAGTCAAAAGCAAATACAGAATTAATGTTTTAAGGTTGTAATATCCCGTTAACTCAAAAACGTATTGCTTTACTCCCTGAAAAATCAATAATAAATTTTCTACCAGTAATGCATAGGTATACTCAGACATTACACACATGAAACCCTGAGTTATTGCCAAACCATGCCACAAGAGGGAGTATGCCTTTAAGTGAGTGCTTTTTTTTTTTTTTTTTTTTCGTGGTTTAAACCAAAAAAGAAAAATGGGTAAAGAGAGCAGTTTTTATTTTTTGCTGGCAGAAATAAAAACAAGACAGGTTTGTAAGTTTACATTCATGAATATGGAATTTACACAGTAGTATTATTAGTGTCCTTAATCCATGCCTCTTTAATGTGGAGAGAGGAGGTTGCCGATGAGAAAAGACCTACAAATTGTGAAATTAAATGTTTGGAGGTAGGGGTTTTAGTTGTAAGCTTAAAAAAATGTGTTATTTGGGGATCGTATCAAAGTGAGGGAGTGACTGTCTGACAAAATTTCTAATTTGTAAATAGCAAAAGAAGTGACCAGGAGGCAGATTAAATTTCACCTGAAGTTACGCAAAAGAAGCAAGATGGTTGTTAATATAGAGATCCTTAATAGTGGACAGTCCCTTATCTGACCAGTGTGAAAAAACAACATCCATCTGGCCTGGCTTAAAAGGGGTTCTGACATATAGGAGCATAGATGGACAAATCTGGGAGGCTCAGCACACCTTTGATTTGTTTTAGGATCTTAAATGAGTTACGCAAAATAAAGTCATCCTTTAGCCATTTGATAAGTGGATTTGGCTTCGAAAATAAAAAGGCCATTAAAGAGGCTCCAGTGAGTAAGACTGCATTACAAGACTCAATCTCAGGCCATCTGAGACAGGTACTGCTCTCCTGTCTAGCAGCAGAATGATGAGAAAAACCATGATCTGGCATTGCAGGCCCAGTAATAATGTTGGAAGACAAGAAAGCCCTGGCCACCTTCGTTAGCCCAAATGAAGGGCATATTTTAAACAACGAAGATGTAAGAAAAATCGGGACATGTTGAAAGAGAGAAATAAATTTGGGGAGTACTAGCATCTTAATAATATTAACGCATCCGATTAAAGAAAGAGAGAGAAATTTCCATTTATCTATCATAGTTTTAGTCCCCAAATCCAAAATATTAAGTTTAAAAAGAAATTTAGGGTTTCTACACTGTAAAACATAATAAGTTGACTTTACTTAAAAAAAATATGCAAACTTGCTGCCTCACAAAAAGTAATTTATGTTGACTTAGATGAATTACATTGGACTTACTTAATTATTATGAGTGTGCAGTACTTAAATTAACCTAAATAAGTGGATTATAGTAACTTGTTTATTTAGAGTTTGCAGTACTCAAATTATTCTAAATAATTGGATTATAGTAACTTGCTTATTTTGAGTTTGCACTACTCAAATTATCCTAAATAATTGGATTATAGTAACTTGCTTATTTTGAGTTTGCAGTACTCAAATTATTCTAAATAATTGGATTAGAGTAACTTGTTTATTTTTAGTATGGAGTACTTAAATTAACTTGAATGAATTAGATTACAGTAACTTATTTATTGTGAGCTTCCAGTACTCAAGTGATAGCTTAATTCGCTTTAGTGTTGCTCATCCATCATATTCAGGTCAACTTAATGTAATCTAACTTTGTGAGAGCCACACTTGGCCACTGTACTCAGGTTCAACTCAAGGAGCGAGGGAAGGATTAGTGTAAAAAGTAAACACATGGGCCTGGTTTTGGTGTTGACGAGGCTAGTTCAGCTAGTTGGCTGAGGTCATAAAAATAAAGCGTTTAGCTTCTCAAAACAATATGCATTCAAGAGTGAAACATTGGCATCACAAAACCATTGTCCACGAAAAAATTCTGACCTCACAATCGCTTGGCACTATTTTCTCTGAGAGAGAGGGAGAGAGAGAGAGAGAGAGAGAGAGAGGTGGTCCAAGCTGAAGTTGGACCCACAACTGTCTCTCATGGCTACAGCTGTGGGTCCAACTTCAGCTTGGACCACTTCTCTGTCCTTCCTCTCTCTCTGCCCGTTCCAACTCCATCTGATGAAGTTCGGCATCTGTTTATTCAGGTTCATAAAGGTATCCCTGGCTCTGTGCTAAAAGTTTCTTGACCTAAAAGAATTACAACAGCACATGTTAATTTCATTTAAAAAAAAAACACACACACACAATGAAGGGAGAACACTTAATGGATTAACTCAGTGGAATTAAAATTTATTTTAAAATGCTCAACAATGCATTTAACAGAAGACATTGGCTCTTGACAGGCTGAAGAGTGTTTTGTTAATGCTCAGTATAAAAGTGAACAATCAATAGTTTGATTACAAACCTACTTAACATTCTTTTATGAATTTTTATTCATCAAACTATTCAATCCAGGTGTGCCTTGCTGCAACAGCCAACAGATGTCAACATACGAGGCAGTATAATCAAAAACGACAACTTCTCAGCCGAACAAGTCAGTTTTGAGTTTCCACTACATTTTTTGAATAAACATTAGCTCAAACAATTGAACTACCTGGGGACATGTTCCAGTTTTAGACAAGAAAAATATCAAAGAAATAGCCTCTCAACAAAAATGCACAACATATAAAAAAATTATGTCCCTGAAATAATTGCAAGAGAGAATATTATTATTGAGAACTAAACCCTTTCAGAGAATCTTTCTGAACTAATCATTTTTAGTTCTGTAGCTTAGGGTTATCTTGGGTGCCTATACTTTTTGAAGACCAAAGTAACAATCTGAAACATGACGAATGCACATTAACAACAAATATTTCCTGTTCTTCCTCTCTTCAAAATAAGAGTCCTGGATGTGTTGGCATTACTTGTACAAAAGCACACACATTTAAAAAGCACATACATTTATTTAAAAAAAAGGTTACAATTCTTTCTTGGTATGAGACACAGGAAACTATTGATATTACTAAAACAATAATATTGGTGTGTCAACACTACATAGGCATTTTAAATTATTGGGATTATTATCTTGCAGGAGCTGTAAGTGAAGCGAGATGCCTGTGCAGTGTGGACATACTAATATTGCTGATATTTCCGTGTCTCCTATTGAGAATGAAATATAATCTTTTTGTTAAGTTGCTCACACCAAATGGGTTTGGGTAAATTTAAGTCAATTTTCTTTTATACAGGTAATGCTGGGACATCTGGGACTCTATTTTGAAGAGGGGAAAAGGTTTTTGCACTGTATCAACTTGCCTACCCCAGTAGTTTGTTTTTCAAACTAAGCAGTTTTGGAGGGAGTGTTTTGCTTCCCAATCCAAGCATGACTGCTTGAATGAATCTGAGTGTGTTCGCCATGCATTTTGGGTAAGCTAAGTGAAGAGCATACATAAGTCCAAACATGAGGCAGACTGCCTGGGGAAAGTCTCTAACATTGTCCATGACAGTACTTCCCTCAAGTATGATGGCAGTGGAAATGGGCTGGAGGTGCACTGCATTTAGACCCTGCTGCTGAGCATCTTCGTTGACCACGGTCAGCACCCCAACTGTCACTGAGGCAAGTGCTTCTTCCTTCGCTGTATCCTGCAAAAGAAGCACACACAACTACCTTTTGAATCTGGTCTTCTTTTGGGAAATTCTGTAGACTGGAAGTGTGAGATTGGGGAATTCACATCCTTAATTTAATTACATTATGTACTAATTTAGGGATTCTGATCATTTATGAGTGAGATTAGAATCCACCTGATTCTGATCAACTGAAAATAAGTGTATTTTAAATAGGGCTGTCAAACGATTAAAAATTTTAATCGAGTTAATTACAGCTTAAAAATTAATTAATCGTAATTAATCGCAATTCAAATTATCCCCAAAATATGTCATATTTTTCTGTAAATTATTGTTAGAATGGAAAGAAATGACACAAGGCGGATATATACTGTACAGCAACATACTGTATTTGTTCATTACAACCATAAATCCACACTGAATGGCATTAATATTGTTCAAGAACATTATTTATTTCTTAGACAGTATTCTTTTTTTCTCTTCAAAATCAACAAGACTTTTTCTTTCTTTCTTTCAGTAACAGGACAGTATTTTTCCCCCTCTTCAAACTAGCACAACAGGGCCACTCTTTTTTTTTTCTAATTAAAAATTCAAAACCAGAACATCAGGCTAAATCTACCTGCTTTGAGCTTCACCATATAAATCAAATGTTTCTTCTGCTGTGTCTCTCTCTCTCTCTCTGTGTGTGTGTGTGTGTGTGTGTGTGTGTGTGTGTGTGCGTGTGTGTGTGTACATTTAAATGTGGCCCTCTTCTCTACTCATCTCTAGCCCAGGGGTGTCAAACTCAATCACAGAAGGGGCCAAAGTTTAAAACACAGTCTAAGTCGCGGGCCAAACAGGATTAACATTTATTAAACTGTCTAAAACTGACTATGTTTAATTCAGAAATATGAATTTGAACAGCCAGACTGCAATAACTTGTTCCTCAATAAAATAAATAAGATTTAAAATATTTTTTTTTTCTTTAACAATAACAAAGGAAAACGAGAATATTTCAGCTCAGAATATTTCAACTCACATATCCAGGTGGGGGTTACATTTGAAAATGCTTACTTTTTGTCTGCACACAAGATATCGCACACTTTAATCATGCAACCCCTCAATGGCACTGCATTTGGCATAAAAGTCTGCTCATATAATAATATTACAAACCCATCAGTCCATCAGGTACAGATGAACATATTGACCTGCTCAATTTAACATTGAGGCCAAAACGCACTGAGAACTTCAACAGAAAAGTCAACTGTAGCTTCTATGGTGCACTGCAGGCTTCAGATTTAAAATGTAACACCACAGAACCAGCAGTATTTTAGGAAAAGGTTAAACTGCACACTGACAAGACAGAGTCTGTCCTCTTCATCATGACTTACAATAATGCAGCAATAAGTATTTAAAAGTACGCAAATCAGACTTGGAGCAAAAAAATAAATAAATCGCGCACCACATAAGTGTACATTAATATTAAGATTCATGATCATAAAAAGTTTTTTTTATCTCTCTCCCTCTCCCTCTCTCTGCTGTGGGTCAGTCTTATTTTTATTTTTACCTGGTTTCAGGTGGAGCTGCAGCTCATCTCCCTCCTCATATACTTGTGTTTCTTTGCATAGAGTCAGTTGCCTAAACAGACAAACCTGTTTGCATTGTCGTTTGACAGAAGCTCGCGTCTTCGTGACTGCGAGCTGATTAATTTCTCGAGTTGCGCGGCAGCTGACGCAGTGCATTGTGGGACTTGTAGTATGAGTGGTGGGAGTGCTATTTACCGACGGGCCATTCATAATAGACACGTGAAATTATCTCGCGGGCCGTATATAATTGAATCGCGGGCCAGATGTGGCCACATGTGCTCTAGCCAGTCGCTGCAAATTACTATCTGCTTATTTATTGTTCCATCTGTATTCTTTTTAAACTGAAATTCCCCATCCAGAGGGCCAACCTGCTCTTCCTCCATGTTTACATTCACCGCACGCAAAAGGCAGACGAGTATAATTTACTATAAAAAGAGGTTATTTCCTTAGTGATCAAATTTGGGTCTGCCTTTTCTGCAACTGATACGGACTATTTTTTCAGCCATATCAAAGATCTTATCCCCTGTATAGACGAGGAGTTTGCAAAGTTATGTGAAGCTGATATTACTATTCTTGAACTGGACAAAGCTGTGAACAGCCTGTCTTTAAATAAATCTCCCGGCTGTGATGGCCTTACATCTAATTTCTACCGACACTTTTGGGACTTATTAAAAAATCCTTTTATTCTCATGTTGAAGGAAGCAACTAATAATCTGTCATTTCCTCCCACTATGAAACAAGGTATAATTACTTTAATCCCCAAACCTGGTAAAGACTCCAAAATATTGGATAACCTTAGACCTATCACGTTATTAAATACTGATTATAAGATTGTAACCCTTGTTTATGCTAATAGATTAAAAAGTAATCTAGACAAAATAATAAGTGTCTCTCAATCTGGTTTTATGAAAGGTAGATCTATTCACAACAACATCCGCTTGGTCATTGATCTCCTAGATTATAAACATCTAATAGAAGACGATGGCTTTATTTTGTTTCTTGACTTTTATAAAGCCTTTGACTCAATTGAACATCCCTTTATTTTTCGATGCTTAAAACTTTTCGGCTTTGGAAATAAATTTTGTGCCACTATAAAGTCCCTTTATGACAATGCAAACAGTTCTATCTCATTACCAGGAGGTACATCACCAAGATTTGCTATCAAACGTGGTGTCAAACAAGGCTGTCCTATCTCTCCATTTCTTTTCATAATTGCCACAGAAATGCTTTCTATTTTTATTAAGAATTCAGACATTGCCCCTTTAAATGTTATTGGGTTACCTGTTGTCATAAGCCAGCTTGCAGACGATACAACTATTTTTATGAAATACTTAACTGAGGTCCCCAAGATAATTCATGCAATTAATACATTTTCCAAAGCTTCAGGGCTTAAACTCAATTTGAACAAATGTGAGTTGATGCCAATTCATCAAAGTGATTTAACAGAAGCATACAACATTCCCATAAAATCAGCTGTCAAATACTTAGGAATACATATATCTAAAAACCCTACTGAAAGAGAAAATATGAATGTGTGGAAAGTAATAACTGACTGTCAAACTAAACTCAATTCCTGGCTATTGAGAGACATCAGTTTACTGGGTCGAGTCTTTATTACTAAAATGGAAAGCATATCGAGATGTATCTATCCAGCATATTCTTTAGCCATTCCTAACAGAGCCATTAAAAAGGTCAACCAAATCAATTTTGATTATATTTGGAAGAAAAAGATACACTACATTAAGAGAACAGAGATGACCAAAGAATACAAAGATGGGGGCTTACAGGCTATTGATTTTGATTTTATTAATGGAACACTGAAAATGAACTGGTTAAAATCCTTTCTTAACAATAAGAGTTTCTGGTACCATATCCCCAGAGAAATCTTTAAGAAACTTGGAGGCATCGACTTTTTATTAAGATGTCAATATTCAGAAACTTCCTGTTAAATTATCCCTGTTTCACCAACAAGTCCTTTTATATTGGAAACTTTTGTACAATCACAACTTCACTCTGCATAACACACCATTATGGAACAATAGATACATTACAGTTAAAAACAAATCGTTGTATAACAAAGACTGGATGGATAAAAATATTTGGTCTTTAACTCATTTGACTGACAATGATGGGTGTGTGTTAACATATGAAAATGTTTGCCTTAAATATGATATAGTAGTCGACCGTAAATTTTTTGCATCCATAATGAAAGCCATCCCTAACCCTACTCTAAATTTAATTAAAGAGATTGTTTCGAATTCGACTCAGATATCTTCTAATCTTCCACTCCTCCTAGTTGGAAATTACGACTTTGAGAGTAGTAAAATCCCTAATAAAATAATTAGAAAGATGTTTGACGACATCACACACCCTTTATTGTCTTTTCGAAACTCCATTAAACAAATCTTCTCCAAAGATATTATATACTCTTTACGCTCTAAATATTTAAAATTTCCCATAAATCCAAAAGCTAAAGAAATGCACTATAAAATTTTAAATGGTGTATACCCATCCGGTGAACTATTACGACAGAGATTTGGTTTTGAAACAAATAAATGTGTATTCTGCGGTGATATTGAAACCTCAGATCATATATTTTTTCAATGTATATTTTCTGAAGCTCTCTGGACTGATATACATGACTGGATGCATACAAAGATTCGACTCGAACCTTTTTCTCAAAAGGACATTATTTTTGGTGTTGTTATGGACAATAATAAATGGGACTTTCTGGTAAACAATATTCTAATACTTGGAAAATTTTACATACACAAATGTAAATATTTGAAAGTGAAACCTAAGTTTAATGTGTTTCATAACGAGTTTCTCTCCTTTGTCAAAGCCCTTACTATAATGAAAGGCAAATATGCAATGAAACTTTTCAACTTACTTGAGAAATATGATTTAAAACAAAAGCCCTAGCTAACTTTTTATTTTCCATAATTTATTTTACTTATTATTTCTAAAATTTTATATTCCCATGTAAACTCTCTCTTTTGCTATATTCCTGTGCACCTGTTCCTTTGTAACGTTAAAAAAAAAAAAAAAATGTAAGCCATGTTGTTTGTACATGATTTTGTTAATAAAAAAAAAAAAAAAAAAAAAAAAAAAAAAAAATACATTCACCGCACGCATGCATCCGCTCTGCTCACTGCGCGTCACTGCACTTCTGAGTGGTATTATGGGATGTATGGGGCGGGTCATTCTGCGCATGCATCAAATGCGTGAAAATTTTTAACGGCACTAATTCTAAAAATTAATTATTGCCCGCTAACGCGATAATTTTGACAGCAGTAATTTTAAATATTTGACAACACTATCAAACGTATCAAATATGATTTGTCAATAACTTGAGATCAATATGTTTCTTTCTTCTTTCAATATGTTACTTACAAAGCAAGTCTTGTAGACCTCACTGGAGTCATCACCAAGCACAATAGGAAGGCCTCTGAGGACAACAGAGCGAAGTGCCGTCACATCTGGCGACTAAAAATACAGAGAGAGAATAGATACAAGTTAAGAACTTCGTAGCATTTTGAGGGGTGGGGTGGGGGGTATGTGTTGATATACTTTTCTATATTTTCTCTAATAGTTCATTGCCTCATAATAGAGACAGGGCTTTAAGTTTTATTAGTATAATTGGTAACATTTAAATACCTAATTTTACACATCCCAATTTCCCTGTAAACATTTTCTTTGTTTTTATACAAACTCAACATTTCAATTAAATTTAAAATAAAATGCCCTTGTGCATGCATTTCATTGAGCACTCACTTGAAATGTGCAAACTACCATACTGTTGGACTTTCTTGTTACGAAGAATGACAGACTGAGAGACACATAAAAACCTGTTGAAATTGAACAAAAACATGTTGAGATGAGTAGTCCACAACAACTGGTATAGGTGTTGTGAAAGGATTTTAAAAAACATGATTTAATTGTTGAAGTGATTTAGTTAGTGTATTTATGGGTACACATCACTGGTACGGTCACCAAGGGTACATCTGTCTCACTTGCTCTCCACAGCAGCATGCAGCAACACAGCAGAGAGGAAGGCAGTGTGAATGGTATGTGAAACAGGCCTTAGGTGCATTGCCACCACCCGTTATTACTGGAGTGTAAATTACAAAATCCTTACCAGGCAGTTGATGTGCTGCATCAAGTCTGTCAGTTTTTGTCCTGTAGTTCCTTTTTTGGACTTGAAAAGCTCGATGAAGCGTGGGGTGTGTTGGTCTAGGGCTTCATAGAAGTCTCCTTCAAGGTTCCTACTGGCGACGCGATTAAACTCAGCAAAGACCTGAAAAAATGGAGAGTGGAAGGAGGGAGAGGGATAGCAACATTAAACTGACTGTCATTCAATTAATACTGTAGAAAATTAAAGAGCTTAACATATGAAACTATGGTGAATAATACATTACTACTTATATTATTAAACAAATAACATTAGTACACATACTGACATTGAAAACATTTTACTGATTTGTATATAGTACAAGAGTAATTTTTTGAGGATGATGTGTTTTAATATTCCACCTCACAGCATTGATATGTTCTGACTGACATTTAATCTGCTGGAAACTTAATGGGGGAAGGCAGGCCAAAACGAACAAGTAGCTTACCTGTCTCTCAGTGAAAAGTGCTGGCCAACGTTCAACCGTGCTCTGCACAGCAGGCTCCTGTGTCACTATCTCCCTTCTGCACAGTGGGAATGTTTGGTCCATCATTTGCGAGACTAGAGTGGCATTGGTTTTTTTTTTCTTCATTTCCTCGATGACAATCTTCCTGGCATTTTCAAGGCTTCTTTCATCATGTCCGTCAGGTAAATTAGGCAGATAATTGGCTTCACCTCTTTTTGGTCGCTTGACATTCTTGCTGGATGATTCTCCATCTGGATTAAGTTTACTTCTTTTACCCCCATTTATCATTACATCATCACATCCTGCTTTTCGTAGCTTTGTACGATAGTTTGCCATCTTGAATTTTATGCTATTTTTCCAGCCATACCACCCTGGCTGGGGACCAGGTTCAGTGAGACTGGGGTGCTTACTTATCAGTGATTTTGCGAAACTGCTGAAGTCGTCATCGTTCGGGTGCGCCTTGAAACTGTACATTGTTTTGGCGAGCTTTTCAAGTATGTCATGTTTCATGTCTTGTGATGGAGTAATTGGGAGACGGTCTTTCATGAATGAAAGGTCTGCCTGTCTCAGCCTGTACTCTACATCCACTGAGAAATTGGGTATGTCGAAGAACTCTGGCCACTGTTTTCTAAGCGAAGGTGACAATTCAGCAGGGGACAAGATCTCAGTGTCTACTGTGCTGCAGTCTGATTCTTCGGTGGGTGAAGACAGGGCGGTCAACTCGAGAGTCACAAGAGGAATTACTTTCAGCGTAGCTCTTGCAGGCAAATCTGTTACTTCAGTCAAATTGCATAGCGCATTACTGAAATCTGGATCTTCATATTGGAGTTTGAAGTCGTACTGCAGTGACAGCTTATCCCGCAGCTGTGTTTTTAGTTCTTCAGTGGAATCCGGTCTATCATTTAGGGTCAGCTTCCTTATATCATCTTCATCAATGACAACTCTGAGCATCAATCTTTGGTCCATCTCAATGTCACATCCTGTGAAAAAATGAGATCATCTTGAGACATGCAACATCTCAGTGTTTAATCCACTTGGCATAATATCTACCTTTCGAGTGTAACAAGCTGTTTGCCATGAACTCTGTAAAGTGACAGAGGATCATTCATCGTTCAAATCTGACAACTGGGTGACTGAGAAGATGGGCAAATGGCTGCTGCAGAGGTCATACACTCTTAAGATGCTCATCATACCATGAGGTCATCAGTCTGCAGACAAATGCTACATCTGTGTTTATAACAACAATCTTTGAGATTTGTCTGAACTCTGGGAGCCCTGCGCAAGATCCAACAGAAATTACCATGTCAGAACTGTACTTGATGCCATCAATGATGACAGAGGAAGCTACAAAGACTGTGTTCAGCTGGTTGTTTCTTTGATTGAGCCAGTTCTGCACATTTTCTGAAAATGAGGAAACCATCACAGACTTCACTTTGTGAATTTCAATAGATGGCTTAAAAAAAGTTGTGGCAGCTAGATGGAAGGCCATCATTTTCTGATGTCTGTTTGCTAAAGTCAGGGGAATGTTTTTAAAGTTGTGAGAGTGATGCACAACTTTCTTGAAGAACTTGTGTTTCCCCTCAAAACGCATTGTCCACACATCAGATAGAGGACCAAAGGTTTGAATGAGCTGAGGGTAATGCTCAACGTAGTGGTCCTTTGGTCGTAGCTTTTCACCCGGGAAAACCTTCTGAAACAAGTGTCTATGGTCAGAGATTTTGCTATCAAGAAAGCACAAAGACTCTTCTGTAAAGCTTGTGGACATTGCCAGTTCCACCACATCTTTTAAGGTCATTAAAACCTCCCAGGTTTCATCACCGTCTGGAATGTGTTGACCAATTAATAATGGTAGAAGTCGGAGAAGAGTCCAATTTTCGTGACCATTTCCTCCAATTGTTGACTTTAAGGAGAAGGTCTTTGGAATGAGCTGGGGTTGATTTGCTCTGTCTGCAAATGTGTATGGGAACTGTTTAATAGCATCATTCAGGGCCTCAAGGGAGATAGTTCCCTTCGATATCAGTGCCTTTAAGCACAGAGCCAACTCTACTGGAACAATACCCTCCAGAAGATCATGTAGAATGCCTGGAGGGTAACCATCAACGACATGAAAATGTTGCAAGCTTTCAGTAAGTGGACAGCTTCCTTTCACACCGTATTGTTGAGCCTTGGTTGAATCCTGTGACACCTCTTGCACATGTTTGTCATGGTTTTCTTTTGTTCTTTGTTGAAATAAGCCTGTCCGTACTTCTTTGTCCTGCATTTCCTCCCGCTTGGCCATACAGAATCGACAAACTTGGGTAACTCTGAAGCTTTCAAAGAACCCTCCCAAAGAGTGGGCAGCCAGATTGTCTGCTGCAACAAATAACACTGTGCCCTTTACAGTGGCTCCCAACTGTTCAACATATATGCCTTGTTGCTCAAGAAAAACAAGGTCCTGAATAAGAGGGTGAAGAATTTTGGCATAACCCTGGTCTTTGATGTCATTGGCCTTGCAAAGCAGAGCAAGCTGAATGGAATGAAGAGACGAGCGATATTTAGGGTGTAAATTGCCAAGTGTCCAGTAGATGGCAGTTTGTTTGTGCTTTTTTCTGGAGGTTCCCAAGGGGTTAGCCACCTCAAAATCATCAATATACAGTTGGAGAGCGATCCTGAATTCTTCCTCATTCAAGAAAGCACTGTCTTTGAAGCGGGCACCATCTCTGTAAGATTGGTATTTCTCTGACAAAGTTGCCTCATGTGACATGGTCTTTTCCAGAATTTCTCTATTGCTCAGTAATGTTTGCAGCATTTTTAGTATGGGGACATACACAACATTCTGCTTGTTTTCTAGGACAAATTCAACTGGCATAACCAAAGAGAATTCCCTTGAAATGTATGATTTTCGCCTGTTAGCAGTTGACAACGATCCCTCATCAGAAGTGAATTTTAGGAATACATTATTCTCAATGACCACTTGAGCTATCTCATTCACTAAAGCATCATCAACATTTGCACAATGCGTATGTAGAATTTTTCGAATAGAAGAATGTAGCAATGGCTGTGATAACAAATAAATTTGGTTGATCTGATCTATGACCTCTTGCAGGTCAGTTTCAGAGATGTTAAGAATTGATGACATTTTCAGGAAAAGAGCAGCTACATTGCGTTCCAACTGATTCTCTAAGTCCTCCACATCTTCATTTTGCTCAGCAACTTCACAGTCAATATCATCAACTTCAGGGTCACTCTCCTCTAGCTGAACACTCGTATTTTTTGGAAGTTCTTCAACTACATTTTTTGAAACAATTTCCTGTTTTAATGGTGTCTTGTTGTGCATCTGATGCTCTTTGCTTTTGTGTGCAGTAAAGGTAGAATAAACACTACTCTGAAAGTTACAGTCCTGATATGGGCAGGCAACCATTTGCCTCAGCTTAAGATGTCTTCGCAAATGGGTAAAGAAGTCTGCTTCTGTGCAAGGCTCCACAAAGTCGCACAACTGACAGTGAAATGCAGTTTCTCCACTTTTGCCTGCATCCTTTTGAGTGTGCCATGTTGAAAGGAGTACTTTGAGTGCATTAAAAGATTTAAATGTGCAGAGGCATTCCTTATGAAGGCATGGGAGTGGGGATGTCCGAGTGTGAAATCCATGTTTTAAACGGTAATGCTTAAGCAAGTAGCCTCTCTTTTCAGCAAAAAATGTGCAGTAAGTCCACTGCATTAGGGAGCACTGCTCTGGTTGAACTGAAAAGACATGATAATTTCAGCATTAAGCAGTTATGTTTAAAAAAAAGTTTAATTTTTTTCCTAAATAGTCACAAATTAAAATGTACAATTAATTGTTTTAAACACAAATTAAAATCTGCAATGAATCATTTTAACATTGACAAACTAAAATGTGCAATAAATTATTTTTAAATGAAATGAAAGATTTTTTAAATAGTGAAATTGAAATATACAATGAATTCTTTAGTCACAAACCAAAAATGTGCTTTGAATTATTTTTTTAAACAGTCATAAATAAAGATGTACAATTAATTATTTTTTAACAGTCAGGTCGAAGTGTGCGATGAACAGTCACAAACTGCCATGTACAATGATTTATTTTAAACAGTCCAAAATTGGAATAAATTAACTTGATCCGTTTAACAATGGAATTGGTTTTATCATAATCCCACTGTAGTAACATTAATGTATTTCTGTTACCCAAACCCATGGAACTAATACAAATATTGAATGATTATTCAGTGTATGAAGCATTAGGTAAATACCTTTAATTGCTGAGAGCGGGGTAAGTGTGGACAGTTGACCATCTGCTTCAGCCTGAATGGAGGACAGTGAAAAAACACACAATTAAGGCAACAATTTCAAAATATAGACACATAAATCAACACACCAGGTTGTTATAATATCACTCTTGTTAACTGTATTCCTGTATTGAGCTTTAAATTCAGTGGCAAAGGAGAAATCCTTTAGAAAATACAGAGATAAGGACCCCGACTCTTGTTACATTGTCAAAATAAATTAAATCTGTGTGGATCCTTAGGTGTAGTTCACATCAGTGGCGCCGGGATCGCTCGCGCTCTGCAGCGATCGTTTCGGCATATGGTCTGTTTTGGGCGCGAGCCGCGAGCGATCGCGTCAATCTTGGCAGGAAGTCACACATGAAACAACGAGAGAATCCGGTCAATTTTCTAAATTAAATCAATTTTCAAAATAAAACACCGAGATTGACAAATACCATAGCCCTCTCCATGTGCGTTTGTTGCCTATTTGTGTTTATTTATCTAAACAGAACGCGACAGAGATGAAAACACACACACATCGACACACATATATACACAAAGGGTACCCACACACACACCGACACACCTTAGGTGTATATAGATGACCTATATACGTTCAGGGTACACATAGCCTACACCAGGCCTATTCAACTAGCGGCCTCTGGGCCGGATACGGCCCTTTTGAATTTTTCTATGGCCCGCAAGACTGCTGGTAAATCACGATTACATGTGTGTCATACATGTGATAAAATAAAATAAAGATAGCCTACATCTCTGAGCTTACCCGAGCCGTTCAGGCTCAACGGTTCTGATCTGACTTGGATAGTTCTACATCAATGTTATGTCACACCGTGCACCTATATGCTGGACAGGGGTGTGCTGTAATTGGCTGCCACGCTCGCTCTGCACTTGCACTCAGGGCTCGCAGATGAGAGAGGTAAAGTCTGGTTAGCTAAGCTAAAGTCGTGTTGCAACATGTCGCTCTCAAAACCCAAGAGACGGAAAGTTGATTTTGAAAATCGGCAGTTCCATGGCAAGTGGACAGACAAATATTTATTTACTTTACCTGCTGCAACAAGTAATAAACCGGTCTGTTTACTGTGCAATGAATGTATATCTGTCATGAAAGAATAGTGTGAAGAGGCACTACAAGACAAATCATGGCTTGTTTTATTTATAGAGGGTTAGGGACCTTGGTTAAAAAGCATTAAAGTGAAAGAAAAGGAATATGTGTCACTAGTTTATTTCATGTATATATCTACTAACATAAGAGTTATTTTTAGCCATTAGTTGACAAATATTCTGCGTGGCCCACGAACCCCCAGTGATTTTCCTATTTGTCCCACTTGGTATTGAAGTTGAATAGCCCTGGCCTACACCGACAGACACACACACACACACACACACACACACCGACACACAACGACACAGGCTACACATACACAGCTGAGGGGCAGAGGCCTTGTCGACCGGCACAGAGAAATGAGCATCTGGTGTGAACTGGAAGGCTGCGGCTAGCGCGCGATTTTCGAGGGCGAGCCGCTTTGCACACTTCGGCGTCCGGTGTGAACCAACTGAAACTAACTTCCCTGTGCGGGTCGGAACACCGTGGTCCCGGTACCGAAGCTCCGCCACACCCACAACAACGCCAAACGGCTGACCTTCTCTCCCACACTACATAAACTGTAGTCTACATTTGTTTAAAAAAATGGTAACGTTACTGTGCTAGTGGTGATATTTGAATTTGATTTTGTTTACTCCTCCCTGGCAAGCACACAGCACTACACTAAAGAGGTTTCATGGTGCAGTGAGAAAGGGGGAGACCTGTCATGATTAGTCAAAACGGAGGATTTGGGGCAAGAATAGTAGCAAACATGTACTTCCATTCAATTTGATCAAATGCCTGTTGGGCATCCAGGGAGATAACTGCCAAGTAAGGCAACTTAGTAGAGTAAATTATATTCAATGAACGCTGGGTGGTTAGAAAAGGAAAATCTATCTGGAATAAACTCTGTTTCAGTACCGTTGGAATTACTGTTGGTGGCTGAAAACAGCCACTAACAAAAACCGCTGTAAAAATATATCAGATAAATATTTTTTCAACTTTTTTTGCATAAATATGTTAATTAGCCTCACTTCTGGTCAAAACTACTAAATATTTAAATATTTTTAGAATTTTAAGATTTTAAATACCAATTTTATAAGCAGTGTCACCGACACCAACAAAATGAAACAGAAAACCAACCATGCACCCTCAATATGCATTTGGTTTTCTGAGTTTTGTTTTTTCAGGGAAAATGAAAACTAGTATTACTGAAGCATTTAGAATTTTTTTTCATACTTGCTTTATGACCAGCATTTCATTCATAGGCCTATAGTGGGTAAATTGTGTCATGAGGTGGTCAACAATTAAAAATGACTAATTTGACCTCTTCCCTACAGACCAGAATGCATCTTTTTATACTGTAATGGCTGTGCAATCAAAAAATGTGGTTATAATGGAAGTCAATGGGGAAATTTCATCCACCAACAGTATGAAAGGGCGAAAAAGTTCAAATCTGATGGTGCACAAAAACTAATAATGCATCAAAGTCAATGTTGTACTTATCTTATGTACATCATGCATGATGCTGCACAAATAGTTTTATTACTTTGTGAAAGCATTAAAACTTACAATAACACACAACATTTTTCACTTTTATTTCATTTATTATTTTGCAGGAAAAGATTAAAAATAACGTAATAAAATCAGAATTAAACAGCTCTGACTCACTTAAAACTGGTTTACAGCTAATTTCTGTTCTGCATCACATAAAAGACAAAATCATATAACAAAACAGAACAAACAAAAGATCCAGTACCACAGAAATTACTACGTACTTTGTTGAATCAATTCAAAGATTTCATGAGATGATCACAAAGTAACGATGGGTTCGTCCTTTGTGGTTATTTCTCTGTGTTTTTTGAATGTTTTTTTTTTATTCCAAAGGAATTATAAAATTGCTTGTCCTATATTATGTTTTTGGCATGCAGTGTTTTGTGTCACCATGTTTTTCACTTTAACACTCAGTGTGTATACTTGTGTTACAGGACTTTGCTGCTGGATGTAAAATACAGAGTGGCAAGTGCGTTGTCACTATTAAGGTAAGTATTGGTTCTTTCTTTGTCAGACCTGGCTATTGGCAATGTATGCTCAGGCCTGGAATGAAGTCATTTTTAGGAGAAGTCACTTTGGCCTATGATGAATTCGCATTTATTTGAGCTTTCTGGACAAACTGTATGGCACAAAAGTGCACAAACAATAGGTAATAATTACACTATATGAAGAAAGGAAACAGAAACAGTTTTAGCTGATAATTAGCCAGATGAGCTCCTGTAAGTAATCAATACAAACACACATCATTAGACTGTAAACCATTATTCAAACCAATAAATAAATGCAGTCAATCAGACAACGTAAAAGCTCATTTTATATTTCACTATTATAAAAATATCGGGTTTTTATTGTGTTGTGTACTTTCAGTAGTGAGTGACAGATAAACACACACAAAGGGCAACCATTCATGCATACTACAGTTAGAAACTGACAATAATTAGTTGATAATTAACCTGATCAGCCACAAAGTAATTGATACAAAAATTATTAAACCATTAACCAACCAACATTATTAGACCAACTGTATGATTAGAATTGTATAGATTGCAGTGTCCATGGCCAATTCCATTCTATTTAAAGTCTGACCTTTGCTAATTCAAATTTTCTTTCTTTGTAAGACCTGTATACGGCAGTATACAAAAACATTTTTGGAAAATTGAATTGTACATTAACATTAACATCTTCAAATGGCTCTTAATAAACACAGTATTTTTTTCGGACAGTGTTTAACATTATAAATCAATAAATTCTACTACATTTTAACAGCTTTCTGAGTGTTTTCTTAGTGTTAGACCAGTCGATTAGTCTAATTTCAATTTTGCCTTAATCGACAGGGAAATTAGTCACCAGGAACATCCCTAATGGTGACTAGGGATGTAAAAATACATTCAACTCAAGATTCGATACAATTTCTGATACTGGCTTAATAATACGATTTTTTTTTTTTAACATAATGAGATTGCAGACAAATTATGACTAAAAAATATTCCTGTAATTATTTGTCAGATAAAAAACACAACATTTCTGAGGTAGGGTGTAGCTGCAAAACACAAACTATGCGATGAATGTATATTTAATAGGGCTGTCAAAGTTAACACGTTAATGCTTTAATGTAAATTCCTTTTAACAACACAATTTTTTTTTTTAACTTTATTTTATTATTTTCTTTTAAACAAAAACAGAACTTAAAACAGACAAGGTCATCACAGGTGTAGAGAAATGCTAAACATACAGAATGAGGATTTAATGAACCTGCGTTACATTCATTGTTGAAAAAGTCCTTTATGTCCATGAGTGTTATTTGAGGTCCAAAAAGTTTTTATGATCCTTGGCTCCATTTAATGCTAGTCGTCAGTGTTTCCTTCAAAGTGAGATGTCTCCCATTCTTTCTTAACTTAAAAGTCTACTCTGTTTGTGCAAAGGAAAAATACATTACATTGTTTCTCCAACCAAACACATATAAAGAAATCACTACAGTTTCAAATAGGACAAATAGGACATTTTTTCCAGTATTTTTCACATTTCTTGGTAGCATGTCTCAGGGAAAAGGTCAATCGTTCCATAGTATAAATGGCATTAATTATTTCTACTGGTACTCAAGGATTGTAGGAGGTTCTATGCTCAACCATTTTCTGGTTATTGCTTTTTTTACTACCTGCTAGTAGTATTTGTAACAGGTATCTGTCCTGTTTTTTCAGGACAGTTGATACATTTCCCAAATATATGACACTGAAATTAAAATCAAGCTCTGAGCTGATTATAGATCTGATCTCTGTCACCACATCTGTCCAGTAAGAAAAGATTTTAGGGCACTCCCAAAAAATGTGAAAATGACCAGCAGACATTTTACCACACATTCTCCAGCACCGACCTTGTTCGGGGTTGTGACTTTGTGATTTTTTAACCTTTGGAGTTATAGGTGTCCAGGTGTATTCCCTCCATAAATCTGAACTTGAAGTTGTAGACATTGTCCTACAAATATTTAACCAGTCATCTTCAGTCAGTGTTATGTTAGCTTCTTTCTCCCACCTTAACATACAGAGTGGAAAAACCCCTGTCCAGTTGTAAAGATGAGTAAGTCTTTGAGATCAATTTCCTATTAGAGTTACCTTTGTATGCATCAGTGAATATCTTAATCAATCTCAGTCCCTTCTCTCCAATAGTTTTAATATTTGTGTCAAAATAATGTCTCAGTTGAAGGTACCTGTTACAGTGATGATTATTGTGGGAATAAGAAGAAAGAAGAGATGACACAGGTGTACCCAAAAAAAAATGTTCAATACGAGCTCGGGTTCTTCCACATCATACAGCATACAGAGTAAGAAGGAATGAACCAAGAACACTCCAACAGTTACAGCTTATATAGGGTTGTCTGACTAGACATAACCGGTTTATTTTTGGACCATGCAAATATGCCAACAATGGACAGAGTCTTGTCCACCAGACTTTCTGGCACCCTGCCAGCCATATATCTGTCACCATACACGTCATGTCGGAGTGTAAAACATACCACACTGGTCACAGAAATACATCCTGACAGTTATATGTTTTTGAAAGACTGCATTTGTCCAGAGTTTAAATCTGTTTTCAAATTTAGGCGGTGTTGCCAGCGTAATATTCGTGCATTCCTCTCGAAGTTCAGGTCTTTAAATTCTTTATGCCAAATGTTTAAGGGGACTGCAGTCCATTTAGATAATTTGTCTAAATATTTCTTCTGTAGGGATTTTTCCCCAAGTACAGATTGAAGAGGTATGTTTGTTTGAGTTTGTTCTATGTCTTTCCATTTCGCATCATATGTAGGATCACACCAGCAAACCAGAAAACGTTAACTGTGCTGCTTTGTAATAATCTTCTAAGCAGAGTGAAGCCCTTCCTCTTCTGTCCTTGGGCAATTGTAATGTCTGAAATCGAATCCTAGGTCTTTGCTTTCCCCAAATGAAGGATGAAATCATTCAGCTCCACTCACTGAATTGCCTGTGAGGGACATCAACAGGCAATGACTGAAAAAGGTAGAGCAGCCTGGGTAATATATTTATCTTTATAACGTCTATTCGATTATACATGTTCATTGGTAATAATGACCAGCGATTTAAATCGGCCTTAATATCCACTGTTATATGAGTATAGTTATGTTCATAGATGGCAGTTAGATCTCTAGGTATTTGTACTCCCAGGTATTTAATTATGTCACCCTTCCATTTAAAATGACATAATCTGTAAACTTTTTCTTGTGGTTCATAGTTAAAAGTAAGAGTTTGGGTTTTCTGTAAGTTCAATTTGTACCCGGAGTATGAACCAAATACTTTAAGAAGAGACAGTAATTTAGGCAAGCTTTCATTAGGGTTGGTAAGCGTCACAAGAATGTCATCTGCGTACAGACAGGTCTTGTGTTGTGTATCTCCAATCAATATGCCTGTTATGTCATTATCTTCTCTGATTGCCTGTGCTAGTGGCTCAATAAAGAGGGCGAAAAGTGTAGGGTTGAGGGGGCATCCCTGACGACATCCCCTCTTAAGAGACACTGTTTTAGATAAATTCCCGTTTATTTTAATTCTGGCTGTGGGAGAGCAATGAAGGTAAAGATTTCAGGCATCCAACTACCTGGCTGTTAAAACCAAATCGTCTAAGAACCAACCAGTTTGGTTTGTATCTATCAAATCCAGGATTATATTTTCCATTCGTTTTGTGAGTATTAATGCAAATAATCTGTAGTCCATATTTAAAACAGATATGGGTCTGTAAGAACTAGACTCTGACCTATCTTTACCCATGTTAGGAATTACTAAAATTACTGCTTGTGTCCAGGACGATGGAGTCTTCCCCCCTCGAAGAACATAATTAAAACATTCCTTAAGAACTGGTATTGTAATCTCTCTAAAGGTTTAATACCATTCCGATGGGTAGCCATCTGCACCTGGCATTTTATTCGTTTTTAATCTTGATATAGCCTTGTTTATTTCTTCTTCTATTATCTCCTGAGTAATTATTTTATTCTGCTCTGTTCCTACAGATGGTGAGTCTAAAGACATTAGAAAATTTGATATGGCCGTTGACTCAGCTGCCTGAGGCTGAGCAAAATAATATAATTTTGTGTAGTATTTTTCAAAGGAAATTTGTATGTCATCCAGTGTATGATACATCTTATTGGTTTGCAGGTCTCACTTTATGTATAAATCTCTCGGCCTGCTGTTTGCGTATTCTCCAGGCAAGTAGTTTTTTTTAATTTAGAACCATTCTCATAAAAAATTTGTTTAATTAATTTAGCTCTCTTCTCTATTTGATTTTCATATACTTTGTTTAAAGTCTGTTTTATATCCTGAATCTGGTTTAGAACATCAATGTCATTATATTCCATATGTTTATTCTCCAAAGACTTCAAGTTTTCAGTCAAATCCTTGTTTCTCTTCTTCCTTCTTCTTCTGAGCTGACCACATGATAAGTTTACCTCTAATAACAGATTTTGCAGCATCCCACAGTGTACTGGGAGACACTGTGCCATTATCATTATGTGTAGTGTATTCTTGACATTCTCCCTTTCTGTATTTCTGACATTGAGGATCATTCAAAAGATTAGTGTTAAATCTCCACAATGTGTCTTTGGGCTTGCTGTCAAAATGCAGTGTTAAATATACCCCTGCATGATCAGAGATATCCCTTACCCCAGTGTTACATTTGGTAATCCTGTGGTGATCTGAATTAAACATAAAAAATAATCAAATCTTGAATATACAGAATGAGCATGAGAAAAAAAAAGTAAAGCATCTATCAAGTGGGTGTAGCTCCCTCCACACATGTACCATACCGTCTTATTATTTTTTTGTTTTGTTTTGTTTGAGGAGTCCATAGAGGGATAAAGTTGGATATTCCAGTCTCCCCCACATACCAACACACCTGACACTTTCGTAGATATAAGATTAAAAACTTTTTTTGATCTGCTGTTTATTATTTCCTGGTGGTCTATAAACATTCAATAATGTCACTTGTTTGTGGTCAATTAAACCTTTGACCATTAAGTAGTGCCCTTCTTTATCGTTGATCTGTGAGAAGAGCTGTAAGTTTACCTTGTTTGAAATTAGTATCGCTACAGTGCAGTGCGCCATAGAAGCTTCAATTGACTTAACTATTGAAGTTTCTAGTGCATTTTGGCCTTAATGTTAAATTGAGCAGGTCAGTGCTCATCTGTGCCTGATGGACTTTGTCATGTAATTATTTGAGCATGTATTTTTATGCCAAATGCAGTGCCTCTGAGGGTTTCTGGGCATATTTGTCATTTAGGTTAATGTATTTGATTTAATAAAGTTACATTTGAATTACACTTTAAACACTTGAAAAATATCCCTTTAACCCTTGAGGCAGCCTTAAAAAAAACTATACACTTTTTTCCCAAAGGCCAAAACACATTGCAGGGTTCAGAAAAATGCAGTGAAGTGACAAACATTTCATGGAGGAGCCGAGCATCGGTCTGTTTCAGACAGATATTTTAATCTGATTTAATCTGATGCTGTGGATGTGGGCCCTCAATTCTGCAGTGTCTCTTGACCGGTCCTGCCATATGATAGCCAGAATACTTTTGACTGCGGTCTGGTGTTTGCTGAGTGTCCTGTATCTCAATGCAGTTGTCTGGATGCAGGCCCTCAATTCCAGTGGTGGACAAAGTACTCAACCCCAGTACTTGAGTCAAAGTATAGATACTCCTGGTCAAATATTACTCAACTACAAGTGAAAGTTGCTCAGTCAAAATTTTACTTGAGTTAAAGTACTAGAGTACTTGGTTTTAAAAATACTTAAGTATTCAGAAGTACACGTTTATAAAAATACTTAAGTATTTAAAAGTACAAATTACAAAGTACATTTTCTAATATCAATACATGCTGTATTGTTTTCATGATGCATTTACAGAAGCTTGTAACTCTCTGAAACCATCCAATGATGCACTGACCTGCTTGTAGAACCACTCTGCTACACAAAGCCTATAGAAACACCTATAAACACTTCAGCATAGAAATACAATCAAAACCAAAAAGGACAGCTGTTGTCACGTTCTGATGTAACTGTATTAAAATCACCACATAAAATTAGATTGAAGCTAACTGTAAGGAGTTCTCCAAGTCTGTTAAATAACTGAGATTTCTTTCTGTCTTCAGAGGCAGTATATATACATGAATTATGTGTTATTTTTCACCCCGATAAAAACAATCCAACTTTAAAAGCTACCTGGAACAATTAATAATTATAATAACATCTTGAGATTTCATTTTGTCTTTCTCCTGCTGGCACCATTACTGCTTTTTGTTTGAATGACAGAGGCACAACTTGCTTGTTCTTGTTACAGAGCACCTCGATGATGTATTTCCACTTTTACATCAATCCAGAGGAGCTACTGTGATTGGTTTTCTTTTGTGAGGAACAGAGCATGTGACCAACTGCATTTTAGAAAAGAAAAACACCAACAGCTGACTTCAAAGCTCAGTCGAAAAGTAACAACAACCTTCCTAGAAATGTAGTGGAGTCAAAAGTACAATATTTGTTTTTGAAATGTAGTGGAGTGAAAGTAATACGTTTCCAAAAAAACAAATACTCAAGTAAAGTACAGATACTCAAAAATGTACTTAAGTACAGTACTCAAGTAAATGTACTTTGTTACTGTCCACCACTGTTTAGGTGTAAATCTGGAACAAATAAGTAATGCAAGTTTAATATTTAAGAAATTGAGTGACTCGAACTTAAACTAACATCATTTAAACAATTTTTGATTTAAGAGCTAAGTTGATTCCAAGTTTTAGAAAACTAAATCTGGTAAATTCCCTAAGGATTCTCTAGGAGAGAGGAGGCACCATGGTAGGTTTGTGAGGCTCGTGCAAACTGCTTCTTGTAACCGGCGCCAAAAGTAAAAGACTGTGCGCTCTAGGGAGCCTTCAACGAGCTTCATGGTCAGGCCAATGGGTAGAATAAGAGGGCCCACCTTCATCCCTCTCCCCTTTCCCATAGCTTTAATGCCTTGGGGTTCATACGTTGTCTCAAGCCAGAAACGAGGCCAGTGAACAGAGGTCAAGTTGTGCAGGGGACCCATGGTGGCAACCGGACAAAGGACGGAGCCATAGCCATAATTTTTCTGGGGGCTAAGGACCCGCTAGTACAGTCCACTGATCCATGAGTGCTGCAGGCAGCAGATTAATGAACATGTCGCCTGCAGGAAGGTCTCAGTTTCATGCGCTTGTGAGGGCAGCCCACTTCTAAAAAAAATCTATCTGGAAAGGGATTTCCTGCTACGTAAAATACAGTCCCTGCGGGGGTGAGAGCAGTATCCCCTCCACTATTTGGGGGGCTCGCTTCAAGACAAAGCTGCGAGATGAAAAATCCTTGATTCCTTTTAGCATTAGTCTGAAGCGATGGCAGTTACTGATGACGAGCTAATAACAGCTGTATCAGCTCTCAAACTGACTGGTACAAGTGTCCACAGAAACAAATCTAAGAACGATTTTGACACCTGACAGCATTCAGTTAGATCTGTAAACTGAAATGGCTGATTATTGGTAGAGTTCTTTCTGATGTTGATTTTAATCATCATTTAATATTCCTTTTTATATCTTATAATTAATACAGGCACCTGATGAGTGTTATTTGTGTACTTAGGCTATTTATCAGCTTCCATTATGGTCATCTGCACAATAATACACACATCACACTTTCTACTTGCTTGTGTCATTATTCACAACATGCAGCGATATGCAATCAGTTATTTCTTCATGAGCTCTTTGTGAAACTAAAGGTCATAAATATTCACATCAGAATCATTAAAGTGCTGCAGAAACTTTGTCAGTCACTGGACTTTGATCTCCCTTTGTGGGTCTTGATGACACAAGATGAAAATCGCCAAAACTGCCCAATCAAGGGATACACCAGTGTATCCTCAGTCTGAGCTCCTCCCAGTAAATTGCACTGCTCTCTGTTCAACGTAAATGAAAAGAAACTAAACTTAATTGATATGTTTGTTTTTTTTGTTGTTGTTGCTTTTTCTGCATTTTACTGTGACACACCTAGTTTTCATACTGAAAATTATTCAGCTCTTGCAGTGAGCAAGGTGAACGGAAATTTAGAGTTGCATGTGTTGAAAATATCTGTTTGCTTAATCAGTTTCAATTTTCACTGTAATCAAAGAGTACATCTAACACTTATTCCAAAATTTTAAGCACTGATAACCCTGAACTTTTGAGTTTATTGGCTCAAAAAAAAGTTAGCTTTACTCTAGTACTTGCCTAACTTACTCAGGTTTACAGTGAATAAATATTAAATAATAACAACAACAACAACAACAACAACAACAATAATAATAATAATAATAATAATAATAATAATAATAATAATAATGATAATAATAATAATAAATAATAAATAATAAACAACCAGCCAAAAAGCTGGTATTTCTTTTTCCTTTATTTGTAATTTTTTTTCATAGCACCTGTTCATAGAAGCACCAAAGAAAAGACATTTGAGGAAAGTATCTTTATCCCTGAATTGCACCTCAGTGGCGAACCGTGACAATTAGAGCTGGGACTTCAGTTCAGCCAAAACTTTGCCAGACACCAAAAATGCAGCAAAATGGAAAAGGATTTTGCTGGAATAAGGGGGAGGCCGCAGTTAGCTCATGACTATATACAAACCATGCCATACGTGTCATATACGTGCCATATATAAACTCCACTTGAGGGCAGCAAACACCACACAATAATAGCTGAACAAGAGTTTTCTGTACTAAAACTTTACTGCAGTTACTGTTACTGTTACTATTGTTTGGGTAAGTTATAATTAAGTTTTTGTTTAATATTAAGAGGTGTACTAATGGATAAGGATCATGAGTCTCCAGTTTTATTTTTTCTGTCTACTAACACAGCTCTGTCTGCTGTCCTGTGCTGTGCTGTTAGGAGAAACTTTAATGAAGAAAATTCAAGTGTCTGAAAATTCTTTTCTAACAGACACTGGGATGAGCGCAATTTCAGTCCCGGACATGCAGATCCTCCTTCCACACCATGAAAGTCTGCCTTAAACAAGTCAGTACTATCAAGTCAGCCACCGAGCAACAGCGTTGGTCTCGATGGCTTAGTCACCAGCAAGATATCACTGACCTTCAAGAAGGCCTAAGGCAGGGGTCGGCAACCCATGGCTCTGGAGCTGCAAGCGGCTCTTTAGCCTCCTTGTAGTGGCTCCCTCTGGCTTTGACAGAAAAAAAAGAAAAGAAAGAAAATGAATAACAGTTATTTCTTAATTTAACTTTGATTTATTTCATTTTTATTTATTTTGTTGCACAGTTATCTTGGAGTTTCAGGTGATACTAATTTTAAAAAGTTTTAATAATCTGTCAACTAAAATATGCATCACATCCACGTCTATCCACGCCTTTACCTGCAGGGGGCTTCTTGAGTGTGCGATCCCCGCCCTCGGTAAGCCAACCATGAATAAATCCAAAAAAAAAAAGTCTCAGAGGAAAATAGAGAGTTTAATTCTGCGTGGACATATTCCTTTGCCTTAACTGCCAGCGATGCTGGCTTACCTGTGTGCTTGATATGTGGCGAGAAATTAGCAAACCAAAAAAAATGTAACGTTGAAAGACATTTTCAGAGCAAGCATTTGCTGAAAAGTACAAAACAGGAAATTGTTCAGAAAATTAAAGAAGTGCCTCTCTCTGCAAAGACCGTCAAGGACAGGGCCATTAAAATGGCATCAAACATCACCAGTAAGCAAATTAATGACATCAATTCAGCTCAAGCATATTCAATTGCCTGTGATGAGTCAAGTGATGTAACAGCACTTTTATGCAGATGTGTAAACTCTGATGGGTTGCAGGAAGAACTGATTGAACTTATAACGCTAAAAGGCCAAACATGGGGGGAGGACATTTGTGAGGCTGTTGTGAGTTGCCTAAAAGCCAAAGGAAAAAAAAAACACTCACCTGGTGTCAGTGGCAACTGACAGTAGTATGAGAGGAGCACAGAAGGGCTTTGTGAATTTACTTCAGAAGTCACTGGATCGAAAGCTGCTGACGTTTCACTGCATCTTGCACCCAGAAGCACTGTGTGCTCAAACAGCATTTGGGGAAAGATTCAGCGAGTTCAGAAAGGGAAAAAAACACTCTGTCCTTCCCTGTCACACCCCTGGACATGGACCCATCCCTGCTGAACATTTCTGCATTCGCAAGAGTAATTCAGCCCGATCTTGAAATTGAACTGGCCGACATAGCGGATAAAGACTTATGGGTGTCCAAGTTCAAAAGCCTGACAGCGGATCTTGAAAAAGTCATCTGTCAGAAGGCCGTTCTCACTAAAGAGCACTAATGGAGTGATATTGAAACCCCCCCCAAACCCGACAAACTTGTTTTTGAAACATGAAATGCCATTCCTGACACTTATATGAACATGAAAAACCATTTGAAGTCCTGTCCATCTTTGGCTCAACATACTTATGTGAGCATGAAGCATGAACTTCATAAATTCCAAATATCGCTCCCGCCTCACAGATGAAAATCAAGTCACATTAAATAGGTGAGAACACTAGCATTTAATAGGTTATTGCTTTTCAGAAAAACATTTATTTTAGACCCGGAGCTGATGTAGTTTTGTTTGTATGTTCAGGTGCTTTGGTGCTGATTGCTGTACGTGGCTGAGGAAAACAAAAACAGAAAAGGATGACAGCACACTGAAATGGACTTCACTATGTTTTATTTATATTAAAGTGGGCTAGTTTTTATTTTATTAATTTTACACAAATAGGCATGCATAGTTCAGTGTTTAATTCATTTCAAAGTAGGCCTACACATGCACACTAAACTTCTGTTTGGGGTTTTCCTTCATTATAACAGGTAAAAATAGAAAAAGAATAAAATTTATAAAATTTTATAAGCTGTGTGTGTGTATATATATATATATATATATATATATATATATATATATACATATGTATATATATATAATCACTCTTTAAAAAACTGCTGCTTACACAACAATTTCTCGTTTGTTAAAAGTGCAGTAATCCATATAAGTGAATTATTACAAAGTAAAAAATTATCACCACTTAATTAATCAACACTTTTTAACCTTCTTTTAACTGAATTTAAGTACAGGCCCTCACACTAAGAGCTGAAATGATTTGGTTAATCATATATGAAATGTCAGACATTTGTGAAAATACTCCTTAGATTATATTTCTTTATATTTGTGTATATATGATGTATGTGTGTGTAGCCCTGTGTTGTTCAATCATAAAAAATGGCATTGATACTTTTTTAATATTTTGTTGATCTTATTTTATCACACTGAAAATAATTAAAATGCTATTACTGGTGTTACGGTTCTCAATTCCTTTTGTCAGACAGTTACTTGATGTTGGGCAGTTGCCTATTTACGTCACAGGGTGGTACTGTTGCGCTGCCTGTTCTGCAGTTGATCTGGCAATTCGCTCTGTTTATCCCTTCCAGGGCACCGTAGTGTTGGGATTTGCTCCGTGTAGGACGCCATGTTTTTCAAAGTTTATTTTCGCTTGCTCCGCAAGGTAAGCATTGGATCAGTATCCTACATTATGTCTAAACGTTAGCACTAAAACCACCCATCCTGTTCACTGGTTCATGTGTACATGTTGGGTGAAGGTCCGCCATGTGTTTCAGTGATAATTGGCCGTGTTTTTAACAGTTTGTGAGTGAGTTTGTGACACAGTGAGGTGTGGCTATGAACGTGGCTAGCATGCTGTATATGAGTAGACAATTGACTGTAATCTAGACAGGATGGAGCATTCATTTTTTGTGTCTACCTAGTTAATAATTTGAGAATGTAATGTTATGTTGGTCATTTGTTCTTTTCAGAATGCTGTATGTAATTAAATTAGACTGATATTTATTTTCATGTGACGTATAATTTTTTCTATTTTTTGCTGGTTAAGAAATTGTAAAATAAAACCACTTGATGATATGGTAAAGACTGGCTTTGTAGACAGGGGATACATATTTTGGCAGACTGAAAATACAGCCTGACAGAATGTGTGTCCCCACATAATGGGGGATACATATTTTGACAGACTGACTGAACAAGTCTTCATAATGAAAACATGTCCTTAACGAAGAAAGGAAAACATATTATTGCATTCGTGCAAGAAACCTTGACAACAAGCACTGAAGAATAAAAACATTTATTTTGATACATGAGCCATGTAAAACTTTTTAAAGTCTCCTTGACAGAACAGCAGTAATCACACGACAAATTATACAATCCACATATTGCTATATTTCATTATTTCATTGAGCATAGTAATGTCCATCTTTACTGTACTCTACTGTTCACCTTTACTGTTTACAGTTCAAATTAAACAGCCCTGACTCATTTAAAACTGGTTTACAGCTAATTCCTGTTCTGTATCACATAAAAGACAGAAGCATGTGACAAAACAGAACAAACAGAAGATACAGTAACAGACAAATTACTACGTACTTTGCTGTATCAATTAAAAGATTTCATGAGATGATCACAAAGTAACGATGGGCTTGTCCTTTGCCACAACTCGTTGCATTCATGCCAAATTTGCCAGTGAGACTAAACTATCAGGTTATTTTTGTGTTTTTGGAATGTTTCTTTTTTTTCATCCCAGAGGAATTATACATTTGCTTGTCCTATATTATGTTTTTGCCACGCAATGTTTTGTGTCACCGTGTTTTTCACTTTAACACTTTGTGTGCATACTTATGTTCCAGGAGTTTGCTGCTGCGTGTAAAATACAGAGTGGCAAGTGTGTTATCACCATTAAGGTAAGCTGCTTCCATGTGATGTAGCTTAAGTATGACTATAAAAATATTGGTTCTTTCTTTGTCAGAACAGGCTATTGGCAACATATACTCAGGCCTAGAATGAGGTCATTTTTAGGAGAAGTCACTTTGGCCTATGATGAATTCAAATTTATTGGGGCTTTCTGGCCACATTGTAGGGCACAAAAGTGCACAAACAGTAGGTGGTAATTACACTGTATATAGATGAAACAGTTTTAGCTGATAATTAGCTAGATGAGCTACTGTAAATAACCAACACAAACACCCATTATTAGACTGTAAACCATTAATCAAACCAATGAATAAATGCAGTCAATCAGACAATTTAAAATTTTATGTTTCACTAGTATAAAAGTATCAGTTCTTTTTGTTGTGTTGTGTACCTTCAGTAGTGAGTGACAGGTAAACACACACAAAGGGCAACCATTTATTGCATACTGCAGTTAGAAACTGACAATAATTAGCTGATAATTAACCTGATCAGCCACAAAGTAATTGATACACAAATTATTAAACCATTAACCAACCAACATGATTAGACCAACTGTATGATTAGAATTGTGTCGATTGCAGTGTCCATTGCCAATTCCACTCTATTTAAAGTCTGACCTTTGCAACATCTCA
This sequence comes from Lutjanus erythropterus, assembly GCF_056507025.1. NCBI lineage: Eukaryota > Metazoa > Chordata > Actinopteri > Lutjaniformes > Lutjanidae > Lutjanus > Lutjanus erythropterus. The sequence goes on from NC_139322.1 coordinate 43,744,039, forward strand.
GTGAAAGCCATGTATCTCTCCTCTGAATATCTGGAGCGGTACTCACAAACATTCTAAAAAATGAAAAAAAAAGGAGGAGGGACAGAAATTTTTATCTTGGTGAGGAGGTGTGGTTGACGCTGTTGCTGGGTATGACTTATTCTTTTAAAAGGTGTGATTGGTTGATCCAAAAAATAGGACAGATAGAATTTAGTCTCTATTAGGGCTGAACAATTAATCAAAATTTTGTCACAATTTCAATATGTTCTGCTGCAATTTTCAAATCACAGGATGCACAACATTTTTTAAAGGCAAAATTAAGGTCAAAATACCATTTTAAATAAATATTGTGGTGCTGCAGAGGTGTACTGGCCAACACATCATTCTCTAGTTTAGTGCAGATCCCTGAAAATAACACACCATAATCATTTTAATGTGTTTTTCAACTGAGAATAATGTAAAAAATATCCTTTCCTCCAATATTACAAATCCTATTGCAATAGCAAAATCAATCAAAATAATTGCAACTAGATATTTCTTAAAATTTGTTCAGCCCTAGCCCCTATTAAGACATGGTGTAATTATGAACACTATTTAACCCTCAATAACACCCATGGACATTTTTGTCCTTTTGGATTTTAATTTTTCCATCATTTTGGCAGTGTTAATGCACATTGCATACACATGGTCATGTTGTGTATTTTTGTGTTAATTTAGACACTTAAACTTCATATGCTATGATATCTCTAAAATAAACTGTGTAATGAAAATGCTCCCCAATTTACATCCAGAAGATATTTTTGTCCCCTTGACTAGTGGCAAAACTGTGATTTTTGATCCCATTGCCATTGGAGCATAAAAGCATGTTTGGGGTTTTTTTTGGCTCTCATCCTGCAGTCTTCAAAGTTGTTTTTGTATGTCTGCTGTAAACTATACTTGATGTGAATGTGGACTTAGAGAAATTAAATGTGAGCTTTGAGCTTTACTTGTAGTAAAGTTCAAAGTCCCTCAATAATCCACAGTCAAACATTCACTCATTCATCTCATTCATGTAAACAGACAGCTGCATGAAGGACACAGGTGCAAGAAAAACAGAAAAACACAAAGTCTGAGAGTCCATGAGTTTACACACACACAAAGTCTCTCTCTCTCTCTCTCTCTCTCTCTCTCTCTCTCTCTCTCTCTCTCTCTCTCTCTCTGACTCTCTCTGTGTGTGTAGCTGTTATCAGCGGTCAGTTTGTCTGCTGCGCACATGACGTGACCATCGTGCAGAACTCGTGTGTGACAATGACGGGCACAGAATCAGATATGTGACGCTGACCAGCCGGTCACCGGTCAGGGCAGGTCATGCTGAAAACCGGCTTGTTCCGGTCGATCGGTGCATCCCTAATATGTGCTGTACTTATTAAGGAATGCACAAGGGTTAAGATAATATCTTTTGAATAAATTGTAAGCCATACTGTAAAAGTAGCTTACAAAATATAGCAGTAGCTATTAGGGATGGGCATCAAGACCCGGTTTTACTTTAGAACCAGTTCCAAAATTACGATTACTCCAGAATCATTAAGAATTGAGATTTCCAATTCCACTATTGATTCCCATGTGCAAATTTAATGCGTCTGAAGTCACAGACTCAAACTTTTCCCGACTTGGTTTTTGTTTTCTCTGCACCTGGGTCCTTGATACACATGTATGCATTACACGGAGTGCACGTGTGATTGATGTTATCGAGTGGCTTTGAACTTACCTACATCAGCATTAAGCTCACATTGTATTTCTGTGGTTCACATCCACATGGAGCAGAGTGAATGCAAACATGCAATGAGGACCACTAACTCATATAGTTTTACCCCTACAAAGATGCACACATGTACACACACTCACGCGCACACACCACATAGCGGGTGAGGGAGGTACCCATCACCTGTTCAGGCCCAGATTCTTTAACTTGCTGATGAGCCTGAAGGGCCCTATGGTGTTACACCCTGAACTGTAGTCCACAAACAGCACTCTCACATATGTAATATGATAATTTTCTTTTTTTTCAATAACAGGACAAGCTGTGGCATGTAGCAAGAACAAAGCACAGAAGAGGGGGCTATGCACCAGGGGCTATGCAGTAAGGACTTTAGTGTTGCATATGGGGCATGTGCACTATCAGGTAAGCAACTCCAGAGCCCCAAGATAAGGGATGGGCCTTGACACCCTGTTAACCCACTTAAGAACCAATTCCAAAAGTACAGTTCCATCAATGGCTTTACACATATGCGTGTATTTTTGGCCCAAACCTACTGCTACATAGCCTTTCTCTACAATGTTGAACACAAATTGAAGCATTGCCATTACTTCTTAAGCGAATATAAAGAAATGGTAAAATAAAGCAGTGACCTAAAAGTACAAACAGCATCACAGTTGAGAAACTAAACTTGAATCCACAGTCATTCATTTAGAGCAGGGGTCCCCAAATGGCGGACCGCGATCCGAGTCCGGACCCACACGCCGTCCTATACGGACCCGGACCTATAACCAATAAATTATTAATAGATTTTAAATTTTGACGGGACGCTTCTATTTTAACTGGCGCAAGTTTTCTAGTCTTTCCGGCGCTGGTTTATCTGATCAGGAAACACACAGACCAACTGCAGAGAAGCTGCGTGTGGAGGAGACTGTTGTTAATGACGGAGTTTATTACAACAGAAACTAACGTGATGGTTAATGACATCGACACCAACCAGATGTACTTATAAAATTAAACAACTGTATAAGGAGGCCTATACGTAAAACAGGAGAGTCTGTGTTTCTCTGTGAGAAACTTTCAGACCTTCTCACAGCAGAGTGAACAGGTGAGGGAGGAGAGGAGGACAGACTGATCACTAATCAATCACTGATACCGTCGTCCTCTCGGACTGATTAAAAAATAAAAATACCAAAATTGGTGACAAACCAAACCTGGGTGTCCACACAAATAAAGTCTTTGTGTGAAACACTGCAGAGTGTAACATTGTGCTGTTTACAGACAGTCTGCTGTCATTAGTTTGACAGAGAGAGATAGAGGGAGAGAGAGAGACAGAGAGGGTCATGTCTAGAAGGGAACCCTAGACCCGCGAAAGATCGCGCGAGTTTGATTATTTTAGTAGAAATAACGAACACAAATCTCGCGAGAGTGCAAATAAAGAGTTACCTTCTAGACACGACCGAAAAAGATGCGCAGCTCCAAAAATAGAAAATCATGTGGTGGTGCCCATGTTTTTAATGTGGCGGGCCGCCATAAATAAAACACTATTCACTCATCCACAGAGAGTCACTGAAACACTGATCACTGACCTGCTGTGATGGAAAAAATACTCACATTCTTTATTTAGGTATTTTTACATTGTTGTATTAGTGTTTTTACTTCATTACAATTTAAAAATTGTGCATGTTATTGTTTCCTTTTTTGAAAAATCAAAATTTTTATTGCTGTTATTGTACTTTTAATGGTGTTCTTATCGCTATTTTTTTTATTTATTTATTTTTTTATTACTAAATACAGACCTGCAAACTCATAAGAGGAGAAAAAGGTGGCATGTTAGTAAACCAGTCCCCTGTCCTCTGGGGGTCTGGGAGCGTCTGTCCTGCTCCAGAAGAAAAATGTTGTGATTTTAACATGTTAACAAAATATTCTGGTGACTGTTTCAGTTAAAAGAGTGAGTTCACTCTTCTGTTTGTGGTTTCTGCAGACATTACTACCTTTACTTTTACCTTTGTACTTGGAAAAAAAAAGTAAAAAGTAAAGTGAAAACAGTAAAAGTAAATCTACATTAAAAGTAAAGTTACTTTGCTGAGTATTTTTACTTTAGCAATTTATAGTTGTTCATTTAATAGACCTGTCTTATCTTCTCTTTTGTATATTTCCATTGTTCTTAAATAAAGCAAAAGTAATGTAATAGAAAAAAAAATGCAGAACACGCAATATTTCTTATCTGATTACTCGAGTAATCGGCAGAATAATCAATAGATTATACTTAAATTTTACTGGTTCGGCCCACTCGAGAAAGTTAGACATTATGATATTCCGGACCTTTGCTTTAGGAAATTTTCTCTAACTGGACCTCTTTGAATTTTAATTGAATACCCCTGATTTAGAGGTTAGAAAGTATTGAGAGCCTAAGGTGATAGTTTACCCACAAATTAAATTTCTCCTGATATCTACTCATCCCTGTGCTGATGTGAGGATGGGTGAAGATCTCCAGTTCACAAAACACTCCTGGAGCTTCAGTGGAAAACAGTGTTGCGGCCAAACTTAGTACAATTGTAGTGAATGGTGACCAGTTTTAAAATGTAGAAAAAGAACACAAAAAACCCCACAAAATGTCTCCATACTCTTTGTGTGGTGTAACCCAAGTGTCCGTAAGCTGCAACCTTAAAATTTGACCCAAAAAGACGCCATATTTTTAGACTAAATGTCAACTGTAACCTCTCAGACCGGAGTTGCTTGCACACGCCTAAAGTGGGTACACAAGCTCTTGCCCAAGCGGCGCAACATGAGATATACAAGGTCTTGCGATACTTTCATACCTGTGTTTACATGCTACCTGGAAGCAACTCAGACAGAGCGAGATCTTCTCAGAAATAGTTACTTGTTATGCGTACAGTTGACTTTGCAAACTCTCAACCAAGAAGAAAATGTCCAAGGACTGATATAGAAGAGGAACATCATTTCTTTGCTGCAGCTACACCACTTGGGCAAGAGCTTGTGTACCTGCTTCAGGTGTGTGCACAGTTCCGGGCTGAGAGGCTACAGATGACATTTAGGCTAAAAACATGGTGTAAATGGCATGAGTGAAATTTCATTTTTGGGTGAACTATCACTTTAACACACACACTTCTTCAGACCACTGTCTCTGCTCTCCTGCACAGACAGGAGCTCAGTCTGACAACACACGCTAGCTTGAGGGCAAAGATGGGGGGTCAGAGATGCTGAGGTCGAGATATATTCCAAGCACAGTGTCTTGGACGAGAGTGATGCAGCGTGGCCCGGTGTGTTTTAGCCTTTAGTGATAATGGCCATAGAATGGTCAGTAAATTTCATAGAATGTTGTCTCCATCTAGATATGGTGTAATTACAAGTGAGTATTAAAGGACAACTGCAAAATAAGTACAACAGTATACATTGGACAAATGCGCCCTGTTGCATTGAAAGTGCTTTTTTTCACCACAGACCTGCTCAGATCGCCAGTTTTATCTCTGTCAACAGCATGCGAAGCGTCTGTCTTACCCTTCACTTGCTCCGGGCTGTGTGTAACAAAATCTCACGGGATCTTTGCTTGTTACCAGAAAAAAGCAGAGGAGCCATGACTTGTAAAAGTCAGTTGGTTGTCCCATAGTACAGGTGAGAGTTTACTAGGCCGATTGAAGTGTCATGGCTAAATATTTACCTGATTTGGAGAATGTAGATGAGACCTTTGATTTCAGTGGCTGCCAGTACTTATTTGAGCCCGAGTATACGGATGAGGAGTTTGAGTTCCTACAAAGAAAGAGTGGATGAGGACAGAGAGAGAGGGGCAACGGGCAGACGAGGGTGAAGCAGCTGCTGCATGTCTGTGAATCTGTGAAGACTGGTTGTGCTCCTGTGAATGCTGTGACTCTACGCCCACAGAGGAAGAATGTCTGTGTTGTAACAAGTGGGACCGGTTGCCCAGTATTTATGGTCTTGATGTGTCCAGGGATGATAGAGAAATTAGTCAACGCTGTGTAATCACTGTGGTGGGAAAATTATTCACCAAACTGGTCACTGTTGTTCCTCTTAGTTATTTCTGATGTTCTGTCAGGCACTAACTGGTTACTGGTCCTTGAACACGCAGTTGTTCTCTCTTTGGAAGAACAACTTCTGATAACACAATCACATCCCGACTCTCCCGATAAGCACTTCAGGTCCATCCTGACCCAACCTCCTTCATCTCCTAACCCTGTAAAACAGATTTACATTCTTGACTCATTATCAGTTCCTTTTTCACTTTGAGTGTGACTGTGTACTGATCCTTTGCAAAGCTCGATTAAATCACCAGAAAGACAATCTTGGTCATTGGGGTCTGTCTTAATTTTCAGATTTTCCACCACACCACTTTACAGGATTTCCGCCCTCTGACCAGCAGGGCAGTGCTGGATACCTTCTGTCATGTGCCCAAAATAAATTGGAGGCAACCAAAACCACATCGACCAAATGGTCAACTATCCATTGAGTAAGTATAAATAATATGTCTTCATGCATGTAATATCTGTACCTAGAATTATTTGACAGATGCGCCTTTTCTGTTGCATGCATTAGTTTGCCCTCAGACATTTCTAAATCATCTTAACCCTTTCCTTTCATCCAGCCAGTACAGACTTGGAGCCTATCATGTGGTGCTGGAGTGGGCTGTCAGAGGAGAATGTCTTGTTTATGGTAACAGAAGAGTGCTGCCAAGCTGGATCATCACTGCTATCAGAAGCAAGTACCCATTACCCACTGGCACTTACAGCAGGTTCAAGGAGGCACATGTTCAGAACACATCTACCGATGAATGACTTTTCAATAATAAATATCGTACTCTTGTACGATTGTACCACATTTCTAGAAAGGTTGTCATTACTTTGAAGTCAGCTGTTGTTGTTTCTTCTTTTCTAAAATGCGACTGGCCCCATGCTGTGTTCCTCACAGAAGGAAACCAAGTACAGTACCCACTCTCAACTGGGATTGATGCAAAAGCAGAAATGCGTCATCCAGGCACTCTGTAACAAGCCCAAGCAAGCACTCCCTCTTTCATTCCAACAAAACTCAGTAATGATGACGGCAGGAGAAAGACAAAATTAAATCTCAAGATGTTGTTAGAATTAGAAAAAGAGAAATAATTTCAGGTAGGCTTTTAATGTTGGATTGTTTTTATTTGGGTGAAAAATACCACACAATTATACTGCCCCTGAAGCCAGAAAGAAATCTCAGTTATATAACAGACTTGGAGAACTTCCTTGGCTTCAATCTGATTTTATGCTGTGATTTTAACAGTTACATCCGAAAAAATGACAATAGCTGTCCTTTTTGTTTTTGATTGCATTTCTATGCTGAAGTTTTTATAGTGTTTCATCATGGTTCTACAAGTAAGTCAGAGCACCATTGTGGTGGTTTCAGAGAGTTTCAAGGTTCAAACAATAAGCAGTGTATATAGAAATGAACTTTGTAATGTGTACTTTTGGATACTTAAGGTTTTTTTGTCATTCATTTTTTATTGGAACAATAACAAATAGGCTAAAAGCCAGTCCAGCAAATTGCCATTTTACATTTTAGGTTTATGTACCCCCAGCCCTCAACCTCTTTCCCTATCCCTTCTTGCCCCCTACCCCAGCTCCCCTCTAGCAACCAACAGGATAGATCAGAGCAGTCCTATTTAGACAGAAAGTCTTTCAAGTCAGATATCAGATCCATTCACATTAAAATTGTGTTTGGTCCTGCATCAATAATCCTTGCTGATGGTAGTTCAGGTAAGGAATGTCCAAAAAGCTCCAGAGCCAATTAATATTTGAGATGTTGTGAGGAAGTTTCCAGCACTGGACTACAATCTTCTTGGCTGCAGTTAGGCCCGCCAGCCAGATTTTGCGTGCTTTAGCCGTGAGGGAGAGACAGGAATGGTCATTTAGAAAATGTACAGCAGGATGTACAGCATTGGTAATACCACCCCAATTAGTCCTGCCAGGGTATTAACAACTTTTGCCCAGAAATCTAGAATCCCTGCACATTTTCATACAACATGAATAAGGGAGCCAACAGTTCTGTGGGAACAGAAAGAACAGTATGGGTCAGGGGCTAGTCCTATTTGATGCCTAATTCTCGGTTTAAAGGGGAACTATTATGTTTTTCCTCTTTTTTGACCTATAAATGTTGTCACAATGTCGGATACTCATTGTTAGGACGACCATTAGCGGCTGGCGTTGCAGTAATGACAAAGGAGGTCGAGGATCCCAAGCATCTGGTGTTTATTGACAATTTACAGCATCACTGATGGAATTACAGCAACCCAAGTGAGGTCTAACCAGCAACACAGATAGATGGGAACTGGCGCCTTAAATACTGCGTCCCTGATAGACCTGATTGGAAGATACCATCAGCAGGTGCTATCAAAATCCTTTTGCTGTGTAAATGTACCTAAACCATATGTAAACAGTGGCAAATTCTAAATATATACAAAATCCCATTAAATGCTGTTTAATCGATTAATAAACACCCAAGCCTAATTAATATTTATAAATATTTACAAATACAATCCATTTCCAAACCCCCCTCCCCTTATCTCCCTCCTTGGTTCCCTCCCGGAACGTATAATGTGCCCTTTGTAGCCGGGGGGACTCTTTTGGCCGTGCACCCTGGAGCGGACACAAGGAAGACAGGTAAGTAAGACACAATGCAAACAATGTTTAAACTTATGCACTAGTGCACGCACTTGGTCCTAATATTAGCACATCTGTATTGCTGCACAGAACTCAGCACAGAAATATAATTGTTATTCGTCAACCAAAACAAACCGATGCACGATACTGTCGGAGCCTAATATCAGGTAGCGCCGCGTATCGATCGCCGCATCTGCCAGAAAACACAACAATCACTCATGGTTCAAAATGACAATAATACCAATAAATAGAGCAATAAATATGCTACCAAACGTGCAAATATGCAATGTGCAAATTACATTATTCTGTGCCAATTCTGCTAATATAGTGCAAATATCGCTGACAAAGTGCCAAGTGCCATTATAATTATGCATAGTTTCATTGTTTGCTAGAAAGTGCAATTAATTCTGACCCACATTGTGCCATATTCCCGAGACCAAAGTCATCTGTCCACCGTAACGAAGTGCCCTTCGTTACACTCATGTTAAACGATTCCAAAGCGTCAGATAATGAGGTTCATGCATTTGGAAGTGAGCCCTGCAAGCTGTTTTGGATGGCTCTGCACGCTGTGTTTTACTGTCTTTTTTAACGATCTAGTAACATTGATGTTAATGCATGCCAGACTTACTTATATGGTCATACCCCGGCATATGCTCTAGGCCTGCCCGCTCCCCCGCTCTGCTTCGGAAGTTACATCGCTGTGCGCTGCTCTGCTGTCTACAACGATTTCACAGTGTTAGCACGTTGAGCAATGGCTCCGAGAAAATGTTTGTTCGGGTGTGAGGGAAAATTACCTTTGTTTAGCTTTCCTAAAGAGGCAAGCACCAGGCAGAAGTGGATAGAGTTGTTTTTTCCCGGCCAGCAAAAGAAAAATACCTCCTTTTTTTCTCTGTCTACAGTATGTCACAGAGGACTGTTTTGTCAACATGGGCCAGTATGAAGCTGGATTAGCCGGTAGCCGGGCTTGGCAGCGCTCGCCAGCCCTTCGGAAGTCCTCGGGAGTGCGACCAATCACAGTGGAGTGGGCTCGGCGGGAGGCGTACATGGAGCAGGGCCGGGGGGGTGGAGTAAATTACACAGACCGTTTTCGCGGTACGTAGAAAATACAAGGAAGAGATGCAGCGAGAGGCACAGCGTCCTGAAGATCTACAAAGCTTTCTGTGCGCGCGATCGTGTGTAGCTGCTCTATAGGAGTCCAGAAATCAAATACAAAGGCCCGAAAATGAATATAATAGGTCCCCTTTAAGGTATGCTCTGTGACAAAATTACACCAAACACTTTTAACTTTGAGGAATTTTTCTGCCACTTTAAAGACTTGTAGCATAGGAGTTAAAATCGGATGTATTCTCTTCTTGGGCTGGCAGTAGTGATCTTGGGAAAAGTGTACACTGCAGACCCGATGGTCTGCAAGATGCAGTGTCTGGACAGGAATGTTAGCATCAATTTGTAGCACAATTAGCCACAACTTCAGCATCTACCAGGGACACCCAGCTCCACTCTGACCGGCTCTCAGTCATGGTTCCTTTGTTTTCTTCTGGCAACACACTAAGATCCCATGAGATTTTGTCACACACAGCCTGGAGCAAGTGAAGGTTAAGAGATGTGCTTTGCATGCTGTTAACAGAGTTAACAGAGTTTACACTGGTGATCTGAGCTGGTCTGTGGTGAAAAAAAAAACACTTTCAATGCATGAAGTTTTACAGGAGGCATTTGCCCCCATATATATTGTTGCAACTTGTTTCGCGACTGCTGGCTGCATCTGCATCCCTCAATACTGGACCAATTTCAAAATGAGTTGTCCCCATCAATCATGCACACACATACACATGGGGAAATTGGACCCAGGTTGAAAAATACTGAAGTTATCCTTTAAGAACTGAATACTTTGTAAGCCTAATTGTACTTCCTGTGTCCATGAATGCCATTTTGTGAGCCTGGCAGATGTGGGCATCCAGTGGAAATGAAATCAACTGTATCACCATGTAAGACTGTGAAAGCACTGTAATTGTGTGATCACTCTGCTGATGGAAAGTTGACCAAAGTCTCCCTGTTATTATCACTTTTATTTCTGGCATTGTTGTTATGGAAGATTTATCAGCCTTGTCTAGTTTTATTTTATCTTGTAAAGTACTTGGTAACATTAAAAAACATAAAAAAAAGTTGATCATTATTATTGTTACATGAGCACATCTCTCATGAGATCGACCACAAATGTTATCCCCGCACAGTCCAATCCATAGTGTTTTACTAACTCACTGTCTCTCATCAATTCTTTGTCATGTTCTCCTCTGCTTAAGAAACACTTAAGCCTCCTCCCTACTCTGACTGGAATCAAACCAGGGCCGCTGCAGTAAGGATGCAGTTTTTGCATATGGAACAAGCGTAATTACAGTTGAGCTAATGAGGAATCCGAACATAGATTGACTTGAGATTCTTTTCAAATCTATTCTAGACATGCAAAATTTAAAATATATCTCCTAACAGTGAGATAAGCTGGTATAAAGCACTTCATTTTCCACTCAGGGGTTAGAAGCTAGTTTCCACATTACAGACATTAAAAATCATGTCTTATGTATTGAATAACATTACAGCTTGATTTTTTTGGCTTCAATAACAGGGCAGACTGAAGAATGTGATAGGACAGGTGGCAGAGAGAACAGATGACATGCAGCACATGTCCAAGGGCTGGAATGAAACACTCTGCACAAGGAGTCCGCCTTTGCAAATAAGGCATGTGTTCTACCAGGTGAGCGACTGGATCTTGATCTTGAAGAGGGGTCTATGTATCATCCCTCCCAAACTGTATTTAACTTTGATAATTAGGATAAACAAATATACAATATATCATTATATATCGATATATCAATCAAACAAACAAACAAAAAATAATAACAATGAAAAATCCACTTGCTTTTTTGGTCCATGTCCTCAAATCAGCAATTGGAATAGAAGTTAAACCAAAACCAGAAATGACTTTATTGTCACTTCAGGCATTGCTTATTCTGTCTCATTTCATTATAGCTAAAGGCACTGCTAAGATTTAACATATATTATTTGTTGAATTATGAATAAAACTATAGGCTAGATATTTATTTACATATTATTTTTTAATTAATGAGTCTAAAAACTTTTCACCAATCCACTTGTGCCACAGACCCCTGTTTGAGAACCACTGCCCCAGAATATCTATACGAATTAAAAAAAATCCATTCCTCTAAAGCTTTGTAGGTGGCAGGAAATGGTAGCTGTATCTGTATGACCCTTGAATAAAGAATTCTTATTTTTTTTTTCCTTTACATGGTTGGTATTCTGCAAAAAAGCCAGAGTTTGCAGTGTTTTTATACATTTCTGCCCAGCCTTTCTTTTATAGCACCACAGCATAAGGTGTGTGATGTATGTAATTCCTTGAGCTCATTAAACATATACTCCCTCTTGTGGCATAAAGGGACAACAACTTCTGTCTTAAGATGTGCTGTGCCTCAGGTTATTTATATATTTACTGGGTAAAAATTACAGATTTATCTTTTAGAGAAGAAATGGACACTTCTGTTAATCCTTAAGTAGACATTTCTGTAAAATTAAAGCACATCTATATGTATATATACATATATATACATATATATATATATATATATATATATATATATATATATATATATATATATATATATATATATATATATATATATTCTAGTGGAACCCCAGTATAAAGTGTTTGCAGGCCAAGATGATGTCTAAATTGAATCCATATTTTAATACTGGAGGACACTATCATAGTATAACAGTCAGTATAACAAGAAATAGAAGAATACAAGGGTGAGTACAGGAAGGCTTTTAGTGATACCGGGTGAACAGAATTTGACCCCAAAATCAACCATGACGGAGGGACCTCAGTATCCCCATATTTGACCCAGTAGTTCAAATTTCATATGTTTGTTGCCCAATAATAGTACAGGAAGTTTGGTAACACCATTCCGCCCTGAGCTTTGGGCCTCTGTAAAACTTGTCGACGTAACCTTGGAGACTTATTCCAAACAAAACCGAGAATAAGACTGTCCACTTTATGGAAAAATGAAAGAGGAAGAAATATTGGAATACATTGGAATAACTATAAAAAGTGCGGGAAAACATTCATTTTAATTGCATTGATTCTGGCAGCTACAGAAAGATTTAGTAGGGAGCACCGCTCAAAATCCTGTTTAATTTGTGTGAGCAGCAAGAACTTATATATATGCAACATTCTATATACTGTCTATTTGTCTGAGCCAGGAAAATATAACTCATAGCACATAAATTAAGTACATATGAAGACAAAGAGTTGTTGTCCGTTTATGACACGTTTATGAAATATACCCTTAAGTGTGCCCTTTCTATATTTTAAACCAAAATTGAAAAAAGGTCATTTTTACATCTAAATTACTTGAAAGATTACATTCTAATTAAATCTGAATCTGAATCTGAAATAATTTATATGAAAATTCTTACTACTAGTCCAACACGCATAAACCAGTATAAACCAGCATAAGCGAGTATTTTGTTTCGATATGATGTAAATATCTTTAATACATGTGTTTGTAATCTCCAAACATCAACTCTGTGTTTACCTTCATAGTTCAAAAAATAATACTTTGTCTCTATAATGTGTCCTGAAAACTGAAGAAACTCAGCCCTTTGCCTTTATATTTATCAAAGTTCATAGATTGCTTAGGATGGTTGGTTAGGATGTAATCTATAAAATTATTTTGGATTTAAAGATGAGCAATTTCACATTTTGGTTTATTATTTATAGGATATATTCCCTACTATGGTATGAAGGGGCAACACTCATGTCTTCATATATGCTATGCCTGAGTTTGATTCTCCTGGCTCTTATTTTGATAGAGCTTATTTAACTTCCGGGTCAACTGTCTGCCTTTCTGCTGTTTTCAAGTCAACAAGTAAGAAATAAAATTACACCAAAACTGATCCCTTTTTTTAGTATCATTATTTAGATTTTTACTCTTGTTTTTATGTCTGCTGGCAAAAAAAAAAAAGAAAATTAGCTCTCTTTACCCATTTTTGTTTTCTGGTTCAAAGCACTAACTTGAGGGTATACTCCCTCTTGTGGCAAAAACAGGCAATAACTCAGGGTTTCATCTGTTCAATGTGTGAGTATACCTATGAATTGCTGGCTAAAAATTACACATTTATTTTTCAGAGAGGAAACTGGTGCCCAGTGACTGTTTAGCTATCTCTGTTACATCTGAACATAAAACAATAAGTCCCTGAGTAAATGGGACAACACAACCTTCAAATACTATTTCTGTATTTGCTTTTAACTAATATCTTGCCTTTAACTTATAATATTTGTGCCTTTAGTGATGCTTTCCTTCATTGCCTAACTGACACAAGCCATATATATTATATATATTGATATATTGTTTATTTAATGTAATTTCATTGTAGTTGAAGGCAAACACAGAATTAATGTTTGAAGGTTGCAATGTCCTGTTTGCTAAAACATACATGTATTGTTTTCCATTTTGATATGACTGACAGGAAGACTTGACACAGAAGTTAAAGTAACTTTATGAAAATAAAAAATATATATCAATATAATAAATATTCATTGGATATTGTTTAAAGGCAAATACAAAATTAATATTTGAAGGTTGTAATGTCCTAAAGCAGTAGTTCCCCCAAAAATGAAAATTCACTGAGTGAAGATCTCCAGTTCACAAAACACTCCCGGGGTTTCTGTGGAAAACAGTGTTGCAGCCAAATCCAGTACAATTGAAGTGAACAGTGACCAATTTTAAAATGTTAAAAGAATACACACAAAAAACCCCACAAAATGTCTCATACTGCTCATGTGGTGTAATCCAAGTGTCCGTAAGTTGCAACATTAAAATTTGACCCAAAAAGACGCCATTTACACCATGTTTTTAGCCTAAATGTCAAGTGTAGCCTCTCAGACTGTAGCTGCTTGCACAGAGATAACTGAACAGTCAGATTCCTCCTTGAAAAATAAATATGTAATTTTTAACCAGTAATTCATAGGTATACTCACACAATGTACAGATGAAACCCCAAATTGTTGCCTATTTATGCCACAAGAGGGAGTATACCCTCAAGTTAGTGCTTTTAAGCCAGCAAAGAAAAATTGGTAAAGGGAGCTAATTTTCTATTTTTACTGGCAGAAATAAAAACAAGAGAGAAATCCAAATAATTATTGTAAATTATACTGGTGTTATCTTATTTCTTACTTGTTGACTTGAAAAGCGTTGAAAGGCAGACATCTGACCTGGAAGTTAAATTAGTTCTATCAAAATAAGAGCCAGGAGAATCGAGCTTATGAAGAGAAGAGTGTTGCCCCTCAATACTACAGGAGGGAATATATGCTTCAAAGTGTGCCCTTTTTGGGTTTTAGCTTTAAACCTATGGAGCTATATTGGGGCCAAATGTTTTGAACTTGAAAAATAAAATTTGAAACTGTTTTGATCAGTGTATTCAAAATAAAAATAAGTGTTCAAAAAAAATTTTCAGGTTAAGTATAATTATGATTCACTCTGGTAATTATTTTGATATTTGAGATCCTATTTCTTTCTGTTACAAATTTTATCTTTTCAGATTCGAATATTATTTTTTATAGTTTCAAATCTTTTTTTCACTTTCGGATCTTTCAGTTTCAGTTTCAGATCTTTTCTTTTCAGTTTCAGAATTTGGTATGTACTCCTTACAGCAGTGGTTCCCAACCTTGGGTCAGGACCTCAAAATGGGTTTGACAGATACTTAAATAAATAATTGCTAAATTAAAATTAAATTAATCTTTATAATGTTAAAAACACAACCTCAGCCACTCAATTAAATATGGTGGGTTAAGAGAGAGCATTATAATATATGTTTTAACCAGATATTGCCGATATTTGATCACGAGCCAAAGAAGCCTGGGAACCACTGCTGTAAGGAGTACGATTCACAAACACTAGCTGATAGCATCAGGCCTAGGGGTGTGAATCTCACTGACTGAGACAATTCGATATGTATCTCGATACATGTTCAACAATACGATATATTTTATAAATCTTTAAGCGGCCAACGATTCGGTTCGATACGATTCAATTCTGATACGATACGATACAATACGATACGACGCAGTACAAGACAATGCAATGTGTCAGTCTTTACATTTTGATTCAATTAATGCTATGTTTGTAGAGTGCTATTAGTTGCCAAAAAATCCTGATAGTTTTACTAAATATAGTAACAGTAGAGACAGAGAGGGAGACTTTACAGTGATGTTTATATCTTATTATGAGTCTCATGTGTAAATGAGATAAATGAGAAACATTTTTCACTTTTATTTCATTTATTATTTGCAGGAAAAGATTAGAAATAATGTAATAAAATCAATTAGAATTAAACAGCTCTGACTCACTTAAAACTGGTTTACAGCTAATTCCTGTTCTGCATCACATAAAAGACAAAATCATATAACAAAACGGAGCAAACAAAAGATCCACTACCCCAGAAATTACTACGTACTTTGTTGTATCAATTCAAAGATTTCATGAGATGATCACAAAGTAACGATGGGATTGTCCTTTGCCAGTGGTTATTTCTCTGTGTTTTTTGAATGTTTTTTTTTTTTTTTTTTTATTCCAGAGGAATTATACAATTGCTTGTCCTATATTATGTTTTTGGCATGCAGTGTTTTGTGTCACCATGTTTTTCACTTTAACACTCAGTGTGTATACTTGTGTTACAAGACTTTGCTGCTGGGTGTAAAATACAGAGTGGCAAGTGCGTTATCACTATTAAGGTAAGCTGCTTCCATGTGGTATAGCGTAATAGGAGTATGACTATAAAAGTATTGGTTCTTTCTTTGTCAGACCTGGGCCCCGTTTCCCAGAGCCTTTGTAGCGCTACGTGCATCGTAAGTTGTATTTCAAGGTCTCCCTTAAGGTTGTCCCAACTCTGGGAAACAGCCCGTAACCTTAAACCATTAATCAAACCACTAAATAAATGCAGTCAATCAGACAACGTAAAACCTCATTTTATATTTCACTATTATAAAAATATCGGGTTTTTATTGTGTTGTGTACTTTCAGTAGTGAGTGACAGGTAAACACACACAAAGGGCAACCATTTATTGCATACTGCAGTTAGAAACTGACAATAATTAGCTGATAATTAACCTGATCAGCCACAAAGTAATTGATACACAAATTATTAAACCATTAACCAACCAACATTATTAGACCAACTGTATGATTAGAATTGTATAGATTGCAGTGTCCATGGCCAATTCCATTCTATTTAAAGTCTGACCTTTTCTAATTCAAATGTTCTTTCTTTGTAAGACCTGTAATCGGCAGTATACAAAAACATTTTTGGAAAATTGAATTGTACATTCATAATAAATCACTGGCAATGAAATCTTTTACATTTTCTTCAAAAGTGCTCCGGGTCACTCTTAGCCTCAGTCTTATCAAGTTTATATACCAGAGGAAGCGCAATCTCTTGTGATGGTAGGCAGATGTAAACAAAACAGAGGCTGACTTCATGCAACAGTTTGCTGTAGTAATGCTTAGCAGTGAGAAAAAAAAAAACAAAAGAAGAAACCTGAAGAAGTCTGGATGATGTTTGGGGATGTTTGCTGATATAAACATCCAGAGTTGCAAAGTCGGACAGATGAATGTAAAACTGTGACAGAAAAAGCTGATATGTATTCACTCGACTGGAGAAATGTGCCCACATTAAGAACTTACACAGACATAAATCTGCAAGCCAAACTGCTGCTGCTAGCATTACTAACATTAGCCACATTGTGTGTCAGGCTGGCAGCTAACATTAGCTCTGGGTCCTTTACACGCAGACACTGTGACCCTCTGGGCTGAAAAGGTGAAGCGTTTAGTGAGTTGTTGTCATGTTTTGTACAGCAATGTGTGAGGCTTGTATTGCACAGCGCAAAATAACGCGCATTTCAGCGGCATTTAAAGTACGATTTTTGCGATTGTAGACTGTGATTAACGTCTTCAAATGGCTCTTAATAAACACAGTATTTTTTTCGGACAGTGTTTAACATTATAAATCAATAAATTCTACTACATTTTAGCAGCTTTCTGAGTGTTTTCTTAGTGTTAGACCAGTCGATTAGTCTAAATTCAATTTTGCCTTAATCGACAGGGAAATTAGTCACCAGGAACATCCCTAATGGTGACTAGGGATGTAACAATACATTCAACTCACGATTCGATACAATTTCTGATACTGGCTTAATGATACTATTTTTTTTATTTCACATAATGAGATTGCAGACAAATTATGACTAAAAAATATTCCTGTAATTAATTTTCAGACAAAAAACACAACATTTCTGAGGTAGGGTGTAGCTGCAAAACACAAACTATGCGATGAATGTATATTTAATAGGGCCGTCAAAGTTAACGCGTTAATGCTTTAATGTGAATTCCTTTTTAACAACACTTTTTTTTTTTTAAACTTTATTTTTATTATTTTCTTTTAAACAAAAACAGAACTTAAAACAGACAGGGTCATCACAGGTGTAGAGAAATGCTAAACATACAGAATGAGGATTGAATGAACCCGGGTTACATTCATTGTCGAAAAAGTCCTTTATGTCCATGAGTGTTATTTGAGGTCCAAAAAGTTTTTATGATCCTTGGCTCCATTTAATGCTAGTCGTCAGTGTTTCCTTCAAAGTGAGATGTCTCCCATTCTTTCTTAACTTAAAAGTCTGCTCTGTTTGTGCATAGGAAAAATACATTACATTGTTTCTCCAACCAAACATGTATAAAGAAATCACTACAGTTTCAAATAGGACTTCCATTTTTTTCAGGGAAAAGGTCAATCGTTCCATAGTATAAATGTCATTAACTATTTCTATCCACTCAAAGGTTTTAGGAGGTTCTATGCTCAACCATTTTCTGGTTATTGCTTTTCTTTACTACGTTATATGTTTTTGAAAGTTGTTGAAAGGTATCTAAGCCTCTATTGGAGGATATCATACAGTATGAGGTCATGCCTGCATTTGTCCAGAGTTTAAATCTGTTTTCAAATTTAGCCGGTGTGAATTCTGTGTCATACGCCACCCAGTGTAATATTCGTGCATTCGTCTCGAAGTTCAGGTCTTTAAATTCTTTATACCAAATGTTTAAGGGGACTGCAGTCCATTTAGATAATTTGTCTAAATATTTCTTCTGAAGGGATTTTTCCCCAAATATAGATTGAAGAGGTATGTTTGTTTGAGTTTGTTCTATGTCTTTCCGTTGTGCATCATATGTAGGATCACACAGAAAACGTAACTGTGCTGCTTTGTAATAATCTTCTAAGCAGGCTGAAGCCCTTCCTCCTCTGTCCTTGGGTAATTGTAATGTTTGAAATCGAATCCTGGGTCTTTGCTTTCCCCAAATGAAGGTTGAAATCATTCTGTTCCACTCACTGAATTGCTTGGGAGGGACATCAACAGGCAATGACTGAAAAAGGTAGACCAGCCTGGGTAATATATTCATCTTTATAACGTCTATTCGATTATACGTGTTCATTGGTAATAATGACCAGCGATTTAAATCGGCCTTAATATCCGCTGTTATATGAGTATAGTTATGTTCATAGATGGCAGTTAGATCTCTAGGTATTTGTACTCCCAGGTATTTAATTATGTCACCCTTCCATTTAAAATGACATAATCTGTAAACTTTTTCTTGTGGTTCATAGTAAAAAGTTTGGGTTTTCTGTAAGTTCAATTTGTACCCGGAGTATGAACCAAATACTTTAAGAAGAGACAGTAATTTAGGCAAGCTTTCATTAGGGTTGGTAAGCGTCACAAGAATGTCATCTGCGTACAGACAGGTCTTGTGTTGTGTATCTCCAATCAATATGCCTGTTACGTCATTATCTTCTCCGATTTCCTGTGCTAGTGGCTCAATAAAGAGGGCGAAAAGTGTAGGGCTGAGGGGGCATCCCTGACGACATCCCCTCTCAAGAGACGCTGTTTTAGATAAATTCCCATTTATTTTAATTCTGGCTGTGGGAGAGCAATGAAGGTAAAGATTTCAGGCATCCAACTACCTGGCTGTTAAAACCAAATCGTCTAAGAACCAAGTATAAATATTCCCATCGAACAGAATCAAAAGCTTTCTCGGCAATAGATTCTCTATCCACTGTTTCTCATATACTCAATGAGGTGGAAGCCCACCTCACATTGTCCTGGGTCTGCCTGTTTTTTACAAAACCAGTTTGGTCTGTATCTGTCAAATCCAGGATTATATTTTCCTCCATATTTAAAACAGATATGTGTCTGTAAGAACTAGACTTATCTTTACCTGTGTTAGGAATTACTAAAATTACTGCTTGTGTCCAGGACGATGGAGTCTCCCCCCCTCGAAGAACATAATTAAAACATCCCTTAAGAACTGGTATTATAATCTCTCTAAAGGTTTAATACCATTCCAATGGGTGTTTATTCTCCAAAGACTTTAAGTTTTCAGTCAAATCCTTGTTTCTCTTTTTCCTTCTTCTTCTGAGCTGACCACATGATAAGTTTACCTCTTATAACAGCTTTTGCAGCGTCCCACAGTGTACTGGGAGACACTGTGCCATTGTCATTATGGGTCATGTATTCTTGAACTTCTCCCTTTTTGTATTTCTGACATTGAGGATCATTCAAAAGATTAGTGTTAAATCTCCACAATGTGTCTTTGGGCTTGCTGTCAAAATGGAGTGTTAAATATACCCCTGCATGATCAGAGATGCCCCTTACCCCAATGTTACATTTGGTAATCCTGTGGTGATCTGAATTAAACATAAAAAAATAATCAATTCTTGAATATACAGAATGAGCATGAGAAAAAAAAAGTAAAGCATCTATCAAGTGGGTGTAGCTCCCTCCACACATGTACCATACCAAATTATTTAAGCAATTTTTTGATGTATACTGCTTCAGGTCTTATTATTTTTTTGTTTTGTTTTGTTTGAGGAGTCAATGGAGGGATAAAGTTGGATATTCCAGTCTCCCCCACATACCAACACACCTGACACTATATCACACACCAGATCTAAGATTAAAAACTTTTTTGATCAGCTGTTTATTATTTCCTGGTGGTCTATAAACATTCAATAATGTAACTTGTTTGTGGTCAATTAAACCTTTGACCATTAAGTAGTGCCCTTCTTTATCGTTGATCTGTGAGGAGAGCTGGAAGTTTACCTTGTTTGAAATTAGTATCGCTACAGTGCAGTGCGCTATTAGAAGCTTCAATTGACTTAACTATTGAAGTTTTTAGTGCGTTTTGGCCTTAATGTTAAATTGAGCAGGTCAGTATGCTCATCTGTGCCTGATGGACTTGGTTTTGTCATGTAATTATTTGAGCATGTATTGTTATGCCAAATGCAGTGCCTCTGAGGGTTTCTGGGCATATTTGTCATTTAGGTTAATGTATTTGATTGAATAAAGTTACATTTGAATTACACTTTAAACACTTGAAAAATATCCCTTTAACCCTTGAGGCAGCCTTAAAAAAAACTATACACTTTTTTCCCAAAGGCCAAAACACACTGCAGGCTTCAGAATAATGCAGTGAAGTGACAAACATTTCATAGCGTAGCCGAGCATCTGTCTGTTTCAGACAGATATTTTAATCAGATAACTGTTCAGTAGCATCAGGATTTATCATCAAAAAAGTTTTCTATCAGTCGGCACTTCACACACGATCCCCCTCCCTCCTCTCTGCTGTCCCTCTCTAGATCTTCGTAGCTTTTTTGCTTTGGGAGTGGGGCACCTGGGCTGGAATGAGCGTGGTCCATCTGTCCTTGCAGGACCCTCTCATCAAAGGACCCCATTACCATGACTACAGAGCATTTGGACCTGAAAGGCTACAGATGACATTTAGCAGGGCTGTACACTTACTTTTTTAGGTGGTAGCACTGGTGCTAGCAAGTTAAAAATTTTAATAGCACAAAGAAAAATTTAGTAGCACACACAGTTGGACAGTTAGTTAACGTGTTTATTGGCTAAATTCGATACTGATCAAATGTTAACCCCCTGGCTTCGTCTTAATTTCCATCCTAATTGGTTGTTAAGGACAAAAATGTCCACCTCCATAAAAACTACATTAAAAAAAGTACAGATTCATATTTTTTCTACTTTTTTCTGCATAAATCTCTCAAACAACTTCAGTCCTGCCCCCAAAACTAAACATTCAATCATTTTGAGAAGTTTAACCCTTTAAATGCCTGTTTGATTACTCGATATCACTGTTATTATTTATGAAAAAAAGCAAAGAAATTTAGATATTTTCCATACAACAAATGTTGGGTGGCTGGGGCATTTTTTTTTATCAGTCTTGGATATGTCAAGGATTAACCAAAATATTGACTTTGATGCATTATTACTTTTTGTGTAGCATCAGATTTAGACGTTAAGGACAATTAACTCCCATTCAAACCACATTTTTTTTTATCTCAAAGTTGCTGATTATAATCATGCATTCTGTAATGTTAGGGTTTCATCTTTGAGAAAAATAGTAAAATTAGTCATTTTTACTGTTCAACACTAAAATCTGCCATTTACTCATCATAGGCCTATGCATACAAATCTTGTTATTTCTTAGTGATAAAATACTGCAGTAACACTATTTCCACTTTTTTTCCACGTTTCCACTGAAATTATTTTTAAATCAGCAGCAGATCTTTCAATTCTTATTTATTTTACGTACTTGAACATTCAAATTGAACACTCAAAACAGAACAATATGTTACAAAAAAACTTGACTTGAGGCGAGGTGAGCATCTCTACAGGTGATGTGTCGCTTTGTAATACTGTGTTTATAAACGTTGTCACGTTTAAAGATTGTACTCCCTGTGATGTATGGCGTATTCCCTGCCATCAGTTCACCTGCCGCCACACAATATTTACAAAACAGTGCTTTTTTGGTTTGTTTACCCGGAAATGTAGTTCTTTTGTATTCAGATTGAGAAGGACCGTACACACTTAGAACTACAACTCCCGTGAAGCATTGCTACAACAACTGACGTATAGGACAAGAGACAGCCTATAGCAGGGGTGTCAAACTCAAACACAGAAAGGGCCAAAATTTAAAACACAGTCTAAGTCGCGGGCCAAACAGGATTAACATTTATTAAACTGTCTAAAACTGACTATGTTTTATTCAGAAATATGAATTTGAACAGCCAGACTGCAACAACTTTTTCCTCAATAAAATAAATAAGATTTAAAATATTTTTTTTCTTCAACAATAACAAAAGAAAACGAGAATATTTCAGCTCAGAATATTTCAGCTCACATATCCAGGTGGGGGTTACATTTGAAAATGCTTGCTTTTTGTCTGCACACAAGATATCGCACACTTTAATCATGCAAACCCTCAATGGCACTGCATTTGGCATAAAAATATGCTCATATAATAATATTACAAACCCATCAGCCCATCAGGTACAGATGAACATATTGACCTGCGTCTTCGCGACTGTGAGCTGATTTATTTCTCGAGTTGCGCGGCAGCTGACGCAGTGCATTGTGGGACTTGTAGTATGAGTGGTGGGAGTGCTATTTACCGATGGGCCATTCATAACAGACACGTGAAATTATCTCGCGGGCCGTATGTGGCCTATAGCCTTGTTTTCCCTACTATTTTTTTTTAGACATGATACCAGCGCAACTCCTTCACACTTGTGCGAGTGTACACGTATTTCTCTTCGCACAGAATGATTTTTATTACCAAATTACGTCGAAAATTGTCGCACTGTACAGCCCTGTTTAGGCTAAAAACATGGTGTAAATGGCATGAGTGAAATTTCATTTTTGGGTGAACTATCACTTTAACACACAGACACTTCTTCAGACCACTGCCTCTGCTCTCCTGCACAGACAGGAGCTCAGTCTCACAACACACGCTAGCTTGATGGCAAAGATGGAGGGTCAGAGATGCTGAGGTCGAGATATATTCCAAGCACACTGTCTTGGACGAGAGTGATGCAGCGTGGCCCGGTGTGTTTTAGCCTTTAGTGATAATGGCCATAGAATGGTCAGAAAATTTCATAGAATGTAGTCTCCATCAAGACATGGTGTAATTATGAGTGAGTATTAAAGGACAACTTTGGAAATTTTCAACCTTGGCCTTGATTGAGACAGCTCGTTTTGAAATTGGTCCAGTATTGAGGAAAGCAGATGCAGCTGGCAGCTGCGAAATAAGTACAACAGTATATATTGGACAAATGTGTCCCGTACAAGTTCTTGCATTGAAAGTGCTTTTTTTCACCACAGACCCGCTCAGATTGCCAGTTTTATCTCTGTCAACAGCATGCGAAGCGTCTGTCTTACCCTTCACTTGCTCCGGGCTGTGTGTGACAAAATCTCACGGGATCTTTGCTTGTTACTGGAAGAAAACAGAGGAGCCATGACTTGTAAAAGTCAGTTGGTTGTCCCATAGTACAGGTGAGAGTTTACTAGGCCGATTGAAGTGTCATGGCTAAATATTTACCTGATTTGGAGAATGTAGATGAGACCTTTGATTTCAGTGGCTGCCAGTACTTATATGAGCCCGAGTATACGGATGAGGAGTTTGAGTTCCTACAAAGAAAGAGTGGATGAGGATAGAGAGAGAGGGGCAACGGGCAGATGAGGGTGAAGCAGCTGCTGCATGTCTGTGAATCTGTGAAGATTGGTTGAGCTCCTGTGAATGCTGTGACTCTATGCCCACAGAGGAAGAATGTCTGCGTTGTAACGAGTGGGACCTGTTGCCCAGTATTTATGGTCTTGATGTGTCCAGGGATGATAGAGAAATTACCCAACGCTGTGTAACCACTGTGGTGGGAAAATTATTCACCAAACTGGTCACTGTTGTTCCTCTTAGTTATTTCTGATGTTCTGTCAGGCACTAACTGGTTACTCGTCCTTGAACACACAGCTGTTTTCCCTTTGGAAGAACAACTTCTGATAACACAATCACATCCCGACTCTCCCGATAAGCAGTTCCGGTCCATCCTGACCCAACCTCCTTCATCTCCTAACCCTGTAAGACAGATTTACATCCTTGACTTGATTATCAGTTCCTTTTACACTTTGAGTGTGACTGTGTACTGATCCTTTGCAAAGCTCGATTAAAACACCAGAAAGACAATCTTGGTCATGGGGTCATGGTCTTAATTTTCAGATTTTCAATTTACAATTTGGTGTCAGAAGTGGGATCGCTTGTGTGAGGGTTTCTGGACTCAGGGTCGACGGTGGTAGTGCACACCCTGAGGAAATATTCCCTTCAACCTCAACCTCCCCACAAAGACGGGTGAGAAGGACGGCCTTAGACCCGAGACCAGACTCACTCAGCGCTGCGATTCAACAATTCTGATTGGTGAGAATCTGAAAATTTATTTAATTGATTTTTAGAAAAATAAAAAAGGGGGAAAAATCAGGTTACTAAAGATGTCAAGATATAAGAGTTGAGATGGGAAAGAGTCCCGACAGTTTTTAACCAAGGTTTAGTAGAAACCTGGAGGTGCACTGACGAGTCCAACTTAAAAGAGTTTACTAAGACCACAATACTGTATGGGAAAAATTATCACTGGTTAATTGTCGTATTGTGCAAAGTAAGACTCAGTGTTTACTAAAACCACAATAGTGTATGGAAAAATCATTACTGGGTAATAATTATATTGTGTGAAGTAAGACTCCAAAAAGCATGCGTAGAAGAGTAGAGAATTCCTCTGTACTAATTAATTTTGATTATCTTGTGAGAAAAAGAAAAAAAAGGGGTGAGAGAATTTAACAAGAAACAGCAATGCATTGAAATCAATTATATTATTTTGAGCATACTAATATTGATCAGTTCTGATACTTTGGATTGGATCGTGGAAAGAAGTTGAGGACACAACTATCTTCTAATTTTTTGTTGTTATTCTTCAGTTTACCAAAAATGGGTATTTGTAACAGCAAAAATCAAACCAAAAAATAAATAAATAAACAGGATAATGTGGATTTGTCTGCTCCAAACATAAATTACATGAACGTGAACTATGGTGATTCATTTGTGAAACAGATACATTTTTGGGTGACTGAATGTAACTTTTTGAGCACATAAGCAATTGACTCCATGTCTTTCCCTATTTGTCTCAGAGATCATCCAGCATCATGAAGTGTTTTAATGTGTACTCTTTGATTTTCACTGCACTCTCAACGTTTTACCATTGTGAACAGGAATGAGGAATTTCAAACTGAATTCACCTTTTTGTACCCAAATTTGAGCTGGCTCACTGGGCTTCTCTGAGAAGTCAGAAATTAATCAAGCATAGCATTCAACCACTAAAACATTTTTTTCTGTTCAGGAATGCAAGTAAATAACTATAATTTGACATCTTAATCAAGAAATAATAATGTGCTTTACTATGTTTTCTGTTTTTTTTTTGTAAACAGTAAATTTGAAAATTCATGGATAACAATAATAATTACATTTTAGCATTAGAAATATTTCGGTTAAATTCCCTCTACATACTGGTGTATTAACCATTACAGAAACATAAAAAAATGATTTGGGTATTTCCCAATGCTGTTAATTTAGGATACCTGTGGCATAAACCTTACATTCCATCCTTACCAGAACCTGTTTGCCATACATTTAAAATATTTTCACACTGCCACTCTAAAAACAAATCCAGCCCCCACACTGGGGTACATTAGGTTTGAGGAGGCAGAAGATAATCCTCTGAATTATTTTTTATATTTGAATTCAATTTTAATTCAGAGGATGTTCTTGCCCTACTTGATTTTTGTTACTGTGCATTTTTATATATTGATACTGACATTCTAATATTCCATCATATACAATGATAGAAATAGTCATACTGATAACTGCATACTCATATCAATTATATTGTATACAAATATATGACCTTTTTTCTTTAATTTCAGGCCGTCAAGTGATGGGCAAAGAGCAATGAACCAACCTGAAGTTTCTGGTCCGGCTGAGGAAAAATCTGTCACAAACTGACACAACCCGCTAATCCCTACCCGACTCATAGCTCACACAGCACACTACGTCCTGTTACTTTTTGACACACCTCCGAAATAACATACACATTAAACAATCTATGAAATTTAATAATCATATATTGTAAAATTGTATATATTGTAAAATCTCCCTGTGTTGTGAGTGTCTGTTTGAAAATACCCCTCTGTTGTGATTGGCTGTCATGAAGAACATCTGTGCTGTGATTAGCTGTTGCAAAATCCCCCTTAATTCAGATTGGCTGTTTGAAAATGACCTTGTATTGTGATTGGATGTCATGAAAAACATCTGTGCTGTGATTGGCTATTGTAAAATCACCCTGTATTGTGATTGGCTGTTGTAAAATCCCCCTGTAATGTTTTTGGCTGTTGCAAAAAACCCCTGCATTCTGATTGGTTGTTTGAAAATGACCCCGTATTGTGATTGGCTGTCGTGAAAAACATCTGTGCTGTGATTGGCTATTGTAAAATCACCCTGTATTGTGATTGGGTGTTGTAAAATCCCACTGTAATGTGATTGGCTGTTGAGAAATACCTCTTTATTCTGATTGGTTGCTGGAAAATCCCCCTGTATTGTGATTGGCTGTTGTAAAATCTCCCTATATTCTGATTGGCCGTTGCAAAACAACCCTGCATTCTGATTGGTTGTTTGAAAATGACTCCGTATTGTGACTGGCTGTCATGAAAAACATCTGTGCTGTGATTGGCTGTTGTAAAATCCCGACTTGCACTGATTTCAACTTTCTTAGCCGATTCCGATTTCCGATTTTTGAGGGGTCTGACCTACCGATTCCGATTTTGGCCGGTTCCAATTTTCAGTTTTTCTAAGAACTGTGATTGACAGCATTCACAAACATTTTTGCAACTTTTCTTGTAAATATGTTCATAATAAGACACTGACTATTAAATATTCATTTAATACTTTCTCCAAAATCATCCAGATTACAACCAGGCCTCATTATAATTTTATATTAAGATTCTGAATTGGGTGAATGTGGATTTCGTGGTACGCGATTTCACGTGATCTTTTGTGGAAGCGGATGTAAACAAACCAGAGACTAACGCGGTGCAACAGTTTGAAGTAAAACTTTGCCGTGAGAAAAACAAACACAGAAGTTAAACGAGTCTGGATGAGAAAATGTTTGAGGAGACACATCAACACAGGTTGTTTATTCTTCAGCCAGAACAGGAGGTGAGATTTTAACTGTCCCTCTGTGAACAGCAGTCTGCTGCTAGCTTGCTAGCATTAGCCTGAAGTGCGAGAGAGTTTACGGCTGTTTTGCGACATTGTCAGCTGCTCTGTCTCATTGTAGACTGTCTGTCTTCTCTTTATCCTGTTCTTGGAATCTGTCGCTGACACCAGCTTCATGCAGACATGTGTCTGAGTGTGTAGCTGTTATCAGTGCTGTGTTGACGTCACGGTCAGTTTGTCTGCTGCGCGCATGACGTGACAATCGTGCAGAACATGTGTGTAACAATGACGGGCACAGAACCGGATTTGTGACGCTGACCGGCTAGTCACCGGTCAAGGCCAGTCACGTGAAAACCGGCCCGATTCCGAGCATTGCCGATTAATCGGTGCAAGTCTAGTAAATTCCCCCTGTATTGTAAGTGGCTGTTGGAAAATCCCACTGTAATGTGATTGGCTGTTGAGAAATACCTCTTTATTCGATTGGTTGCTGGAAAATCCCCCTGTATTGTGATTGGCTGTTATAAAATCCCACTGTAATGTGATTGGCTGTTGAGAAATACCTCTTTATTCCGATTGGTTGCTGGAAAATCCCCCTTTATTGTGATTGGCTGTTGGAAAATCCCACTGTAATGTGATTGGCTGTTGAGAAATACCTCTTTATTCTGATTGGTTGCTGGAAAATCCCCCTGTATTGTGATTGGCTGTTGTAAAATCTCCCTATATTCTGATTGGCTGTCAAAAAAACACATCTGTGCTTTGATTGGTTGTTGGAAAAATTACTTGTATTTCATTGGCTGTTACGTACTGTGACAGGCCTAATGAAAACCCATCATTTCATGTTCAGTAAGCCCTCTTAACTATCCGTAACTCAAAAACACTAACTTAAAACTTAAAAAAGAAGATGTTTTTCTGTGTCATACAATATTATTTATGTATAAAGGAAGAGTGCTGAGAAATGTACTCAAAAAAGTGAGGCAGTCAGTTTCAGTAATTTTTTATTTCTTTTTTTATCCTAAAAGAACATTATAGTTGCAGAGAAACACATTTGGCTATCTGTAAACTGTGTAGCAACTCAAAGCCTCAGGAAATCTGGTTTAAAATAAAGTATCTATCAACGTCATGTAACTAACAATATCAGGAAAGTGTGCAAAAACTATACCTTTAACTACAATATTTCATATTTGTATTAAAACTAATTTCTAACATTTTTCAGGTGTTTATACAGAACCTAGGTTGTATGTGACACTGACTTACCTGCAGTCGATGGATGTTGACACGCCTCCAATTTTGTAGAAGCAAAGATGCATACCAGCACAGAAGCGTAGCAATGCACTGTTGAGGAAAGGGTCAGCAACAACATATAACATATTTTAACCACTTACAAAAATTTGTATCAGTTTAAATGTACATTATATTTTGAATATTTTCTCAGCTTCACCTTTCTACCAGGCAGCCTTTTCTCATGGTATACTGCTGTTATATAAGCCAAATATCGCGCTCTCCAAACCAACCATGTATTAAGTAAGTAGTGCTTCTGCTAAGACTTGGGTGGCTTTGGAGATATGATATTTGGCTTGTATAAAGGTGAGATCCTGTTGGAAAGGCTGGCTGACAGGAAGGTAAAGCAGTGAAAATATTTGAAATATTGCATAAAGTTAAATACTTTTTTGTTGGGAAGAACACTTTCAAGTGGTTAAAATATTTTGCTGCTAACCCTGTCTAAAGCAGTATACTGTTTAGCTCATCTGCATCGGTACTCCTGCTGCTTCTCCAAACCAGAAGCAGGCAACTAACATCTACTGTGGGCAATACACTGACTATGGATTAGTACCCTATACAAACACACTTCGAATAACAGGAACCATCCTTTTAACAGTTATGAAGGTACTGTGTGGCATACTTCTGACCATTTAGTGTAAACCTAGCAACTATAAAGGCGCATTATGCAGTTTTGGAAAAGAAATTCAAACTCAGAAAAGTAATAATACAAACGCAAATATTGATATATTTTCATAACTGAATAAATAAGGGATCCTAAGAGGAAAATGAGGTCCCTAAAACACTGTCTGAAGCCAGAAAGTTGGGTCCCTGCAAAGAAAAGAAACAATATGAAAATTATGCTCTTTGAGGACAATTTGTTTATTCTGTAATTAATTATTAATTCAGTCAGTCATGTATGTATCTATGAATATTCTTTTTTGATTCAAAATTCTTTCCCAAAACTACAAGTGTACCTTTAAAAACAAGATCTTTAAAATTGTCACATAACAGGTTATGAACACTACATATCTTTTTTACAATGGTTCAATGCAAATTTATTACATAAACAAGTTCAAATACAATGTGTACTGAAAGCCTGTAGACTACATTAGCAATCTGAACAAGATGAGCTAAACAGTTGTCAACATGGACAACAACATATTCATGTCGCAGACCATGCTGTAACTGAGTGAGCCACTAAAGTTCACTATTCCTTTTCAGAATCCACTAATCTTGTTTAGATCTTGAATTCTAAAATTGTGTCGTCGAGTCATTCTTGACTCTGCAGCCGTGGTTTGCAGCTCTAATTTGCAGCTCTAAGTGAATTTAAAAGTGTTGGTCAGTCTTTTTGGGATGCATCAACAATCTGGTGAGGTTGATCACCACATCACCTTCTGCAGTGACAGATCCTTATAGGCTGGTAGTGAACCAGAGTCCCAGTGATTCACCCCAAGATCTGGCTGTGGCTCAGAAAGACAATGCACTAATCGCATCCAGTGAAAACAATGGAAACTAAGGTGAGCAAAGAATTTTGATTATGGTTGATTGTCATAAAAATGCTGTATACACAAGTCCGATACATCTGTTTTCATTCTACTGTTTAGTGCTCTTGATTGCAGAGAAGGTAAGATAACTTTTAAGTGTGCCACTACTGGACTAATGACATTTATTTGATTTGTTTGGGGTGGTGCTGCTACTAACAATTATTTTTAATATTTCATAATTTATTATTTCAGAATTAATGTATTGATTAATCAATCAGTTGGTTGGACTATAAAATGTCAAAAAAAAGTGTGAAAATCACTTGATCAGCGTTTCTTGAAGCCCAAGATGACGTCCTCAAATGTCTTCTTTTGTCCACAAACTAGATATATTCAGTTTACTGTCACAGAGGACTAAAAAAAACAGAAAACATTTGAATATATTCACACTAAAAACAGACTATTGAGACTTTTTTTCTTTAAAAAATGACTCAAAGTGATTAATCAATTATCAGAATTATTGGTGATCAATTTGACAGTTGATTAATTATCTATTAACCAATTAATGTTACAGCTCTAGTTTGGGGTGGCTGTCATATATATAATCAACACAGCCCAAGTGGCCAAAAAATACACTTCATAGGTTTCAAAACTTCTCACCTGCAGTTGAAATTTAGCCAGCTAACTGTCTGTCTAATACTGGCACATTTACAGAAATGCTGATTAGGTTATCCCTAGAACTAAATGAAAATGAGGAGTCACGTGGGTACGCTGAGCAGGATGGCAGCACTGTAGGAGGGCTCAGACCACTCGCAACTAATTTAATTGTTTAATCCATATTTATCTGCCTACCTTGAGCTAAATATTGATAGACTTTATCCCAGAAAAGTTCTTAGTACTTTGACTACATTTTTGGCGGTGAGAAATGGCGACAACGTCGAAATATTTTAAGGATATGGGCCACATAGCTACTCAGAACAAGCTAGCTGCTAATGAGGACAAGTCTCCCGACGAAGCTGCAGAACAGAAAATAAGTATGGAAAAAATCTTTGCTGAAATAACCAAACTGAGTACTAAACTGACGGAAGTAGCTGCTGATGTAGTGACCATCAAAGAAACCACCACCGAGCTGAAAAACTCTGTCAGCGGGCTACAGGTACGAGTAGAGGAGGCGGAGGAGCGAATCTCCCAGCTGGAGCACACGACTGAGGGCCTTGTGACAAACACCGGTACCATGGGGAAAAAGGTGGATATGCTATGGGACCGTGTGCAAATCCTGGAGAATCATTGCAAAAGAAACAACGTAAGATTGGTGGGACTGGCGGAGACATACGAGAGCAGAATTAGTTTACAGTCACCTTTAAAAGTAGGAATTCCTGTAGTTTAGCTGAAAAGTAGGCTACAGGTCTCTGTCTGTCTCCGTGGTCCTGGAGTAACACTCAACACTCTTTGTCTACAGTCTGAGCGAAAGGTCGGTTTGGATCTGGTAACCCAAGAGTTGGAGTCGTCAGAGTCTTCCGAAGGACAAGTTTTAAGTCAACAAATGTTTACCCTGCATCAGCAGTCCATGTCACTTTACTATGTGCTTCTAGGCCTCACCCAGGTGCGATTGCACTCAGGGGGGCCTTGAGGACACCAGTGAAAACACCAGTGGGAATGAAGGGCCTGCAACAGGAACACAAAAGGCATAACGTGTTTCTTTATGATTGAGTTTGAAAATGTTTTAAAATGCTTTTACTCTTTTTTGGGAGAGGGATTTGCCCTCACATGTCATCACATGACCCAAAAATGTCACTTGTTGTTGGACAAACTGCAGTTTTGACGAGCTAGCTTTGTGACCTTCTTCATCCAAATGTTTCAAATGTGTCTTTTTCACACTGAGCTTGAGTAATCATGCACTTCCTGGTGACAGATTTAATGAGCTCAAACTTTGTTTTGAATTTCATACCTGATTTTTTGTTTTGTTTTGTGGGAATGATTACACCTGCCTTTAATCAAGTGATAAAGACTAGTGTAATACCGTCAACAGCCACTTTTTTTTTTTTTTGGAGTGGATATTATGGTTGACAGGGCCTTTAATTAGATTTTGGCGTGATCACAATTTGTTGCATGCCTCTGATTAGACTGACCTACAGTGTATCATTCTCTCACGGGGCGCTCGGCAAAGTGCCCCTGACCTGCAGCTAAGTAGCCAATCCGGCCTATCAATGTCACCAAATTTAATGCCGGTGGGGCGCTGGAAATGTAGCCCCAACTGCTATGTAAAATGTGTGAAGGTTTATGATTGCTAGAGCTACGTGAGGAGCCAGTGATAGGTTTTTTTTGTAGTGCGACTCCCAGACTCTGTCCTACAGCGGGAGAAAAAAAACTATGGTGACGAGGAAGAGAGATGATGGCGATGGCGATGGCGATGGCAGTGACAACTGGAGTTCAAGCACAGCTTCCACCAAATTCGGTGAAATTATTAATGTACCCTTTTGCGAGACGGACGACGGAGGAAAAACTTCTCGTTAAGGAGCTGGGACCCGACAAACCTGAAATGAACATTTCCCAGCAAACCAAGGAGAAAGATAAATTGTACAAACAGAGTTTTTGTCTGAGCTGGTTGAACCGTAAGACGTGGCTGGCAGGTTGTGGAGCAGCCAATGCACTTTACTGTTTCCCCTGTATCCTCTTCAGAAGTGACAAATGTGATTCAACTTGGACAAAGACTGGACTAACTGACTTAAAGCACCTCTCTGAACGGATCAAGAAGCATGAGAGGTCAAGGGGGGGTAAAGCTAGCTGTGCTCGGAAAGATTAGCATAGCAACACAGCTAGATGATGGGGACCGCATTGCTGTAAGAAGGCACAATGAAGAGGTAGATAAAAACCGTAATATTTTATCCAAAATAAATGTAAAATTTTGTGGTGCTTTTGAATTAGCAATGCGGGGACATGATGAAAGGGATTCCTAAGACAACACCGGGATATTCAGAGGATTAGTCAACTTAATGGCATCCATTGATTGGGACTTGAGGGAGCACCTTGAAAATGCGACCGTATTTAAAGGCACCTCGAAGACAGTTCAGAACAAGCTCCTGGACTGTATGCTGGCAGTTCTGAGAGAACAGATCATAGATGAAGTAAAGACAGCTGAGTTTTTAGCAACCCAGGCTGATGAAACTACCGACATTTCCACACACTGTCAGCTAGTCCTGGTACTAAGGTACATTGATGGACGCAACAATATACAGGAGCGGTTCTATGAAATCATCAAGCTACCCAACAGCTGTGCGGATTCAATAGCCAGTGCCTTATTGGAGAGGCTGCACAGCATCCTTCCCGAGGGACAAGAAAAAAAGTTGATGGCCCAGGCATATGATGGGGCTGCGGTAATGAGGGGTGCCACTGGAGGAGTGCAGCGAAAGGTACAGGACATCTATGCAAACGCTCACTACATTCACTGTCATGCCCATCAGTTAAAGCTGGTAATGCAGCAGGCAACTTCCCACATCCCTCAGATCATTCACTTTTTTACTGACATGGGGGGATTTGCTTCTTTTTTCTCAAAAGCGAGCAAGAGAACTGCAGTGCTAGATGAGATGGTGGCGCACCGACTTCCAAGTGCATCGTCAACACGTTGGAACTTCAACAGTGGTGCAGTCAACACAGTCTATGAGCACAAGAATGATCTGGTGAAGTGTTTTCAGACCATCTGGAACAGTGAAGCGTTTGATAGCCCTACGAAGAGAGAGGCTGGAGGCTATGTGAGAATGCTGGAAGATGAAGCTTTATGTTTTTTCCTAGCCTTGTTCCATAAGATCATGCCACATGTGGACATGCTGTATAATCAGCTCCAGAAGAGGAACATCGATGCTGTCTACATCGCAGGAATCACCCAGACATTCATGAATCGCATGCAGGCTATCAGGTATGTTAAATGCATTATTATGTAGCCTAGCCTAATTGTTAATTCTCTGCATAAATTATGTGTAGCCTTAAATGCTTATATGTCATCTTATTCAAATAATTAATTAATGTGAAATTTAGATGAAATATAATTGCTGGGTTTGGTTAATATATCCCTAATTGGTTTTCACAACTGATTCATAAAACTTATGTATTGGATCAGGGAAGCTGTTCCTAATCTGGCTGAGGATGAGGAGTACAGGGGACCTGTTCAGGAGCCACCCACAAAGAAACGGAGAACATTGGGAGAAGACACGCAGCACCATTTGGCACTGGAGGTCAGCACTTGCTTACACACACAGAGACACAGAGAAACACAGGGCCCTATCTTGAGCTCGTGCCTTAGGGTCGTGTCTTGTGCTGATTGAAAGCGTAAGTGGAAGGTGGGAGGTGCAATGGATTTAATTTATTCAAGGTGTGTCCAAATCCAACCTTGTTGTCTTGTGCCAGGGGCGGGAGTGATATTTTGCCCTGCCCCGCCCTTTGCGCCACCAGTGCAAAGCGGGATAGACCTATCAGACGTGCCCAAGTGCCCTCATTAATTCACAGGTGAGTTTAGGCCGAACATGCAATAAACCAATCAGAAAGTCAGCTCTCATCACCTTTGAGAGGCAGGTGCGCCAGCAGCGCAAGCGGAGGCAGCATGACGGCGGATTTACCAGGAAGAAACAAAGAGAAAAGATTTTTAAAGTGAGGAGACAGATCTCCTGGTAAGAGAAGTGAAAACGCGATATATGAAGATAGCAGGACGTCTCCAAAACAGCTTCACGCCGAAATAGTTTACAGTAACGCCTGCAAGAAACTTTACAACAAACGAACCGCAAATGTCATGCAGATATGTAACTGGTTATATTTTAACCTGAAGCACGTTGAAAGTATGTTATATTTCATAATTAGTTGTTATAATCATCATCATTATTAACTTTGCTGGCTGAGGATCGGGGGAGAGAGATGGTGCAGTAGAGAGGGGAGGCGAACCGATCCAGTCTAGCTGCAAAGCTTCCTGGTTCCACTGGCCCACCTGAGCCAGTTGAAGGCACAGATACGCGGCTGTCTGTGCTCCTTCTTCTTCTCCTCTCCCACCTAATCATCATCTCCTCCTCCCATCCTCGCTCCTCTGACCCACTGTGAAATAATCAGAGAGAGTTTCCTAAGTTTGAAGTGCACAAAATTACGCAGATATATCCAACTAGCTATGATAGAAGCACACATAACATTTTCTCTCAGGTTGGGCCGGACTTGTGCGGTCAAATATAGTGTCTTGTATATTTTCTATGTTATAGATCATAATTGTTTAAACATTGTTTTTCTGGATCATAACAAACACGCAGACATAAACACTACAGCTGCTCCACCTGTCATGCTGACTCATCTGATAAAGACTATCAGACAGCTGTGATCCTGTTTGCAGGTCTGCTGAGATTTATTGGGCTTTATAATTATAATAATAGTACTGTTGTACTTATTAGTGTGATTAACTTCAAAGACACACACGCGAATGCACGACTTTTAAACATAAATGAAAGGTGTTTGGTGATTGTGGAGATGAGGGTGCGCACCTCAGCCAAGGGCAAGACACACACATACCTGCACTATTAACTTCAATATTCACACTTTATTGCTGGTGGATATGTTCAAAGGACACTTCACTAATCGACACTCCTGTGGAGAATAAAGACTAATGTAAATTAAGGTGTTTGGTGATTGTGGAGCCATTGCGCCGCCAGCGCAAGTGATTTTGCTATCTTACGCCAGCGCAAATGCCATTTTTGCCATGTGGGTAAGATAGCAAACGCGCTTGCACTGGGTCTGTGCTGCTGTGGGTGTGAGGTCTAAACATGAAGGCGTGGCCCGGTGTGTTTGCTATCTTGTGCTGAGCACATTGGAGTAAAACGCGCTTGCGCTTTAGACCAGCCAAAACCTGGTCGAAGCTCAAAGTCTGTGGTTTTCAGCACAAGATAGCACCTGGCAGGCTTGGCCGAAACACACACACGTCTTCACAATCACAAAACACCTTCATTTATGATCATTCTCTTCCTCCCACTTGAGTGTCGATTAGTTAAGTGTTATTCAAACATATTTTCTATCAGCAATAAAAAGTAAATATTGAAGTTAAAAGCTTTCACGTGTGTCTCACGCTTGGCTGAAGTGTACACGTCTCTACAATCACAGAACACTTTTCTTCTTTTAAGATGAACTCACTAATGAGGAAAAGAATTATAATTATAAAGCCTAAAGATTGTCTTTATCGGATGAGTCAGCATGACAGCTGGAGCAGCTGTAGTGTGTGTCTGCCTGTTTGTTATGATCCAGAAAAACAATGATTGAACAATTATGATCTATAACATACAAAATATACAGACACTATGTTTGACCATAGGAGTCCAGCCCAACCTGGGAGAAAAAAGTTATGTGTGCTTCTGTCATAGCTGGTTGGATAGATCCGTGCGTAATTTTGCACACTCCAAACTTCAGAACAGAACAACTTGTTTCGCAGCGGGACAGAGGAGGGAGGATGAGAGGAGGAGATGAGGATTAGGTGGGAGAGGAGAAGAAGGAGGAGCACAGACCACCGCTTAACTGCTCCTCCACCTGGCTCAGGTGTGCCAGGTGGAGCCGGGAAGCTTCGCGGCCTCTGGATCTGTTCGCCTCCCCTCTCTACTACACCATCTCTCTCCCCGCTCCTCAGCCAGTAAAATTAATAATGATGATGATGCTAATAATTAATTATAAATTACAACACAGTTTCAAGGTGCTTCAGGTTCAAACATAACCAGTTACATATCTGCATGACATTTGCAGTTCATATTTATTGTATTATTGTATATAAACTATTTCGGCGTGAAGCTGTTTTGGAGACGTCCTGCTGTCTCCATACATTGCGTGCTCTTGCGCATTCTCTTCTGGAACCAGGAGATCTGTCTCCTTGCTTTGAAAATCTTTTCACTTTGTTTCCTCCTGGTAAATCTGCCGTCATGCTGCCTCCGCTTGCGCTGCTGGCGCACCTGCCTCTTAAAAGGTGATGAGAGCTGACTTTCTGATTGGTTTATTGCAAGTTCGGCCTAAACTCCCCTGTGAATTAATGAGGGCACTTGGGCACGTCTGATAGGTCTATCCTGCTTTGCACTGGTGGCGCAAAGGGCGGGGCAGGGCGAAATATCACTCCCACCCCTGGCACAAGACAGCAAAGTTGGATTTGGACACACCTTGAATAAATTAAATCCATTGCGCCTCCCGCCTTCCACTTACGCTTTTGATCAGCACAAGACACGACCCTAAGGCACGAGCACGTTTTACCCTGAGCTAGGGGTGGGCGATATGGCAAAAATATCATATCACGATTTTTTTATTAGAAAATCACGATTTCGATTTTATCACGATCTTACATGTATTTATATCATGTATTATGCTATGTATTTAGATTTACATTTACTGTTTTTACTTTACTTTCTACTTTTTTTTCAAGCACAAAGGTAAAAGTAAAGGTAGTAATGTCTGCAAAAACCACAAACAGAAGATGTTACTAACTCTTTTAACTGAAACAGTCACCAGAATGTTTTGTTAACATGTTAAAATCACAACATTTTTCTTCTGGAGCAGGACAGACGCTCCCAGACCCCCAACAGGGGACTGGTTTACCAACATGCCACCTTTTTCTCCTCTTATGAGTTTGCAGGTCTGTATTTAGTAATCAAAAAATACCAACAAGAATACCATTAATGTACAACAACAGCAATGAAAATGTTGATTTTTCAAAAGAGGAAACAATAACAAGCAAGGTTTTTAAATTGTAATTAAGTAAAAACACTAATACCACAATGTAAAAATACCTAAGTAAAGAATCTGAGTATTTTTTTCATCACAGCAGGTCAGTGATCAGTGTTTCAGTGACTCTCTGTGGATCAGTGAATAGTTTTATTTATGGCGGCCCGCCACATTAAAAACATCGACACCATCTATTTTTGGAGCTGCACACCTTTTTCGCTCGTGCCTAGAAGGTAACTCTTTATTTGCGCAACTCTCGCGAGATTTGTGTCCGTTATTTCTACTAAAATAATCAAACTCGCACGATCTTTCGCAGGTCTAGGGTTCCCTTCTAGACACGACCTTCTCTGTCTCTCTGTCAAACTAATGACAGCAGACTGTCTGTAAACAGCATGATGTTAAACTCTGCAGAGTTTCACACAAAGACTTTATTTGTCTGGACATCCAGGTTTGGTTTGTCACCAACTTTGGCATTTTTATGTTTCTTAATCAGTCCGAGAGGACGACGGCATCCGCGATTGATTAGTGATCAGTCTGTCCTCCTCTCCTCCCTCACCTGTTCACTCTGCTGTAAGAAGGTCTGAAAGTTTCTCACAGAGAAACACAGACTCTCCTGTTTTACGTATAGACAATTGTTTAATTTTATAAGAGCATCTGGTTGATGTCGAGGTCATTAACCATCACGTTAGTTTCTGTTGTAACAAACTCCGTCATTAACAACAGTTAACGCAGCTTCTCTGCAGTTGGTCTGTGTGTTTCCTGATCAGCTAAACCAGCGGCGGAAAGACTAGAAAAGTTGCGCCAGTTAAAATAGAAGCGTCCCGTCAAAATTTAAAATCTCTTAATAGTTTATTGGTTATAGGTCCGGGTCCGTATAGGACGGCGTGTGGGTCCGCCTGTTAGGGACCCCTGAACGATCCATACAATCTCCTCACTTTGGCAGATCGTCTACACGTTCTAATCCTTCACGATCTAATATCGTCATATCGCACACCCCTACCCTGAGCACAAGATAGCAAACGTGCCCAGCCACGCCTTCCTTTTGCCTTCATGTTTAGACCTCACACCCACAGCCCACATCTTATGCACATAGCAAAAATGGCACTTGCGCCAGGCTAAGATAGGGCCCACAGAGACACACAGAGGAACAGACACACAGAGACACAGAGGAACAGAGAGAAACAAAGACATCATCAAAAAAATCTAATGAAGATGCTCACCACTTGATATAGTAGTCCAAATGTTTATTGTCATATGATATCTATGAATAATTACAGTTAACCATTTTGGTTTATTACACAATATAGGCTAGCTATTCAGAACATTGATTGTAGTGAGACGTGAAGACCTAATTCTTTACCTTTTTTATAATTGTATGTTATCACATAGGTATGTGACACCATCATGAGCCATGCCAAGGAGAGGTTTTCTTTCACCAAGCACCTCATCAGTGCCACTGTCTTGCAAGGAGACTTGTTCCAACAACACAGCAGAAAGTTCCCAGATTCAGCACTGAAAACCACGGTGGAAGCCTATCCCTCATTGGACAAGGCCAGACTTAAAACAGAACTGTCCCTGATCTACGAGAATGAGGAGTTCCAGAGTTGCAAAGGTGCACTGGCTCTCTATCAGGTTTTGATGGAAAACGACCTTGGAGAAACATTCACTGAAACTGTAAGTCTTCTCAACATCATCATCACAACACCAATGACAACATCAGAGTCTGAGTGGTGCTTTTCTACATTAAAGAGGATAAAAACTTTCCTTAGAAACACTATGTCACAAGATCGGCTCAACGCTCTGGCTATGCTCTGACCCAAGATTGTACTATATCTCTTTTGAGATGGTGAAACTTGCCCTACATTGGACTGGACAATGCAAGTTAGACTGGCCCATTATAGAAAAATCTTTATCCTTTCCCTTTACACCCATAGAGCTCCTCTCTCAAAATTCAGGTAGAATCTCTAACCCTATTATGTTGCATTCCAAGGAAGTTTGGATGAAGATACACAAAATGATTAAATTATCTCATTCTAAACAGCCATATTCGTCTTTGTGGCAAAATCCTGCAATCTGTATTGGTAAAACACTGGTCTACTGAAAGAGTTGGCACAACCATGGGATATGTACGCTGGATAATTTGTATGATGGTAAAGTGTTTATGTCTTATATTGATGTATTGAGTAAATATAACCTAAATGGAAAGGAACATTTTTGGAAATATGTTCAGACAAGGCACTGTGTTATGTCACTAGACTGGCAAACTGAAGACAACAATATTTTAGAGTATTTGGTTTTGCCATCACACCATCACAGAGCCTCGATATTTTACAGAAGAATGAACTCTACACTCAGTACTGATCTAAACAATTTGAAGGTTTTATGGGAAAATGACTTTGGGGTTGTTCTTGGGAATGAGGAATGGAGGGAAATAATCTCACAATGTGGGAAATTTTTAAGGGAATGTAAAGGCAAATGTACACAATATAAGATTGTACAAAGATATTATTGGACTCCTGTGAGACTGAATAGATTAGGCCTCATGAACAACTCATTGTGCTGGAAGTGTCAAAATGATAACGGTACTCTGATACATTGTTTGTGGGAATGTCCAATTATCAAGCACTTCTGGATGGTTGTCGTACGTATTCTAAGTGATTGGTTAGAAAGACTTGTGCCACTTTGTCCTACACTGTGTTTACTGGGTGACAAAGGACAGATAGATAATATATCAAAAGGAAAATTCTCTGTTATCATGGTTGGGGTCTCAGTGGCAGCTAAGATTATTCTTAAAGGGGACCTATTATGCTTTTTCCTCTTTTCTGACCTATAAATGTTGTCACAATGTTGGATACTTGTGTTAAACGATTCCAAAGCGTCAAATAATGAGGTTCATGCATTTGGAAGCGAGCCCCGCAAGCTGTTTTGGATGGCTCTGCATACTCTGTTTTACTGTCTTTTTTTAACGGTGTAGTAACATTGA
The DNA here is from genome assembly GCF_056507025.1 of Lutjanus erythropterus. Taxonomy (NCBI): domain Eukaryota; kingdom Metazoa; phylum Chordata; class Actinopteri; order Lutjaniformes; family Lutjanidae; genus Lutjanus; species Lutjanus erythropterus. The sequence continues at coordinate 43,785,069 of NC_139322.1, forward strand.
CGTCGTGCCAGACTTACTTATATGGTCATACCCCGGCATGTGCTCTAGGCCTGCCCGCTCCCCCGCTCTGCTTCGTAAATTATATCGCTGCTCTGAGTGGTGAACTATTAAGTGAGATTAATGTGTTAGCGAGCTATGTTGAGTCTAAAGCCAGGATTTTCAGTGTGACGAATGTGGCTCTCTTTTAACCTGGTAACCATGGTAACTACTAAACTCATAACCTGGTCGCAAGCAGGTTATGTTCAGAGTTTCAAATTAAATTGTCTGTAAAACGCGCTATTCTTTAACAAATTTTTGTCCTTAGCTTTTAAACTGAGGGAGGACGTTAACATTGAAAAATTACTGAGCTGTATGCTCGTAATATCACCGAACTAATCCATATAATGTAAAAATGTAACAGCAGCACAAACTGTCTGCATTGCGCTGTCATGATGGTAACCTCCGTTTGGTGATGCAGAGTCATTTTTCCCGTTTGCTCCAGATCATATTAACACTTTAAATTGACATCGTATATAATCCACACACTAAAATAATGATGAATGAAAACTACAGACACTTTGAATACTTTTTACTGTTATCTGTTTTGTCTCTGTGATTTTGCAGCTCAGATCACTGATTATAAAATTCATCATCATTTATCACAGGCAATCTTAAATCAGTTACACTCATTTTACGTTGGTTTGGTCATAAACTTCAGTGATGTCCACGTCTCTGTCATCATAGGACAGTGTCAGACAGACTTAATCATGTTTAAATCTGCTGTATGGAGTTTTATTGTTTAATGTGCGGTTTTCATGTTAGAATAAACGGCAGCATTAAGACCACATTTAGTCCATCAGTTATTTTCTGACATCATTCTTCTTCTCCTGCTTTATTTGCAGCAACAATGTTGCTTTTGCCGTAATGTATTTTGTATATTTTCCACAGCTCATAATTATAACAACTTGATGATTTTGACTTAAGTAAGGCTCGCGATCGCTTCATTTCATGTGGAAGAAGAGTCAAATGACACAACAAACGCCCCTTTTATATGAACGCGCACAGAGTCTGAAGACGAAAGCCTGGATTAACAAAGTGAGTTGATAACCACCATCATGATACCCGTTATCTCTGATTGCAGTTTTAGGCTTTGTCATGCAGAGAATGCCTGGCTGTGTTGAGCTTCCTTCGTAGCACAGCCCCCTGCTGTCTACAATGATTTCAGTGTTAGTACGCTGAGCAATGGCTTCCAAAAATGATTGTTCGGGTGTGAGGGAAAGTTAACTTTGTTTAGCTTTCCTAAAGAGGCGAGCACCAGGCAGAAGTGGATAGAGTTGCTTTTTCCCGGCCAGCAATGGAAAAATACCTCCGTGTTTGTCTGTCTATGGCACTTCACAGGGGACTGTTTTGTCAACATGGGCCAATACGAAGCTGGGTTAGGCGGTAGCTGAGCTCGGCAGCGCTTGTCAGCCCTTCGGAAGTCCTCGGGAGTGTGACCAATCACAGCAGAGTGGGCTCAACGGGAGGCGTACATGGAGGAGGGCCGGGGGGTGGAGTAAAGTACACAGACCGTTTTCGCGGGATGCAGAAAATACAAGGAAGAGATGCAGCGAGAGACACAGCGTCCTGAAGATCTACAAAGCTTTCTGTGCGGGCGATCGTGTGTAGCTGCTCTATATGAGTCCAAAATCAAATACAAAGGCCCGAAATTGAGTATAGTAGGTCCCCTTTAAACACTGGAAAACTCTGAAAGCCTTACCGTTTAAAGAATGGGTAAATATGATGATAAAGACTGCTTCATATGAATGTATGTTTTATCAGTTGAATAATAGAGATGGTACCACAGCGCCAGAATGGGAACCATTTTGGTCCTACATTACTTTTACTGTCAGTCAGCAGGACGACAGCTGATTTCCTTCCCTCTGATATTTATTTTATTTTATTTTTTTTTTTTTTGTTTTTCTTTCTAGGAACTTCCACACCTTGCAATATCATTGATACTTTCATTTATGTTTATGTATAAGAGCCCTGTTCTTTAATGTTAAAGAGCACTGTACGATTGTCATTTACCAAGTAAAAACTCAAATAAAAACCTGAATTATAAAAAAAAAAGAAAGAAATGAAAATATGAATGAATTAATAAAGAATGGGCCTGGTTTTTCTTCACTGAAACTTACCACATGATACACAGGAAGGCCAAGGAGAACAGCAGTACACCTTGTGTTTGATGTCATGAAGTTCCTAAGAGGATAAAAATAGTGTAAATTCTGTGACAAATTTATTCATCAAGCCCAATGCCAAGCCGTTCCAACCAACTGGCCACTACAGCATCAGAAAATAAGTCCACACGTCTTGTGCTGATTTATCTGGTGCAATCAGAGACAGAGCATGGACATGCAAAAACGGGGACTATGCAGTGGAGCAATTGTGGAATTAAAGTTCATTTGAACCATCAAATTAAACATTCCAAAAATTTAACCTGTGAAATGCATAATCACCTGCTGGTCGTGCACTTGAATATATCAGCCATAGCACCTGAAATCTTGTTTTTGTCTAGTTTTGGAAGCCCTTTGTCTGAATAAGATCATCAGTTCAGGGGTGTGGCAATCAAACTCGGTGTTCAAGGGCAGGTTCTTGTGACCATTAGAACGCTGCATACATACAGCTACATTTCAGAAAAGAAGAAGTACATTAAGTTCTAGGTTTGTGAATCACTAAGATAAATTATTGTTTTATTTAAAAAAGAATAATAAAATCAGAACAGGATTAGAACAGCATCTTATTATGGCTAAATGTTTGTAAAGCAGTATTAGTAATGATTGCAACATAAAAGTCACTACATAAACTCAATATCTCATTGCAAAGAAATCTATAAAGTCAAAATAAATAAATTCACAGTAAAACCAATGATTTCAAGATTAATTAAATTAGATAAAACTATGCATAATGTGACATACATTACTGACAAAATCAGCGGTCAAACTGACTGGCACGAATGTTCACAGAAACAAATCTAAGAAAGATTTCGATACCTAACAGCATTCAGTTAGATCTGTAAATTGAAATGGCTGATTATTGGTAGTATTCTTTCTGATGCTGATTTCAATCATCATTTAATATTCCTTTTTCCATCTTCTAATTAATATAGGCTACTGATCAGTGTTATTTGTTTACTTAGGCTATTTATTGGCTTGCATTATGGTCATCTGCACAATAATACACACACCACACTTTCTACTTGCTTGTGTCATTATTCACAACATGCAGGTGCAAGTGCTGCAGAAACTTCTGTCAGTCCCTTTGTGGGTCTTGATGACGCAGGATGAAAATTGCCAAAACTGCCCAATTAAGGGATACACCAGTGTATCCTCGGTCTGAGCACCTCCCAGTAAATTGCACTACTCTCTGCTCAAAGTAAATGAAAAGAAACTAAACTTTGGATTTTTGATGTCATTGTTGTTGTTGCTTTGTCTGCATTTTACTGTGACACGCCTAGTTTTCATACTGAACATTATTCAGCTCTTGCAGTGAGTAAGGTGAACGAAAATTCAGAGTTGCTTAATGATCATTCATCTGACCCTTAACTCAGAAGCGGTTGTTATCTTTGGCAGCCATGGCTGCTAAAATGTTGGTTGCTGTAAGATAGTTATTTTCTAATAAATAATCAATCCATCAGTTGTACCATTCTTTAAAGTGATAGTTCACCCAAAAATGAAATTTCATTCAATATCTATTGACCAATTTGCTGATGTGAGGATGAGTGAAGATCTCCAGTTCACAAAACACTCCTGGGGTTTCAGTGGAAAACAGCCGAATCCATTGAAGTGACCGGTGACCAGTTTTGAAATTAAATAAATAAATAAAATAAAACACAACAAAACACAAAAAATGTCTCCATACTGCTTGTGTGGTGTAATCCAAGTGTCCATAAGCTGCAACATTAAAATCTGACCCAAAAAGATGCCATTTACGCCATGTTTTTACCCTAAATGTCAACTGTAGCTTCTCAGACCAGAGCCACATGTACACCTGAAACATAAGTTGGACCTTTCTCAATCTGGAAAGGATTTTGTACACTACACCACCAGGTTTCTGTTGCTCTCGCTCTGTAGTCCATGGCTGCAGCAACAAAATGATGTTCCTCCTCTATGTCGAAGGCCTTGTACATTTTGTTCTTTGTTGAAAGTTTGTGAAGTCAACTGTATGCATAACAAGTCACTATTTCTGAGCAGATCTCTCTCTGTTGTCTGAGTCACTTCCAGGTAGCATGTAAACACAGATGTGAAGGTATTGCAAGATCTCATATATCTCGTGTCGTGCAGCTTAGGCGAGAGCTTATGTACCCACTTCAGGCGTGTGCATGTAGCTCTGTTGTGAGAGGTTACAGCTGAGATTTAGGCTAAAAACATGATGTAAAGGGTGTCTTTTTGGGTCAAATTTTAATGTCCCATCTTACAGACACTTGGATTACACCACACAACCAGTATGAAGACATCTTGTGGTTTTTGTTCTTTTTTTTTTACATTTTAAAATTTTCACTTCAGTTGTACTGGATTTGGCTGCAAGGCTGTTTTCTGCTGAAACCCGGGAGTGTTTTGTGAACTGGAGGTCCTCACCCATCATCACATCAGCACAGGGGTGAGTAGATTGATTGAGTGAATTTTCATGTTTGGCTGAACTATCACTTTTTAATAGAGTATGTGCTTATAGAACTGTCCAGAGCAAAGATGAACTATTATAGCCAAAACAATCTTGAGAAGTGAATGGAAGCACTGAGCTCAACAAAGCATATAACAAGTTGAAGGGAGGAAGAAGAGAGATCAGAAAAATTCTTAGTATGAAAACTTGTATCAGTGGCGTACCATGATGATTAGAACTGGGACTTCAGTTTAGCCAAAACTTTGCTAGACACACCAAAAAAAAAAAAGGATTTTGGTGGAATAAAAGGCAGGCAGCAGTTACCTTGATAGCTGTATTAAAATTTGTATTAAACAGTAGATGACTACCATTTACTCTGTTACTATTGTTTGGTTAAGTTATAATGAAGTTTGTGTTTGATATTTATAGCTGTAATAATCAATAAGGATCATTGATCTCCAGTTCTATTATTTCTGTCTACCAACACAGCTCTGTCTGCTGTGCTGTGCTGTTGGAAGAAGTTTTAATAAAGAAGATTCAAGTGTCTGAAAATTGATTTCTAAAAGACTCGGAGATGAGGGCAATTTCAGTAAAATGTGTCAAATATATCCCTACCTGGGAAGCTGGGGGAAATAGGCTATTTCCAAGTAAGTAGAAAAATGAAAAAATATCTTCTCCAAACAAATCCAAATTTCCAGAGCTGTCTTATTTACACACAGGGTCATTTTGGTGAGCAAGGTAGTTGCAGCATTATTCAAGTAGTGTCCAAAATCCTCTATGAAGACAGTCTACTTTATGCAGCTTGTGTGCCCAGCATTTTTTATCACTCTTTAAAAAAATGCTGCTTACACAACAATTTCTTGTTTGTTAAAAGTGCATTCATCCATATTAGTCAATTATCACAAAGAATCATCACCAACAGGTTTTAACCTTCTTTTAACCATTTGTTCTGATTTTCTAGATGGCAAATTCAGATCTCACTCTCAACATCATCAACCGAGGTTCCAGCAACAGCAGGCAGCTGTTCAGTCTGTGGTAAATTCACTGTACAGTACCTACCCAGCACCAAACAGCAGAAAAACTGGTCCAGACCTGAACAGAAATAAAGTGAATATTGATCTTTGTCAGGTGGACACAAATCTGACTTCAAATGAATGCTTAAGTTTCTCTGTAAATGGGCAACTGTTTGCTCATGTTCACCACTTACAGCTTCACTTACAACTTTATAAAGTGGTGATAGGCTAATGTTCTGTTAAAGCTGTAAAGCCTGTTTTCCTTTCCCCTAAAGTGGTCAAAAAATCAATAATTCAATAACATAACAACATCTAACGAGATCACTTGTGACAGAGCTTCGTCAGAAGTTACCCCCTGCTTGCAGTCATTGCACTCATTCAGCATAAATATCTCTGTTAATATTCAATTAAAAGTTCACACTTTTTTTTTTTTTTAATTTAGGCTTTATATTTAATAGTTCCTGCAACTGCCAATTCACCTGTCTTTGATTTCAGAGCCAACAGTAGACATCATCCATCTAACTGGAGACAGCAATGGGCATGTGCAGTTTGGTCAAGACGCACACAGTCTACCAAAAGATCAAGCATATCCCCAATCACTTCAACTTCCTGTCAAGCAGAGTCCATTGTGAGACCAGACAGAGATCTCACAGGCACAGAGATCTGGTCACACCATTCTGCACCTTCAGCGCTGGATGTTCCATGAACAGACACTTTACCCACGACATTCTAGTTTGACTTTTTTTTTTTGGGGGGGGGGGGGGGGGGGCTTTTAGCCTTTATTGGACAGGACACCTGTTGCCATTCACAGTAGTTATTTTTAAGGACTTGTCCCACAATGATACCATTCAGAAATAACACTGAAATTACTTTCTGATGACCCTCTGCTTCAGATTGGTATTTGCAAAGTGTTATATCATGACAGAATTTAAGTACAAGCAATTGGTGACTCTAAGTTTTCTGTAGGTGTGAGTGTGCGTCTGTCTCTATGTTGTCTGTGGTGTACTCCACATTTGAGAAAATACTCATCAGATCATATGTTTATATTTGTTGTATGTGGATGTAGCATGGATGAAGTCTCATTTTGTTGCCCAACCCTGTTTTGATGAATGATTAAAAAAAACAAACAAAAAAAAAAAACCTGACATTGATATATTATGACATCGCACTGAAAATAATTAAAATGCAATTTTTGTCATGACAAAGAGACAGAAAAGGCAGGGGAAGACAAATTTCCTCTTGGGACAAGAAACCGAAGTAGGAACTATGAAGTCCTACTTTTGAATTAGAAAATCCTTAATATTAAACTTCTTTACTTCTTTTCTTCTTTCTTCATAGAGATACCGTTTTCTCTTTTTATTTAAGTAAATTTGCGTATTTTAAAATACTGAGCAGGGTCTTTAGACTGACAGTATTTGTTGTTTGATCTTCTAGCTGCCTTGTGTTATATTCATAAATTGTAGCGTTCCCATTTCCGGGGCCCTCTGAATGTAGCATACCGGGTTGACGACAACAGGCAGTAATTAAATCAGGGGACCGACCGACCACGAACACGAGGTGGAAAACTCCGCACAATAAAGTGAAGTAAGTTTAAAATTAGTTAAATGATAAATAAGTCTTTGTGCTGGTGATTGGTATATTGTTAGCTAGCTAACATTAATGTAGAGTCATGTCAGCTAGTAACAGTTTGCTATTTGAAGAGAAATTATTTTGACAGTTCAAGGGCAACTGTGGCATTTTAGGCTGGATGGTAGCTAACGTTAGCTAATTTAACCATAACACTAACCCTGCTTAGTAGTTCTCATTATAAATTGTGCTGAGGCTCAACGCTACGTTCCTCTTTTCACACATTATTTCACTCTGTTTGTCAGTGAATCTCAAAGTCTAAAGTTGAGGCGCAGGGAGGGTAAGTGTCCGTGATACCCAGTTAACACCCAGAAATTATGGACAAGGGCATGCCTGATGTTAGTGTATGTGGATCCGACGTGAAGAAAGTGAGGGGACGGAGGTACCGGTGTTACAATTCTCAATTCGAGTAAGGGAGTAATAATGTTGATTTAATGACTCACTGGATGAAAATGCGTTTTGCAAGAGACTCGGGCTGGTATCAGAACATCCTTGTTTCCTTCTCTTCCTCGTCATGCTACCACTGCTTGCGCTGGTGCCGCACCTGCTTTTAATTTCTGATTAGTTTATTGCATGATTGGCTTTAAAATTAAAAGTTCTTTAAGTTAAAGTACTTATCTCATCATATAAATATAGCGCAATGCTGCACAAATATTTTTATTCCTTTGTGAAGGCATAAAAAACAATAACATAACATTTTTCACTTTTATTTCATTTATTATTGTGCAGGAACAAATTGAAAATGAAGTAATAAAATCAGTTCAAATTAAACAGCCCTGACTCACTTAACTCTGCTTTACAGTTAATTCCTGTTCTGTATCACATAAAAGACAAGCTCACATGACAAAACAGAGCCAACAAAATATACATTCAAATTACTATACTATACTATACTATACTATACTATACTTTTCTGTATCAATTCAAAGATTTCATGACGTCATCACAAAGTAACGATGGGTTTGTCCTTTGCCAGAACTCGTTACATTCGTGCCAAATTCGTGTCAGTGGGACTAAAGCATCAAGTTATTTCTCTGTGGTTTTTGAATTTTTTGTTTTGTTTTGTTTAATCCCAGAGGAATTATACAAGTGCTCACCCTATATTATGTTTTTGCCACACAATGTTTTGTGTCACCATGTTTTTGACTATAACACTCACTGTGCATACTTATGTTCCAGGAGTTTGCTGCTGCGTGTAAAATGCAGAGTGGCAAGTGTGTTATCACCATTAAGGTAAGCTGCTTCCATGTGATATAGCTTAAGTATGAGTATAAAAATACTGGTTCTTTCTGTCATTTTTTTTTTTTTTTAAGTCATTTTTAGGAGAAGTCACTTTGGCCTATGATGAATTCAAATTTATTGGGGCTTTCTGGCCAAATTGTAGGGCACAAAAGTGCACAAACAGTAGGTGATAATTAGACTATTATTAGAATGAGAAGATAAAACAGGCTTAGCTGATAATAAGACAGATGAGCTACTGTAAACCATTAATCAAACCAATAAATAAATGCAGTATATCAGACAACCTAAAAGCTCATTTAATATCTCTTTATTATAAAATATAATTTCTTTTAAATTGTGTTCTGTACTTTCAGCAGTGAGTGACAGGTCAACACACGCAAAGGACAACCATTTATTGCATACTGCAGTTAGAACCTGACTATAATTAGCTGGCAATTAACCTGATCAGCTACAAAGTAATTGATACACAAATTATTAAACCATTAACCAACCAGTACCTAACAGTCAATGTCAAACAACTGTATGCTTAGAATTGTATAGATTGCGATGTCCATGGCCAATTCCATTCTATTTAAAGTCTGACCTTTGCAAATTCTGCTTTTCTGTCTTTGTAAGACCGACAGTATATAGAAATGTTTTTGTAACTATGGAAAATTAAATTGTACATTCACACATACATTCATAATAAAACACTGGCTATGAAATAACTTTTACATTTTCTCCAAAAGTGCTCTGGGTCACTCTTAGCCTTAGTCTTATTAAGTTAATGTACCAGAGGAAGCACAATCTCTTGTGAAGTCATGGGTAGGCAGATGTAAACAAAACAGAGGCTGACTTGGTGCAACAGTTTGCTGTAGTACTGCTTAGCAGTGAGGAAAAAACAAAAGAAGAGACCTAAACAAGTCTGGATGATGTGTGGGGAGACATGAGGGGTATACTACGAAGCAAGCTCAACACAGCCAGGCTTTCTTTGCATGATCTGGATCGACAAAGCCTAAAACCGCAATCAGAGATAATGGGTATCACGATGGTGGTTATGAACTCACTTTGTTAATCCAGGCTTTCGTCTTCAGACTCAGTGCCCGCTCACATAAAAGGGCCGTTTGTTGCATCATTTGACTCTTCTTCCACCTGAAATGAAGCAATCGCAAGCCACTTAAGTCAAAATGATCAAGTTGTTATAATTATGAGCTGTGGAAAATATACAAAATACATTACGGCAAAAAGCAACATTGTTGCTGCAAATAAAGCAGGAGAAGAAGTATGCTGTCAGAAAATTACTGATCGACTAAATGTGGTCTTAATGCTGCTGTTTATTCTAACATGAAAACTGCACATTAAACAATAAAACTCCATACAGCAGATTTAAACATGATGAAATCTGTCTGACACTGTCCTGTGATGACAGAGACGTGGAGATCACTTAAGTTTCTGACCAAACCAACGTAAAATGAGTGCAACTGATTTAAGATTGTCTGTGATAAATGATGATGAATTTTCTAATCAGTAATCTGAGCTGCAATATCACCAAGACAAAACAGATAACAGTAAAAAGTATTCAAAGTGTCTGTAGTTGTTTCATCATTATTTTAGTATGTGGATTATATGCCATGTCAATTTAAAGTGTTAATATGATCTGGAGCAAACGGGAAAAATGACTCTGCATCACCAAACGGAGGTTACCATCATGACAGCGCGATGTATACCATTTGTGCTGCTTCGTTCGGTGATATTACGAACATACAGCTCAACAACTTTTCATTTTTATTGTCTTTCCTCAGTTTAAAAGCTATATTGCTTTGTTAGGACAATTATAAGTGAAAGAGCAGTGCTTTTTACAGACGATTTAATCTGAAACTCTGAACATAACCTACTCCTGACCAGGTTATGAGTTTAGTATAAGTTACCATGGTGATCTAGCCAGGTTAAAAGAGAGCCACTTTCGTGACACTGAAAATCCTGGCTTTAGACTCAACATAGCTCGCTAACCCATTAATCTCGCTTCGTAGTACACCCCTCACGAATGTGGCTCTCTTTTAACCTGGCTAGATCACCATGGTAACTTATGCTAAGCTCATAACCTGGTCGGGAACAGGTTATGTTCAGAGTTTATGATTAAATCGTCTGTAAAAAGTGCCTTTCTTTAACTAACTATTGTCCTAACAAGGTTGTTTATGAGCGATATAGCTTTTAAACTGAGGGAGGAGGTTAACAATGAAAAACTGCTTAGCTGTATGTTTGTAATATCACCGAACGAATTCATCTAATGTAAAAATGTAACAGCAGCACAAACAGTATACATCACGCTGTCATGATGGTAACCTCCGTTTGGTGATGCAGAGTCATTTTTCGCGTTTGCTCCAGATCATATTAACACTTTAAATTGACATCGTATATAATCCACACAGTAAAATAATGATGAAGCAACTACAGATACTTTGAATACTTTTTACTGTTATCTGTTTTGTCTTTGTGATATTGCAGCTCAGATCACTGATTAGAAAATTCATCATCATTTATCACAGACAATCTTAAATCAGTTGCACTCATTTTACGTTGGTTTGGTCAGAAACTTCAGTGATCTCCACGTCTCTGTCATCATAGGACAGTGTCAGACAGACTTCATCATGTTTAAATCTGCTGTATGGAGTTTTATTGTTTAATGTGCAGTTTTCATGTTAGAATAAACGGCAGCATTAAAACCACATTTAGTCCATCAGTAATTTTCTAACAGCAAACTTCTTCTCCTGCTTTATTTGCAGCAACAATGTTGCTTTTTGCCGTAATGTATTTGTATGTTTTCCACAGCTCATAATTATAACAACTTCATGATTTTGACTTAAGTGGCTCGCGATCGCTTCATTTCATGCGGAAGAAGAGTCAAATGACGCAACAAACGCCCTTTTTATGTGAGCGCGCACAGAGTCTGAAGACGAAAGCCTGGATTAACAAAGTGAGTTGATAACCACCATTGTGATACCTGTTATCTCTGATTGAGGTTTTAGGCTTTGTCGATCCAGATCATGCAAAGAAAGCCTGGCTGTGTTGAGCTTGCTTCGTAGTATACCCGCCTGGTCAGCACAGATTGTTTATTCTTAAGTCAGAACAGGAAATGAGTTTTTAACTGCCACTGTGTGAACAGTAATTTGCTGCCAGCTACACAGCAAAATCTATATACTCAGATTAAGACTGTTGGAATTGATTTCAACACTTTTGAAATGTCTATATGGGTCCACACCACAGATAGTTAATTTTATTGTTTTGGAGAGTTGGTACCTTAACACTAATTTAGTGTAATAATTGACTCTTTTTGAGTTAAAATTCAACACTTTTTAACACTAACCATTGTTAGTTTTTCTAACTCTCGTATGCAGTGTTGATATTAATTCTCTCAAGGGTTACCACTAACACTGTAAGATGTTGGTTAATATAGCTTTTCTTAATTACTAAAAATGAACTTGAAAAGAACAATTTTCTGTTTTTATTAGGGAGGTCATTCACAGTCCAGGTTTGCAAGACATTCAGTACATGAAGACAGTACATAAATCACATTTACATAAGTACATAATAGTAAAGACATAACTCAAATAATGGCATTAAACTTAGTCAAAATAAGCTTGTCTATTTTTCTCCCTTACATTTTAGTGTCAGCAACTATAAACATTTGAACAAACAATGTCACACACATTCATTTATCTATGAAAGTCTGCTCCTCATAGTTCATTGAAAATGGCAATTTCCTTTAAAGTAGGTCAGGTCTCTGTGAATTAATGTATCCAATCCATTTTGACCACAATGTCCTAAATTTTTCTCTTTGCATTTTTATAGTAAAGGTTAGTCTCTCCATTGTGTAGATTTCCTGAATAATTTTTAACCAGTCCTCTAATGTTGGAGCATCTGGTTGTAACCACTTCCTCGTCACAGCTTTTTTGCCTCCAATAAGTAATATTCTCATTAAATATTTGTCTGTTTTAGTTTGAAGATTCAGTGTTACAGTGCCCATATACATTGTCAAAGCATCAAATGGAATAGTGATCTGAATTACTGTTTCCAAACATTTATGAATTTCCCTCCAATAGAATGTAATTTTGGGGCAATCCCAAAATAAATGATAATGGTTACCTACATCTGTTCCACATAGCCCCCAACAATTCATTCCAACACCTTGATATCTCTTCTGGGCAGGAGTAATGAAAATCTCATGATATTTTTCCATCCAAATTGCCTCCAACAGTGTGATGATATCCCCCCACTCATCTTCAGATATGACCATTCCTCCCTCTCTTTCTCATTGATTTTTTACATGTTGGGTGGTTGTCTTTGAGGAGTCCTGAAAGCTTTTATATAGAGCTGCACAATATATCGTTTGAGCATCGTCATTGCAATGTATGTGTGCGCAATAGTCACATTGCGATGTAGGAGGCAAATGAACTAAACGTGTTCATTTAATTTCAAGGGTACCTGACACACACTGCGTGCAGCGATCCACCAATCACAATCTTTCTTAATCAGTTTGCCAAAACAGACCACGCCCCCGTATATGGAGTGAGTCACAAGATCAGTGCAGGTTAATTGTCCACAAGATGGCAGCAGTGCAGCATAACATAAAGTGCTATTCAAGTCATCTGGTGAAAATTCCTGTATTTTTTCATATCGCAATATATATCGCAGGGTTAAAAAAAAAAATTGCAATGTCAGTTTTTTCCAATATCGTGCAGCCCTACTTTTATATAATCTGGATATTATTTTGCATCCATTTCCTGATTTGTAAATTGACACAAAAATATTCAATATATCATTGTCTACTTTCTCCAAGCCCTCAGCTATAATTCCATTCACTCTGTCTCTATCTGAAAAAATCCTGATCCTCCAATCCATAATCTTTTTTAAGTGTCTCAAAGCTTTTCAGTGTTTTGTTATGGATACATCAGCAATATGATGTTAGCCCTTTACCCATCCATATTTTAAATCTGGTATCCGTCTCGTTTGGGATGAAGTCAGTATCATATGCGCACCATCTTAATTTCTCCACACCCTTCAGGTTTAATTTTTAAACTACCCTCTGCCAGGTGTTAAGAGCCACTTGTATCCAAGGATTGTTTTTATCTGTAAAGGTGTCCATCAATCTACTGTCGACAATCATAGCTTGTGTTGATGATCCAATAGATTTCCCAACTTCTATTTCCTTCCACCTTGCTCTGAACTGTGAATTACAAAGACACACCAAGGGCCTTAAGTGAGCTGCATAATAGTAGTCTTTTAAGTCTGGTAATGCTAGACCTCCATTCTCTTTAGATAATTGCATTACTTTGTATTTTACTCTTGGTTTCTTACCCATCCAGATGTACCAGGAAATTAATTTGTCCCATTCAATGAATTGCTGTTTAGTTATATTTATTGGCAGGGATTGGAAAAGGTATAACAGGCGAGGCAAAATAACCATCTTGACTCCTGGAGGATAAACTGAGGAATGGTAGGTGATTCCGCCTAAAAATATCACATTTAATTTTAGACTTTATAGGGATGTAATTGGCTTCAAATAATTTTGTGATATCCTGAGTAAGATTAACCCCTAAATACTTCATTGACTTCTTATCGCACTTCAAATCATACTTTTCTAGGAGGTGATTTGGTGGATCATAGTTGAGATTCAAAATTTGGGTTTTTTGGATATTTAGTTTATATCCTGACAACTGACCAAATCTCTTCAAAGATGACATCAAAGTTGGTAGTGATACTAGAGGCCGGGTTAAAAAGATCAATACGTCATCTGCAAATAACGATAATTTATGTTCCCCTCCCGCTATATGCATACCCCTGATTTCTTCATTTTGTCTAATATACTGGCTGAGAGGCTCTAATAAAGAGAGCAAAGAGGAGAGGGGAACAGGGGCAGCCCTGCCTGCAGGAACGTTCCGGTGTAAATGATTTTGAGATGCTGCCATTGATTTTAACTCTTGCTGTGGGATTATTGTATATTGCTTGGAGAGTTCAAATAAAGGTTTTGTGGAAGCCAAACTTCTCCAAAACTTTATACAGGAAGGTCCATCTGACTGAATCGAATGCCTTCTCTGCGTCTAATCCTATAAGCATTGCTTCCATCTTATTTTGATGAATATGCCACATAATGTGCAGTGTTCTCCTTAGGCTATCATTAGTTTGTCTCTGATGGATAAATCCTGTCTGGTCCAGGTGGATAAGGGATGATAGGATTTTTTCTCTTCTTCTAGCTAATATTGAGATGTAAATTTTATAGTCCACGTTTAATACTGAAATGGGTTGATATTGTTTACAATCTAATTTATCTTTACCATCTTTTGGTATTGTTGAGATTACGGCTTCCCTCGATGAAGGGGGGATCTCTCCCTTTTTGAGTGCCCAATTGCAAGTCTGTCGCAAGCTTGGAGTTATCTGTTCGCTAAAAGTTTTATACCATTCAGTCGTAAAGCCATCCGAGCCTGGGCTTTTATGCGGTTTAAGTCTTGTTATTGCTGCCTTAACTTCTTTTTCAGTAATTTCAGTAACCGGTGCTTTATTTTGTTCCTGTGTAACTAGAGGTAGATTCAGAAGTTTAAGGAAAATATTTATTTAATTTTTCCATCTAGTCTTGGTTGTGAATATAATTCTTTATAGTACTCCTCAAACCTACTTTGAATCTCCTCCATTTTATACTGTATTTTCTTTGTTTTAGGACATTTGTTTATAGACATTATTTATTAATAGTATTGTCTGCCTGCTGTTTCCTTAATTTGTATGCCAGTAGTTTCATAGCTTTACTTCCTGCCTCATAATAAGCCTGTTTCAGAAATATCCTTTTTTTTTTTTTATTTCGTCAGAATATATCTCATCTATCTCATTTTGCAGTTTCTTAATTGCTACTGCCTTATCTGATTCTGCTCTACTCTTATGGGTTTTTTTGTAATTCTTTAAGTTTACTGTACAAATTGTTGAGCCTCTCTTGTTTGAGTTTCTTTAGTGATGAGGAACGGGAAATTATTTTCCCCCTTAATACTGCTTTATATGTATCCCACACAATAGGTGGGGACACCTCTCCATTACTGTTTTCTTTGAAATAGGTTTCTATTTCCTTTTCCATTTCTTCTTTTACCTGGGGGTTATTTAATATGTTTGAATTTAATTTCCACAGTGTGGATTTTGGATTATTACTGATGTTAATTATAGAGATGCACCAATTGCAATTTTCTTAGCCAATTCCGATCTCCGGTTTTTATAAGGGTCTGACCTGCCGATTCCGATTTTCAGTCTTTCTAAGAACTGGAATTGACAGCATTCACAAACATTTTTGCAACTTTTCTTGTAAAAATTAAATTAGATGTTCATAATATGACACTGACTATTAAATATTCATTAACCCTCATATTGTCTTCCCATTTACTACACACCTTTTATCCTCCTGGGTCAAAATTGACCCGGTCTGGTTTGACTGCTTATAAAGCATGTAGTATAAAATGATCATCAAATTCTGTGTTGCACCTTTTTAGTTAACTTGTTTCCAACACATCAACATATATTTTACACTTTTGTTTTGTAATATGTGGTATAATGGATGTAATTTATAATTATGCTCAATTTTTGAGTAAAAAAAAGCAGAAATATTGAACTATTTTGAATATAGTTATGATCTGAGGTACATAAGTTGATGTATTATCAGAGACTGGTACATGTCAAAGTTTAGTCAGGATACTGTTTTGAAACAATGTAAAAAAAATGTAATGGCAGCAAATAGTCACACCTGTTGTCTTCCCAGTTCAAAATTGACCCGGTGTGGTTTGACTGTTTATAAAGCATAAAGTATAAAATAATCAAACAATTCTGTGTTCCATATTTTTAGCCAACTTCAGTCTAACTCATTACCACAAATTTTAGACTTATTTGTTTTACACTTCTTCTTTTTATTATACTTTACTATACTTTTAATTTATGGCCAATATACCTCATTTACCTGAAATTATACCATGTTTTCAAGAAAAAAAAAAAAAGTTATTTTGGATAATTACTCACTGGTATATGTCAAACATTAGCCAGGATATTCCCAGGTCAAAACCGACTGATACAAATAACAAGAAAATGTGATTTACAAAGTATAACATTTATTTCCAAAACTATTTTGAAATTCATATAAACACAGAACAGTGTGTGTGTGTCAGTTGTGTGTGTCAGTCAGTGTGTGTCAGTCAGTGTGTGTGTGTGTGTGTGTGTGTGTGTGTGTCAGTCAGTGGGGGTGTGTGTGTGTGTGTGTGTGTGTGTGTGTGTGTGTGTGTGTGTGTGTGTGTGTTTATTGTACTGGAAACCACAATAGTATGACCCATTATACCACAAATTGTGGACTGGGTCAAATTTGAGCCGGGAAGACCACAGATGCTATAAATTTTAATAAAACACACAATGAATATAGTCATAATTAATTTTACTTGCAAAGAGCATAGTATGGAACCATCCATGTCATTGTCAAGCAATTATAAGGAAGAATGCCATAGTTGTGAAACCAGGAACTTGAAAACGGGTCAAAAATGACCCGAAGACAGCAGGAGGGTTAAATGCTATTTACATTTTCTCCAAAGTCCTCCAGGTTACAGCCAGGCCTTATTATAGTTTTACATTAAGATTATGAATCAGCTGAATGGGATGACTCACGAAAACCCGCGATATCATGGATTCTCGCGGGATTTCGCGGGACGAGATTTCACGTGATCTCCTGTGGAAGCAGATGTAAACAAACCGGAGACGGATGTGATGCAACAGTTTTCTGCCGTAAAACTTTGCCGTGAGAAAAACAGAAGCAGAAGTTAAAGGAGTCTGGATGAGAAAATGTTTGAGGAGACACATCAACACAGGTTGTTTATTCTTCAGCCAGAACAGGAGGTGAGATTTTAACTGTCCCTCTGTGAACAGCAGTCTGCTGCTGGCTAACATTAGCCTGAAGAGCTACATAGTTTACGGCTGTTTTGCGACATTGTCAGCTGCTCTGTCTCATTGTAGACTTTCTGTCTTCTCTTTATCTTGTTCTTGGAATCTGTCGCTGACACCAGCTTCAAGCAGACATGTATCAGAGTGTGTAGCTGTTATCAGCGCTGCATTGACATCATGGTCAGTTTGTCTGCTGCGCGCATGATGTGACCATCGTGCAGAACACGTGTGTGACAATGACGGGCACAGAATCGGATATGTGACGCTGACCGGCCGGTCACCGGTCAGGGCCAGTCACACGGTCGATCGGTTCATCTCTAGTTAATTATAAATCTATCGGTGAATGATCTGACATATCAATAGTTCCAATATCACATGATTGTATTTTTGGCCCAAACCTACTGCTACATAGCCTTTCTCTACAATGTTGAACACAAATTGAAGAATTGCCATTACTTCTTAAGCGAATATTAAGAAATGGTAAAATAAAGCAGTGACCTAAACGTATAAACAGCATCACAGGAGAGAAACTAAACGTTAATCCACAGTCATTCATTTAGAGGTTAGAAAGTACTGAGAGCCTAAGGTGATAGTTTACCCACAAATTAAATTTCTCCTGATATCTACTCATCCCTGTGCTGATGTGAGGATGGGTGAAGATCTCCAGTTCACAAAACACTGGAGCTTCAGTGGAAAACAGCGTTGCGGCCAATTGTAGTGAATGGTGACCAGTTTTAAAATGTAAAAAAGAACACAAAAACACCCCACAAAATGTCTCCATACTCTTTGTGTGGTGTAACCCAAGTGTCCGTGAGCTGAGACATTAAAATTTGACCCAAAAAGACGCCATATTTTTAGACTAAATATCAACTGTAACCTCTCAGACCGGAGTTGCTTGCACACGCCTGAAGTGGGTACACAAGCTCTTGCCCAAGCGGTGCAACACGAGATATACAAGGTCTTGCGATACTTTCACACCTGTGTTTACATGCTACCTGGAAGCAACTCAGACAGAGCGAGATCTTCTCAGAAATAGTGACTTGTTATGCGTACAGTTGACTTTGCAAACTTTGCAAATGTTCGAGGACTGATATAGAAGAGGAACATCATTTCTTTGCTGCAGCTACACCACTTGGGCGAGAGCTTGTGTACCTGCTTCAGGCGTGTGCACACAGATCCGGTCTGAGAGGCTACAGATGACATTTAGGCTAAAAACATGGTGTAAATGGCATGAGTGAAATTTCATTTTTGGGTGAACTATCACTTTAACACACACACACTTCTTCAGACCACTGTCTCTGCTCTCCTGCACAGACAGGAGCTCAGTCTGACAACACACGCTAGCTTGAGGGCAAAGATGGGGTTCAGAGATGCTGAGGTCGAGATATATTCCAAGCACAGTGTCTTGGACGAGGGTAATGCAGTGTGGCACGGTGTGTTTTAGCCTTTAGTGATAATGGCCATAGAATGGTCAGTAAATTTCATAGAATGTTGTCTCCATCTAGATATGGTGTAATTACGAGTGAGTATTAAAGGACAACTTTGGAAATTTTAAACCTTGGCCTTAATGGAGACAGCTCGTTTTGAAATTGTTTCCAGTGTTGAGGGAGGCAGATGCAACTGGCAGCTGCAAAATAAGTACAACAGTATACATTGGACAGATGCGTCCTGTTGCATTGAAAGTGCTTTTTTCACCACAGACCCGCTCAGATCGCCTGTTTTATCTCTGTCAACAGCATGCGAAGCGTCTGTCTTACCCTTCACTTGCTCCGGGCTGTGTGTGACAAAATCTCACGGGATCTTTGCTTGTTACCAGAAAAAAACAGAGGAGCCATGACTTGTAAAAGTCAGTTGGTTGTCCCATAGTACAGGTGAGAGTTTACTAGGCCGATTGAAGTGTCATGGCTAAATATTTACCTGATTTGGAGAATGTAGATGAGATCTTTGATTTCAGTGGCTGCCAGTATTTATTTGAGCCCGAGTATACGGATGAGGAGTTTGAGTTCCTACAAAGAAAGAGCGGATGAGGATAGAGAGAAAGGGGCAACGGGCAGACGAGGATGAAGCAGCTGCTGCATGTCTGTGAATCTGTGAAGACTGATTGTGCTCCTTGAATGCTGTGACTCTATGCCCACAGAGGAAGAATGTCTGTGTTGTAACGAGTGGGACCTGTTGCCCAGTATTTATGGTCTTGATGTGTCCAGGGATGATAGAGAAACTACCCAACGCTGTGTAACCACTGTGGTGGGAAAATTATTCACCAAACTGGTCACTGTTGTTCCTCTTAGTTATTTCTCATGTTCTGTCAGGCACTAACTGGTTACTGGTCCTTGAACACACAGCTGTTTTCCCTTTGGAAGAACAACTTCTGATAACACAATCACATCCCGACTCTCCCGATAAGCACTTCAGGTCCATCCTGACCCAACCTCCTTCATCTCCTAACCCTGTAAGACAGATTTACATTCTTGACTTGATTATCAGTTCCTTTTACACTTTGAGTGTGACTGTGTACTGATCCTTTGCAAAGCTCGATTAAAACACCAGAAAGACAATCTTGGTCATGGGGTCTGTCTTAATTTTCAGATTTTCCACCACACCACCTTACAGGATTTCCGCCCTCTGACCAGCAGAGCAGTGCTGGATACCTTCTTTCATGTGCCCAAAATAAATTGGAGGAGGCAACCAAAACCACAGGGACCAAATGGTCAACTATCCATTGAGTAAGTATAAAAAATATGTCTTCATGCATGTAATATCTGTACCTAGAATTGTTTGACAGATGCACCTTTTCTGTTGCATGCATTAGTTTGCCCTCAGACATTTCTAAATCATCTTAACCCTTTCCTTTCATCCAGCCAGGACAGACTTGCAGCCTATCATGTGGTGCTGGAGTGGGCTGTCGGAGGAGAACGTCTTGTTTGTGGTAACAGAAGAGTGCTGCCAAGCTGGATCATCACTGCTATCAGAAGCAAGTACCTGTCCCCCACTGGCACTTACAGCAGGTTCAAGGAGGCACATGTTCAGAACACATCTACCGATGAATGACTTTTCAATAATTGTACTCTTGACTGCACTGCTGAGCAGTCTACAAACTGTTACAGTCTTTAGAGACACTAGCAGAGCCTGCATAAATCTTGCACACTGTAAGTATTTACAGTACAAAATCATCCACTCCAAATATGCAGGGGTGGACAGTAAGAAAGTACATTTACTTGAGTACTGTACTTTACTTGAGTATTTGTTTTTCTGGAAACAAATATTGTACTCTTGTATGATTGTACCACATTTCTAGAAAGGTTGTCATTACTTTGAAGTCAGCTGTTGTTGTTTCTTCTTTTCTAAAATGCGACTGGCCCCATGCTGTGTTCCTCACAGAAGGAAACCAAGTACAGTACCCACTCTTAACTAGGATTGATGCAAAAGCAGAAATGCTTCATCCAGGCACTCTGTAACAAGCCCTAGCAAGCACTCCCTCTTTCATTCCAACAAAACTCAGTAATGATGACGGCAGGAGAAAGACTAAATTAAATCTCAAGATGTTGTTAGAATTAGAAAAAGAGAAATAAGAGACAGGAATCGTCATTTAGAAGATGTACAGCAGGATGTACAGCATTGGTAATACCACCCCAATTAGTCCTGCCAGGGTATTAACAACTTTTGCCCAGAAATCTAGAATCCCTGGACATTTTCATACAACATGAATAAAGGAGCCAACAGTTCTGTGGGAACAGAAAGAACAGTATGGGTCAGGGGCTAGTCCTATTTGATGCCTAATTCTCGGTTTAAAGGGGAACTATTATGCTTTTCCTCTTTTTTGACCTATAAATGTTGTCACAATGTCGGATACTCGTGTTAAACGATTCCAAAGCGTCAAATAATGAGGTTCATGCATTTGGAAGTGAGCCCTGCAAGCTGTTTTGGATGGCTCTGCATGCTGTGTTTTACTGTCTTTTTTAACGGTGTAGTAACATTGATGTTAATGCGTGCCAGACTTACTTATATGGTCATACCCAGGCATATGCTCTAGGCCTGCCCGCTCCCCCGCTCTGCTTCAGAAGTTACATCGCTGTGCGCTGCTCTGCTGTCTACAACGATTTCACAGTGTTAGCACGTTGAGCAATGGCTCCCAGAAAATGTTTGTTCGGGTGTGAGGGAAAGTTACCTTTGTTTAGCTTTCCTAAAGAGGCAAGCACCAGGCAGAAGTGGATAGAGTTGCTTTTTCCCGGCCAGCAAAAGAAAAATACCTCCGTGTTTGTCTGTCTACGGTACGTCACAGGGGACTGTTTTGTCAACATGGGCCAGTACGAAGCTGGATTAGCCAGTAGCCGGGCTCGGCAGCGCTCGCCAGCCCTTCGGAAGTCCTCGGGAGTGCGACCAATCACAATGGAGTGGGCTCGGCGGGAGGCGTACATGGAGCAGGGCCGGGGGGGTGGAGTAAATTACACAGACCGTTTTCGCGGTACGTAGAAAATACAAGGAAGAGATGCAGCGAGAGGCACAGCGTCCTGAAGATCTACAAAGCTTTCTGTGCGCGCGATCGTGTGTAGCTGCTCTATAGGAGTCCAGAAATCAAATACAAAGGCCCGAAAATGAATATAATAGGTCCCCTTTAAGGTATGCTCTACGACAAAATTTCAAATGTATATATACTGATGGTTTGGGTTTTAGGAGGCATCGGCAACGTTATTCCAAATTACAACCCATTTCAGTTCTTGTTCCACCTCAGCTATGTCTCTCCCCCAAGCCAAGCAAGTTTAATTTGTCATATATATAAGCCACTATTCATCTGGAGCACACTGTATCCAACTTAAAATAGGATGTTCTTGTAAGGCTGATTTCCACTGAACTTTATAGGCTTAACAAACTGACCCTAAAAGAGAATGTTTGTCAATATTGTATGGAACTTAAGGATTGTGCTTGCCCCATTAATATCTTGTTGTAATACCTTTATCTTCCCAGGCTTTGTTAGTAAAAGGTTTCCCCTGTTGCAGATTCAACTTATTACTAAAAAATGACGAAGCGAGACTCTTGATTCAAATTAGACGTTCTTTAGTGAATAAAAAAAAAAGGAAACATACATTTAGTGTGCGCTACACGAGAGGCACAGCATGGCTGCCTAGCAACAACAACAATGATGTCATCACGTCGCGTCCACACTTTTTCCTAGAGCATCCTGGGTACTGAAGTCCATTACATCTAAGTCTAAATCAAATGAACTGAAAAAATGCAGTCCCTTATTAAACTACATTCTAACTGTTTATGAATATTAACAGTAACTTATATTTTAATTTATTAATCCTTACAAATAATATATTCCCTCAAAATAAATTCTCAACATCCTCCCCCCCGATAAACTATAGTTTATCTAAATTTCCAAAGGATACAACAGCTGGATAGGTCTCTGCAGAACAGTCCCTGAACTTGTGCGAACTGCACATGACCTCACGAGGCCATCACGACCTGGAAACAGTTCCTCAATTCTTCCTAGCCTCCAGCTCTGCCTTGGTGTGTTATCCTCTCTGATGAGCGCAACATCCCCCACCTTCAGCAGAGAAGGCTGTGGGGTGTCACAGCGATGTGCTGACTTCAAATCCAGCAAATATTCTCTCCGCCATCTGTTCCAGAAGTTGGTCATAAGTCTCTGTCTGTATCGCCACCTACGTGTCATCTCCTCCTTGCTTCCTGTTGGATGGTTAATGTCAGCTGGAAATGGCTTAGGGGGCAGGGAGGTCAGTCTCTGACCCACCAGGAAGTGTGCAGGTGACAGTGGCTGTGGCTCATCCACATCATTGTGCACGTAAGTAAGTGGCCTTGAGTTTATTATGGCCTCAGCTTCAGTTAGAATGGTACACATTTCTTCAAAGTTGAGTTTAGCTCTGCCAAGCACCTTTCTGAGAATAATTTTGACTGACCTTACAAGCCTTTCCCAGAATCCGCCCCACCAGGCTGCTCTTTCAGCGATGAACCGCCAGGTGATGCCCTTCTCTGAGAAGAACTCCTGTAGCTGAGGGTCTTTGATGCCTTTCCAGAGCTCCTTCAAATCCTGATCAGCTCTCTTGAAAGTCTTGGCGTTATCTGAGTAGATCACCTTGCATAATCCTCTTCTTGAGATGAATCTTAGCTATCTGAGCTAGCAGAAAATTCTCAGTGGATAGATCTGAGACCAGCTCTAAGTGCACTGCTCTGGTTACAGCACAAGTGAACAGTGCTATGTATGACTTTGTCATGGAGCTCTGTGACTTCACATAGAGTGGCCCTGCGAAGTCTACACCTGTGATCTCAAATGGTGGTGACTCTGTTATTCTGTCCCTTGGCAGTGGTGCAGTAGTCTGTTGTCCCGCCCTTGCCTTGAATTTTTTACAAAGTACACATCTTGACACAACTCTCTTGACTACCTGCCGTGCCCTCAAAATCCAATATTTCTCTCTAGTTCGCACTAAAGTGTCTCGTACCCCTGCATGCATTATGTTCTCATGTTGATACTGCACCAACATTTCTGTATATCTGTGGTCGTTGGGCAGAATCCATGGGTGCTTTTCTCTGTAAGAAAGGTCAGAATGCTGGAGCCTTCCTCCCACACTGAGCAACTCATCTTCATCCAGAAATGGTTTTAGCTCTCTTATTCTGGAGTCAGTGTCGGGGCATTTTCCTGCCTTCAGCAGATCAATTTCTGAGCTGAAACGTTTTTTTCTTCCCTGCTTCATTCAGCTCTTCTGCTGTCAGTTCACCCCTTAATTTTGTGCTTGAGCAGGTGTTGGTAATAAACCTCTTCACCCAGGCCGTCACTCTGAGCACTGTTTTTAGTTTACTGTACTTCTCTAGACATAACACAGGTTTTAAGAAATCTGTGTCTTGATTAACAACCTGTACAGCAATCTAGTATTTTGATCTGAGTTCAGAGTTTGCCTCGTCGTCTTGAACATCGTCCTGATTGCTTTCCAACTGATCAGGTGACATCAGAACACAAGGTCCATTCCACCACAATACGCTCTGCTTTAGCTCCTGCACTGTTAGGCCTCTGGTGGGAAGGTCAGCTGGGTTCATTTTCCCTTTGCAGTGGGACCATGACTGTGGGTCAGTTAAAGACTGGATGTCCGTCACTCTGTTTGCGACAAACTGTTTCCACTTGTGAGCAGAACTGTGAATCCAGTGTAGCACTATCATTGAGTCTGTCCATAGTCTGAGCTGTGTCTTGTCTAGTTGCAGTGCTTTCATGAGGGTGCTCCCCAGACTGGCCGCTATTACAGCTCCTATCAGCTCCAGACGTGGCAGTGTCATCCTTTTGAGTGGAGCCACTCTGGACTTGGATGCAACCAAGCTTATGGTCACTTCTCCATCCTTTGTTTCTCCCTGCAGATAAGCAACTGCACTGTAAGCCCTTTCACTTGAGTCACAGAATACATGTAGTTTTAAATCATGACCATTCTGATGCATGTGTGTTTTGTACCACCGTGGGATTGACAGCTAGTGCAATTGAGGGAGCTCTGAACACCACTGTTGCCACTTTTTTTGTCAAATCGGGTGGCAATTCCTCGTCCCACTTGAGCCCTCTCTCCCACATCTCCTGGAACAAGCACTTTATTCTGATGGTGAAGGGGGTCAAGAATCCCAGAGGGTCAAAAATGCGAGCAGAAGACTGCAGAACACTTCGTTTTGTATTCTGTCTTTCTTTCAGAATATCAAGCAGCCTGCTGAGGTCGAACACAAAATCATCAGTGACTGGTCTCCACACCAAGCCCAAAACCTTCAGCACTGACCCGCATGTTTCTGGTTGTGCAGTGCAATCCATCAAGCTTTCCTGCCATTTTTCTTTGAGCTCAGGAGAGTTTGTCATCCATTTACATAACTCCATGCCTGCGGCAGACATAATGTTCTTAGCTGTAGTTGTCACTGCATGGGCCTCTGTCACCTCACTTGCACTTGAAATAATGTCATCCACATACAAGGAGGAGCTAATGATTTCCACCACTTGTGGGTGTTCTAACTCATATTGTCTCAAATGCTTCCTTATGGTAGCTGCCAGTAGGAATGGGCTTGATGAAGCTCCAAACACCACTCTTGTCATTCTGAGTATGCGCAGCTTCTCATCCTTGTCCTCTGTGGGTGGGCCTGTGAACCACAGAAATCTTACAGCATCCCGGTCTCTTTGTGAGAGTGAGATCTGCAGAAATGCTTTCTTGATGTCTGCCATGTATGCAATTTCATGTAGTCTGAACTTGATCAAAACACTCAACAGATCTGGATTCAGGTTAGGACCTGTTAAGAGACAATCATTTAGGGAGGGACTTCCATCTTCGTGGGATGAAGCATCAAACACAACCCGCAGTTTTGTTGTCACTTTGTCCTCCCTCAGTACAGCGGGATGAGGTAAGTAATATGTCTCACTGCTTGGTGGTGATGTATGCTCCATTGGCACATCCTCAGCCATTCCTTGTTTTAAGTAGTCCTCCACTACTTCATTGTATCTGCTGTAGAGCGTGACATCCTTCCTTAGTTTCCCTTTCAAGCTCTCCAGCCTCCTTTTTGCAATGCGATAATTGTCTCGAAGTGGAGGATGGTTCTGTTGCCATGGCATCTCCACTTGGTAACGCCCATCCTTGAATATGGAGGTTTCCTCAAACCGCTGCAATGCTTCTGCATCCTCTGGGCTCTCAGACTTCTCACTTGTGATGCCCAGGGACTCAAGCTCCCAGAATGCATGCAGCTGTTTGTCAAGCTGCACATTCTCACTGAGCTGAAGGTGCATACATGTTGTCTCTGTCATGCTGGACACTGCTACTGGGCCCTGTACTGCCCATCCGAAGGTGCTTTCTAGTGCCACCAGGCTCTGTGTCAGTGTTTCTACTCGGCCGGATACTATCTGCCAGTAGTAGTCTGAGCCAATTAGCACAGAAAGTTCAGGTTTGTCATCTCCAGTGAAGTCTGCGAGTTGGAGACCCCTCCTTTTCATCTCCCTCTGAATATGTTCACCAGGGACTTTCATCAATGCTGTACACACTTTAGGGGTCACAACTGCTTCTATTTCAATGCTCTGCTGTTTATCCCAGACATTCTCCAAGCTGAGCTTCACTATATTGCGCTTCACCGTCGTTGGAGCAGAGGAGCCAAATGTGTGAAGGGTGATTGTTCCTTGTTTGACGACAGGTAGCTGCAGTGCCTTCACCACATTCTCATGCACAAAACTCCCCTGGCTGCCTCCATCTAGCAAGCAGTGGACCATCTTCCTGCTTGTGGGCCCTACAACCCATGCCTTGACGGTTTGCAGCAACACAGTGTTCTCATTATCAGGCTTGCCCTTTTCTGCTTGGGGAATTACAGAAGAAATAACAGTGTCCATGTTGGCAGAAACAGCAGGTGGGGGTGCCTCATTTTTCTCACAAATGGCTGCATGATGTCTGCCTCCACATGTGGCACATGACATGCCCTTTAACCTGCAGAACCTTGCGATGTGTTTGGGTGCCAAACACACATAGCACCTGCCAAGCTTCTTTAGCTTTTCTTTACGTGCTGACACCTGGTGGTCTGGACAGTTTTCAGATTTGTGTTCAGTACTATCACAGAACTGCTTTGGAGTATATCAACTGCAGCATCATAGTTACTGTCTGTCAGTGTGAATCCTGCTACTGCCCTTGCAGCTGTTCCAGTGAGGTAGGTTTTCAGGTAGGTAAACTTCTCTCTTTTGCAAAGGGCATCATTGCTATGAATAGCAGTCTCAAACTGGTTCCAAAACTCCTGCCATAAACTTACATCTCCATTGAATTTCTTGATCATCAGTTTCAGCAGTCTCACAGTCGGGTTGCTGTGCTGTGAGCCGGCGGCGTTTGTGCTAGCATCACTTAGCCAAGCGGGCCGGGGGTTGTCATTGCTCACAGTCTCATGTGCTCTGATCACTCGGTGAGCCCGCGTCTTCATGCCGATGATGCGGTCTCTGTATTCCTCCCCGAGTTCGACATCCGCCTCCACGTCTTCCAGCGAAGTGTTTTCCTCCACTACGCGGTCAAACTCATGCAAGCTGTCCTCCTTTGCTGACAACACGGCCAGCATCTCTCGCACACGGCCAATGTCCGGGTCTTCCTTTGATAATTCAACATCAATCTGATTCAGCAGTCTCGTGGTGGAACTCCGTATTGTCCAACGCTTTCTTTTTAACCTTTCAGTACGGTGTTCCCCACTGTCCAGTTGCTCCTCGTGGTCTCTATCTTCGTCAGCCATAGTCTCCTGCTTCCCGGGTTTCGGCACCAAAAAATGTTGCAGATTCAACTTATTACTAAAAAATGACGAAGCGAGACTCTTGATTCAAATTAGACGTTCTTTAGTGAATAAAAAAAAAGGAAACATACATTTAGCGTGCGCTACACGAGAGGCACAGCATGGCTGCCTAGCAACAACAACAATGATGTCATCACGTCGCGTCCACACTTTTTCCTAGAGCATCCTGGGTACTGAAGTCCATTACATCTAAGTCTAAATCAAATGAACTGAAAAAATGCAGTCCCTTATTAAACTACATTCTAACTGTTTATGAATATTAACAGTAACTTATATTTTAATTTATTAATCCTTACAAATAATATATTCCCTCAAAATAAATTCTCAACATCCCCCTAGATAAAAGGTCACCATTATTCCATAGTGGGGATGATTTACACCAAACACTTGTAACTTTGAGGAATTTTTCTGCCGCTTTAAACACTTGTAGCATATGAGTTAAAATCGGATGTATTCTCTTCTTGGGCTGGCAGTAGTGATCTTGGGACACTGCAGACCCGATGGTCTGCAAGATGCAGTGTCTGGACAGGAATGTTAGCATCAATTTGTAGCACAATTAGCCACAACTTCAGCATCTTTTTTTTTTTTTGTTGTTGTTTTTTTTTTTTTGTTTTTAATCGATATAGTGAAACTCTCAACTGCACTCAGGGACAACCAACTCCACTCTGACCGGCTCTCAGTCATGGTTCCTTTGTTTTCTTCTGGCAACACACTAAGATCCCATGAGATTTTGTCACACACAGCCTGGAGCAAGTGAAGGTTAAGAGATGTGCTTTGCATGCTGTTAACAGAGTTTACACTGGTGATCTGAGCTGGTCTGTGGTGGAAAAAAAGCACTTTCAATGCATGAACTTTCACAGGAGGCATTTATACATTTATATACTGTTGTAACTTGTTTCGTGACTGCTGGCTGCATCTGCATCCCTCAATACTGGACCAATTTCAAAATGAGTTGTCCCCATCAATCATACACACACATACACATGGGGAAATTAGACCCAGGCTGAAAAATACTGAAGTTATCCTTTAAGAACTGAATACTTTGTAAGCCTAATTGTACTTCCTGTGTCCATGAATGCCATTTTGTGAGCCTGGCAGATGTGGGCATCCAGTGGAAATGAAATCAACTGTATCACCATGTAAGACTGTGAAAGCACTGTAATTGTGTGATCACTCTGCTGATGGAAAGTTGTAACAGATCAAAGTCTCCCTGTTATGATCACTTTAATTTCTGGCATCATAGTGTTATTGTTATTGTTGTTAAGGAAGATTTATCAGCCTTGTCTAGTTTTATTTTATCTTGTAAAGTACTTGGTAACATTAAAAAAGTGGTACATAAAAAAAAAGTTGATCATTATTATTGTTACATGAGCACGTCTCTCATGAGATCGACCACAAATGTTATCCCCGCACAGTCCAATCCATAGCGTTTTACTAACTCACTGTCACTCATCAGTTCTTTGTCATGTTCTCCTCTGCTTAAGAAACACTTAAGCCTCCTCCCTACTCTGACTGGAATCAAACCAGGGCCGCTGCAGTAAGGATGCAGTGTTTGCATATGTAACATGCATAATTACAGTTGAGCTAATGAGGAATCCGAACATAGATTGACTTGAGATTCTTTTCAAATCTATTCTAGACATGCAAAATTTAAAATATATCTCCTAACAGTGAGATAAGCTGGTATAAAGCACTTCATTTTCCACTCAGGGGTTAGAAGCTAGTTTCCACATTACAGACATTAAAAATCATGTCTTATGTATTGAATAACATTACAGCTTGATTTTTTTGGCTTTAATAACAGGGCAGACTGAAGAATGTGATAGGAAAGGTGGCAGAGAGAGAACAGATGACATGCAGGGCAGACTGAAGAATGTCATAGGACAGGTGGCAGAGAGAGAACAGATGACATGCAGCACATGTCCAAGGGCTGGAATGAAACCCTCTGCAGCAAGGAGTCTGCCTTTGCAAATAAGGCATGTGTTCTACCAGGTGAGCGACTAGATCTTGATCTTGAAGAGGGGTCTATGTATCATCCCTCCCAAACTGTATTTAACTTTGATAATTAGGATAAACAAATATACAATATATCATAATATATCGATATATCAATCAAACAACCAAACAAACAAACAAAAATAATAACAATGAAAAATCCACTTGCTTTTTTGGTCCATGTTAGCATCAATTTGTAGCCACAACTTCAGCATCTTTTTGTTTTTTTTGTTTTTTTTTGTTTTTTCAGCAATTGAAATAGAAGTTAAACCAAAACCAGAAATGACTTTATTGTCACTTTAATTGTGTTATCTCTATTTTCTGATATGTTTAGGCATTGCTTATTCTGTTTCATTTCATTATAGCTAAAGGCACTGCTAAGATTAAACATATATCATTTGTTGAATTATGAATGAAACTATAGGCTAGATATTTATTTACATATTTTTTTTAAATTAATGAGTCTAAAAACTTTTCACCACTCCACTTGTGCCACAGACCCCTGTTTGAGAACCACTGCCCCAGAATATCTATACGAATGAAAAAAAAAATCAATTCCTCTAAAACTTTGTAGGTGGCAGGAAATGGTAGCTGTATCTGTCTGACCCTTGAATAAAGAATTCTTATTTTTTTTTTCTTTTCATGGTTGGTATTCTGCAAAAAAGCCAGAGTTTGCAGTGTTTTTATACATTTCTGCCCAGCCTTTCTTTTATAGCACCACATCATAAGGTGTGTGATGTATGTAATTCCTTGAGCTCATTAAACATATACTCCCTCTTGTGGCATAAAGGGACAACAACTTCTGTCTTAAGATGTGCTGTGCCTCAGGTTATTTATGTATTTACTGGGTAAAAATTACAGATTTATTTTTTAATTTATTTTTAATTTATTCTAGTTAACTCAGCTACACTGTAAGAAAACAATCTGTAGAGTAATGAATGATGTCCTGGCAAAAAATTATCAGTACATATTCTGTTAGGTTTGTGGACATTTCTTTCAACCCTAAAATGGAAAATTCTGTAGATTTACAGTATATCCCCTGGGCCGTTCATGGACACTTCTGTTAATCCTTAAGTAGACATTTCTGTAAAATAAAAGCACATCTAGAGCAGCATTTGCTGAAAATTTCTTCACTGCTTTAAAGTTCTAATCAAATATCAAATCTGTACAATTTTTATGGGCAGTTTCTTTGAAAGTGAAACGTAAATGGTGACTTACAACCACTTACATTTTCTGGTAAATACAATTGTATTTTCTTCCACGTTTTAGACCAACATCATGTTCTAATAATCTAAAATGAAAGACACCAGATTCGACCACCACAACAGAGTTCAAGGTCACTTGCTAGACTCTTCCATTCTGGTGGAACGATTGTCAGAGTCTCTCAGTCAGACTTGAACTTTGCTTCATGGGACTTATTCGTGTTGTTCTCTCATGACTAGATCCTTGCTTGTGTGTTGTATCAGCTCTCAGATGTACGTGACTTTAGATAAAAATGTCTGCTAAATTAAATTGTAAGTTGTGATGAAATAAATCTTTACACAGCGAATACAGCATCATGGTCCAATAAATCCACCACAATATAAAAATATTTTATGTCTACATCTGCTAGTGGGCCATCACAACGAGATGAGGAAAGATAATATATTAGTTCAGTCCAAGAGAATCTTGATATTGCCAACAAACTGCCAACTATTTTGATAATCTGTTAATTGCTTTGAGTAATTTTTTAAGAGAAAAAAAGTCAAAATTCTCTGATGCACTTTCTCAAATGTGAGAGTTGTTGTTGTGGTTTCTTTAACCCTTTATTACAGTTTACTAAATATCTTTGGGTTGTGGACAAAATAAAACATTTGACACTATAATTGTGCACTTCGGGAGACACTAAACAAAACCCTTTTTGTTTCACCATTTTCTGGCATTTCACAGACAAAACAACTACTTGATTAATTGAGAAGATATAATCAGCATTAATCAACAGTGGAAATAAGCGTTAGTTGCAACCCTAGTTTTAAACTTTGAAACAAGTGGAACTGTCTAAATGGAAAGAAAAACAACCGTGCAAGCATGAGACTATTTACACCATCACTACAGAACATTTCAGTGTTAGTGCCATTTTCTTGAACAGGACATGTAATGTTCTCTAGTTGGGCTATCTTATTCATTCAAGTGCTAAGTAATGGTTGTGGGACAAACTTAAATTGGCATGTTTCTGCAGCAATCCTTTCTTGTATCTTGCATTCATACATGACAACAATATTTCATGTAAAACTACAAAGAAAATGGTATAATCAGAGTTTGAGGGAAGAAGAAGGTGAAGAGGCAGAGCTCTATGCATGCTTGTGTGTGTGCTCCTGATACCTCTCTCGGTGTGAGCAAGGTACTGAGTACAGCCTTCTGTCTAACAGTCATGGAGGAATGTATTGCTGTTTCATCCCCTTATCACAGCTCTGTTGCATGTTTGGAAGATGGATGTATGGATGTATGGATGTATGGATGTATGTATGTATGTATAATATATATATTTGTAGTGGAGCCCCAGTATAAAGTGTTTGCAGGCCAAGATGATGTCTAAATTGAATCCATATTTTAATACTGGAGGACACTATCATAGTATAACAGTCAGTATAACAAGAAATAGAAGAATACAAGGGTGAGTACAGGAAGGGTTTCAATGATACCGGGTGAAAAGAATTTGACTCCAAAATCAACCATGACGAAGAGCCCTCAATATCCCCATATTTGACCCTATAGTTCAAATTTCTTATGTTTGTTGCCTAATAATAGTACAGAAAGTTTGGTAACACCATTCCGCCCTGAGCTTTGGGCCTCTGTAAAACTTGTCGACGTAACCTTGGAGACTTCTTATTCCAAACAAAACCGAGAATAAGACTGTCCACTTTATGGAAAAATGAAAGAGGAAGAAATATCGGAATACATTGGAATAACTATAAAAAGTGCGGGAAAACATTCATTTTAATTGCATTGATTCTGGCAGCTACAGAAAGATTTAGTAGGGAGCACCGCTCAAAATCCTGTTTAATTTGTGTGAGCAGCAAGAACTTATATATATGCAACATTCTATATACTGTCTATTTGTCTGAGCCAGGAAAATATAACTCATAGCACATAAATTAAGCACATATGAAGACAGAGTTGTTGTCCGTTTATGACACGTTTATGAAATATACCCTTAAGTGTGCCCTTTCTATATTTTAAACCAAAATTGAAAAAAGGTCATTTTTACATCTAAATTACTTGAAAGATTACATTCTAATTAAATCTGAATCTGAATCTGAAATAATTTATATGAAAATTCTTACTACTAGTCCAACACGCATAAACCAGTATAAACCAGCATAAGCGAGTATTTTGTTTCGATATGATGTAAATATCTTTAATACATGTGTTTGTAATCTCCAAACATTAACTCTGTGTTTACCTTCATAGTTCAAAAAATAATACTTTGTCTCTATAATGTGTCCTGAAAACTGAAGAAACTCAGCCCTTTGCCTTTATATTTATCAAAGTTCATAGATTGCTTAGAATGGTTGGTTAGGATGTAATCTATAAAATTATTTTGGATTTAAAGATGAGCAATTTCACATTTTGGTTTATTATTTATAGGATATATTCCCTACTATGGTATGAAGGGGCAACACTCATGTCTTCATATATGCTATGCCTGAGTTCAATTCTCCTGGCTCTTATTTTGATAGAGCTTATTTAACTTCCGGGTCAACTGTCTGCCTTTCTGCTGTTTTCAAGTCAACAAGTAAGAAATAAAATTACACTGAAACTGATCCCTTTTTTTAGTGTCATTATTTAGATTTTTACTCTAGTTTTTATGTCTGCTGGCAAAAAAAAAAAGAAAATTAGCTCTCTTTACCCATTTTTGTTTTCTGGTTCAAAGCACTAACTTGAGGGTATACTCCCTCTTGTGGCAAAAACAGGCAATAACTCAGGGTTTCATCTGTACAATGTGTGAGTATACCTATGAATTGCTGGCTAAAAATTACACATTTATTTTTCAGAGAGGAAACTGGTGCCCAGTGACTGTTTAGCTATCTCTGTTACATCTGAACATAAAACAATAAGTCCCTGAGTAAATGGGACAACACAACCTTCAAATACTATTTCTGTATTTGCTTTTAACTAATATCTTGCCTTTAACTTATAATATTTGTGCCTTTAGTGATGCTTTGCCTAACTGACACAAGCGATATATATATTATATATATTGATATCTTGTTTATTTAATGTAATTTCACTGTAGTTGAAGGCAAACACAGAATTAATGTTTGAAGGTTGCAATGTCCTGTTTGCTAAAACATACATGTATTGTTTTCCATTGTGATATGACTGACGGGAAGACTTGACACAGAAGTTAAAGTAACTTTATGAAAATAAAATATATATATATATATATGTGTATATATATATATATATATATATATATATATATATATATATATATATATATATATATAATAAATATTCATTGGATATTGGTTAAAGGCAAATACAAAATTAATATTTGAAGGTTGTAATGTCCTAAAGCAGTAGTTCCCCCAAAAATGAAAATTCACTGAGTGAAGATCTCCAGTTCACAAAACACTCCCGGGGTTTCTGTGGAAAACAGTGTTGCAGCCAAATCCAGTACAATTGAAGTGAACAGTGACCAATTTTAAAATGTTAAAAGAATACACACAAAACCCCCCACAAAATGTCTCATACTGCTCATGTGGTGTAATCCAAGTGTCCGTAAGTTGCAACATTAAAATTTGACCCAAAAAGACGCCATTTACACCATGTTTTTAGCCTAAATGTTAAGTGTAGCCTCTCAGACTGTAGCTGCTTGCACAGAGATAACTGAACAGTCATTGGACACCAGATTCCTCCTTGAAAAATAAATATGTAATTTTTAACCAGTAATTCATAGGTATACTCACACAATGTACAGATGAAACCCCAAATTGTTGCCTATTTCTGCCACAAGAGGTAGTATACCCTCAAGTTAGTGCTTTTAAGCCAACAAAGAAAAATTGGTAAAGGGAGCTAATTTTCTATTTTTACTGGCAGAAATAAAAACAAAAACAAATCCAAATAATTATTGTAAATTATACTGGTGTTATCTTATTTCTTACTTGTTGACTTGAAAACCGTTGAAAGGCAAACATCTGACCTGGAAGTTAAATTAGTTCTATCAAAATAAGAGCCAGGAGAATCGAGCTTATGAAGAGAAGAATGTTGCTCCTCAATACTACAGGAGGGAATATATGCTTCAAAGTGTGCCCTTTTTGTGTTTTAGCTTTAAACCTATGGAGCTATATTGGGGCCAAATGTTTTGAACTTGAAAAATAAAATTTGAAACTGTTTTGATCTTGAATTTTGAAAAATACATCAGTGTATTCAAAATAAGTGTTCAAAAAGTTTTTTTCAGGTTTAATATAATTATGATTCACTCTGGTAATTATTTTGAATAAATTATTTTCATTTTTCACTTTCATATTTTTAGATATTTGAGATCCTATTTCTTTCAGTTACAAATTTTATCTTTTCAGATTCGAATATTATTTTTTATAGTTTCAAATCTTTTTTTCACTTTTGGATCTTTCTGTTTCAGTTTCAGATCTTTTCTTTTCAGTTTCAGAATTTGATATGTACTCCTTACAGCAGTGGTTCCCAACCTTGGGTCAGGACCTCAAAATGGGTTTGACAGATACTTAAATAAATAATTGCTAAATTAAAATTAAGGAGGAACTGATGCTCTGTGTTACCTGTTGTCACAGTGACATGACGTCTCTGTGGGTCAGACTTGTGGCTCTGTGCTTTTTCACTCACAAAAACAAGCCCTCCCTCCTCCCTCTCCTGTGTCTCCTCTTCATTTGCTCATAACAGACGGTGCTGAAAACAGTGACAGAATTGACATTGTACCACGTTGCATCACCAAACTTTCATAAGACTCAAGTGTAGAATAAGTTTGGGTTTTATAAGAAAGATGAGAAATGCTGCTGCAAATCATTTATGCAAAACGTGAAAGTAACCGTATATTAAAAAATAAAGCCAGTAGGACATAGTATTCATTGGATTTTAGTCAAAAGCACATACAGAATTAATGTTTTAAGGTTGTAATATCCCGTTAACTCAAAAACGTATTCCTTTACTCCCTGAAAAATCAATAATTAATTTTCTACCAGTAATGCATAGGTATACTCAGACATTACACACATGAAACCATGAGTTGTTGCCAAACCATGCCACAAGAGGGAGTATGCCTTTAAGTGAGTGCTTTTTTTTTTTTTTTTTTTTTTTTGTGGTTTAAACCAAAAAAGAAAAATGGGTAAAGAGAGCAGTTTTTATTTTTTGCTGGCAGAAATAAAAACAAGACAGGTTTGTAAGTTTACATTCATGAAAATGGAATTTACACAGTAGTAATATTAGATTAATAAAAAAAAAAGCATCTTTTTCTCTATACTCAACACTTCCTAATATAATATTCCTCTCCTCAAGAGCAAAACCTCATCTTGTCTACTATATAGTCATACCAGAAAGATGTGAGTTTTGGACAAGACCAGAAAAGATGGCCTAGAGTACCATCACCTGACTTACACTTATCACAAGTAGAAGAGACAGAATGAATGACTTTAAACTGAATGAGTTGAAGTCTAACATTGATAGAACATGCTTTAATCCTGCCCAGCCCTTTTGCCCATAACTTGTTTGAAATGTCTACAACAGTGTCCTTAATCCATGCCTCTTTAATGTGGAGAGAGGAGGTTGCCGATGAGAAAAGACCTACAAATTGTGAAATTAAATGTTTGGAGGTAGGGGTTTTAGTTGTAAGCTCATAAAAAATGTGTTATTTGGGGATCATATCAAAGTGAGGGAGTGACTGTCTGACAAAATTTCTAATTTGCAAATAGCGAAAGAAGTGACCAGGAGGCAGATTAAATTTCACCTGAAGTTACGCAAAAGAAGCAAGATAGTTGTTAATATAGAGATCCTTAATAGTGGACAGTCCCTTA
Organism: Lutjanus erythropterus; assembly: GCF_056507025.1. NCBI lineage: Eukaryota > Metazoa > Chordata > Actinopteri > Lutjaniformes > Lutjanidae > Lutjanus > Lutjanus erythropterus. The sequence continues at coordinate 43,821,790 of NC_139322.1, forward strand.
TCTGACCAGTGTGAAAAAACAACATCCATCTGGCCTGGCTTAAAAGGGGTTCTGACATATAGAAGCATAGATGGACAAATCTGGGAGGCTCAGCACACCTTTGATTTGTTTTAGGATCTTAAATGAGTTACGCAAAAATAAAGTCATCCTTTAGCCATTTGATAATTGGATTTGGCTTCGAAAATAAAAAGGCCATTAAAGAGGCTCCAGTGAGTAAGACTGCATTACAAGACTCAATCTCAGGCCATCTGAGACAGGTACTGCTCTCCTGTCTAGCAGCAGAATGATGAGAAAACCCATGATCTGGCATTGCAGGCCCAGTAATAATGTTGGAAGACAAGAAAGCCCTGGCCACCTTCGTTAACCCAAATGAAGGGCATATTTTAAAGAACGAAGATGTAAGAAAAATCGGGACATGTTGAAAGAGAGAAATAAATTTGGGGAGTACTAGCATCTTAATAATATTAACTCATCCGATTAAAGAAAGAGAGAGAAATTTCCTTACTTAAACAAAACTTTACTTAAAAAAAATATGCAAACTTGCTGCCTCACAAAAAGTAATTTATGTTGACTTAGATAAATTACATTGGATTTACTTAATTATTATGACTGTGCAGTACTTAAATTAACCTAAATAAGTGGATTATAGTAACTTGTTTATTTAGAGTTTGCAGTTCTCAAATTATTCTAAATGGATTATAGTAACTTGCTTATTTTGAGTTTGCAGTACTCAAATTATCCTAAATAATTGGATTATAGTAACTTGCTTATTTTCAGTTTGCAGTACTCAAATTATCTTAAATAATATGATTAGAGTAACTTGTTTATTTTTAGTATGGAGTACTCAAATTAACTTGAATGAATTAGATTACAGTAACTTATTTATTGTGAGCTTCCAGTACTCAAGTGATAGCTTAATTCGCTTTAGTGTTGCTCATCCATCATATTCAGGTCAACTTAATGTAATCTAACTTTGTGAGAGCCACACTTGGCCACTGTACTCAGGTTCAACTCAAGGAGCGAGGGAAGGATTAGTGTAAAAAGTAAACACATTGGTGTTGGTGTTGACGAGGCTAGTTCAGCTAGTTGGCTGAGGTCATAAAAATAAAGCGTTTAGCTTCTCAAAACAATATGCGTTCAAGAGTGAAACATTGGCATCACAAAACCATTGTCCATGAAAAAGTCTGACCTCACAATCGCTTGGCACTATTTTCTCTGAGAGAGAGGGAGAGAGAGAGAGAGAGAGAGAGAGAGAGGTGATCCAAGCTGAAGTTGGACCCACAACTGTCTCTCATGGCTACAGCTGTGGGTCCAACTTCAGCTTGGACCACTTCTCTGTCCTTCCTCTCTCTCTGCCCGTTCCAACTCCGTCTGATGAAGTTCGGCATCTGTTTATTCAGGTTCATAAAGGTATCCCTGGCTCTGTGCTAAAAGTTTCTTGACCTAAAAGAATTACAACAGCACATGTTAATTTCATTAAAAAAAAAACACACACACAATGAAGGGAGAACACTTAATGGATTAACTCAGTGGAATTAAAATTTATTTTAAAATGCTCAACAATGCATTTAACAGAAGACATTGGCTCTTGACAGGCTGAAGAGTGTTTTGTTAATGCTCAGTATAAAAGTGAACAATCAATAGTTTGATTACAAACCTACTTAACATTCTTTTATGAATTTTTATTCATCAAACTATTCAATCCAGGTGTGCCTTGCTGCAACAGCCAACAGATGTCAACATACGAGGCAGTATAATCGAAAACGACAACTTCTCAGCCGAACAAGTCAGTTTTGAGTCTCCACTACAGTTTTTGAATAAACATTAGCTCAAACAATTGAACTACCTGGGAACATGTTCCAGTTTTAGACAAGAAAAATATCAAAGAAATAGCCTCTCAACAAAAATGCACAACATATAAAAAAATTATGTTCCTGAAATAATTGCAAGAGAAAATATTATTATTAAGAACTAAACCCTTTCAGAGAATCTTTCTGAACTAATCATTTTTAGTTCTGTAGCTTAGGGTTATCTTGGGTGCCTATACTTTTTGAAGACCAAAGTAACAACCTGAAACATGACGAATGCACATTAACAACAAATATTTCCTGTTCTTCCTCTCTTCAAAATAAGAGTCCTGGATGTGTTGGCATTACTTGTACAAAAGCACATACATTTAAAAAGCACATACATTTATTTAAAAAAAGGTTACAATTCTTTCTTGGTATGAGACACAGGAAACTATTGATATTACTAAAACAATAATATTGGTGTGTCAACACTACATAGGCATTTTAAATTATTGGGATTATTATCTTGCAGGAGCTGTAAGTGAAGCCTGTGCAGTGTGGACATACTAATATTGCTGATATTTCCGTGTCTCCTATTGAGAATGAAATATAATCTTTTTGTTAAGTTGCTCACACCAAATGGGTTTGGGTAAATTTAAGTCAATTTTCTTTTATACAGGTAATGCTGGGACATCTGGGACTCTATTTTAAAGAGGGGAAAAGGTTTTTGCACTGTATCAACTTGCCTACCCCAGTAGTTTGTTTTTCAAACTAAGCAGTTTTGGAGGGAGTGTTTTGCTTCCCAATCCAGCATGACTGCTTGAATGAATCTGAGTGTGTTCGCCATGCATTTTGGGTAATCTAAGTGAAGAGCATACATAAGTCCAAACATGAGGCAGACTGCCTGGGGAAAGTCTCTAACATTGTCCATGACAGTACTTCCCTCAAGTATGATGGCAGTGGAAATGGGCTGGAGGTGCACTGCATTTAGACCCTGCTGCTGAGCATCTTCGTTGACCACGGTCAGCACCCCAACTGTCACTGAGGCAAGTGCTTCTTCCTTCGCTGTATCCTGCAAAAGAAGCACACACAACTACCTTTTGAATCTGGTCTTCTTTTGGGAAATTCTGTAGACTGGAAGTGTGAGATTGGGGAATTCACATCCCTAATTTAATTACATTATGTACTAATTTAGGGATTCTGATCATTTATGAGTGAGATTAGAATCCACCTGATTCTGATCAACTGAAAATAAGTGTATTTTAAATAGGGCTGTCAAACGATTAAAAATTTTAATCGAGTTAATTACATCTTAAAAATTAATTAATCGTAATTAATCGCAATTCAAATTATCCCCAAAATATGTCATATTTTTCTGTAAATTATTGTTAGAATGGAAAGAAATGACACAAGGCGGATATATACTGTACAGCAACATACTGTATTTGTTCATTACAACCATAAATCCACACTGAATGGCATTAATATTGTTCAAGAACATTATTTATTTCTTAGACAGTATTCTTTTTTTCTCTTCAAAATCAACAAGACTTTTTCTTTCTTTCTTTCTTTCTTTCAGTAACAGGACAGTATTTTTCCCCTTCTTCAAACTAGCACAACAGGGCCACTCTTTTTTTTTCTAATTAAAAATTCAAAACCAGAACATCAGGCTAAATCTACCTGCTTTGAGCTTCACCATATAAATCAAATGTTTCTTCTGCTGTGTCTCTCTCTCTCTCTCTGTGTGTGTGTGTGTGTGTGTGTGTGTGTGTGTGTGTGTGTGTGTGTGTGTGTGTGTGTGTACATTTGAATGTGGCCCTCTTCTCTACTCATCCTCTAGCCCAGGGGTGTCAAACTCAATCACAGAAGGGGCCAAAGTTTAAAACACAGTCTAAGTCGCGGGCCAAACAAGATTAACATTTATTAAACTGTCTAAAACTGATTATGTTTAATTCAGAAATATGAATTTGAACAGCCAGACTGCAACAACTTTTTCCTCAATAAAATAAATAAGATTTAAAATATTTTTTTTTTCTTCAACAATAACAAAGGAAAACGAGAATATTTCAGCTCAGAGTATTTCAACTCACATATCCAGGTGGGGGTTACATTTGAAAATGCTTGCTTTTTGTCTGCACACAAGATATCGCACACTTTAATCATGCAACCCCTCAATGGCACTGCATTTGGCATAAAAGTCTGCTCATATAATAATATTACAAACCCATCAGTCCATCAGGTACAGATGAACATATTGACCTGCTCAATTTAACATTAAGGCCAAAACGCACTGAGAACTTCAACAGAAAAGTCAACTGTAGCTTTTATGGTGCACTGCAGGCTTCAGATTTAAAATGTAACACCACAGAACCAGCAGTATTTTAGGAAAAGGTTAAACTGCACACTGACAAGACAGAGTCTGTCCTCTTCATCATGACTTACAATAATGCAGCAATTAAGTATTTAAAAGTACACAAATCAGACTTGGAGCAAAAAAATAAATAAATCGCGCACCACATAAGTGTACATTAATATTATGATTCATGATCATAAAAAGTTTTTTTTATCTCTCTCCCTCTCCCTCTCTCTGCTGTGGGTCAGTCTTATTTTTATTTTTACCTGGTTTCAGGTGGAGCTGCAGCTCATCTCCCTCCTCATATACTTGTGTTTCTTTGCATAGAGTCAGTTGCCTAAACAGACAAACCTGTTTACATTGTCGTTTGACAGAAGCTCGCGTCTTCGTGACTGCGAGCTGATTAATTTCTCGAGTTGCGCGGCAGCTGACGCAGTGCATTGTGGGACTTGTAGTATGAGTGGTGGGAGTGCTATTTACCGACGGGCCATTCATAATAGACACGTGAAATTATCTCGCGGGCCGTATATAATTGAATCGCGGGCCAGATGTGGCCACATGTGCTCTAGCCAGTCGCTGCAAATTACTATCTGCTTATTTATTGTTCCATCTGTATTCTTTTTAAACTGAAATTCCCCATCCAGAGGGCCAACCTGCTCTTCCTCCATGTTTACATTCACTGCACGCATGCATCCGCTCTGCTCACTGCGCGTCACTGCACTTCTGAGTGGTATTATGGGATGTATGGGGCGGGTCATTCTGCGCATGCGTCAAATGCGTGAAAATTTTTAACGGCACTAATTCTAAAAATTAATTATCGCCCGCTAACGCGATAATTTTGACAGCAGTAATTTTAAATATTTGACAACACTATCAAACGTATCAAATATAATTTGTCAGTAACTTGAGATCAATATGTTTCTTTCTTCTTTCAATATGTTACTTACAAAGCAAGTCTTGTAGACCTCACTGGAGTCATCACCAAGCACAATAGGAAGGCCTCTGAGGACAACAGAGCGAAGTGCCGTCACATCTGGCGACTAAAAATACAGAGAGAGAATAGATACAAGTTAAGAACTTCGTAGCATTTTGAGGGGTGGGGTGGGGGGTATGTGTTGATATACTTTTCTATATTTTCTCTAATAGTTCATAGCCTCATAATAGAGACAGGGCTTTAAGTTTTATTAGTATAATTGGTAACATTTAAATACCTAATTTTACACATCCCAATTTCCCTGTAAACATTTTCTTTGTTTTTATACAAACTCAACATTTCAATTAAATTTAAAATAAAATGCCCTTGTGCATGCATTTCATTGAGCACTCACTTGAAATGTGCAAACTACCATACTGTTGGACTTTCTTGTTACGAAGAATGACAGACTGAGAGACACATAAAAACCTGTTGAAATTGAACAAAAACATGTTGAGATGAGTTGTCCACAACAACTGGTATAGGTGTTGTGAAAGGATTTTAAAAGACATGATTTAATTGTTGAAGTGATTTAGTTAGTGTATTTATGGGTACACATCACTGGTACGGTCACCAAGGGTACATCTGTCTCGCTTGCTCTCCACAGCAGCATGCAGCAACACAGCAGAGAGGAAGGCAGTGTGAATGGTATGTGAAACAGGCCTAAGGTGCATTGCCACCACCCGTTATTACTGGAGTGTAAATTACAAAATCCTTACCAGGCAGTTGATGTGCTGGATCAAGTCTGTCAGTTTTTGTCCTGTAGTTCCTTTTTTGGACTTGAAAAGCTCGATGAAGCGTGGGGTGTGTTGGTCTAGGGCTTCATAAAGGTCTCCTTCAAGGTTCCTACTGGCGACGCGATTAAACTCAGCAAAGACCTGAAAAAATGGAGAGTGGAAGGAGGGAGAGGGATAGCAACATTAAACTGACTGTCATTCAATTAATACTGTAGAAAATTAAAGAGCTTAACATATGAAACTATGGTGAATAATACATTACTACTTATATTATTAAACAAATAACATTAGTACACATACTGACATTGAAAACATTTTACTGATTTGTATATAGTACAAGAGTAATTTTTTGAGGATGATGTGTTTTAATATTCCACCTCACAGCATTGATATGTTCTGACTGACATTTAATCTGCTGGAAACTTAATGGGGGAAGGCAGGCCAAAACGAACAAGTAGCTTACCTGTCTCTCAGTGAAAAGTGCTGGCCAACGTTCAACCGTGCTCTGCACAGCAGGCTCCTGTGTCACTATCTCCCTTCTGCACAGTGGGAATGTTTGGTCCATCATTTGCGAGACTAGAGTGGCATTGCGTTTTTTTTTCTTCATTTCCTCGATGACAATCTTCCTGGCATTTTCAAGGCTTCTTTCATCATGTCCGTCAGGTAAATTGGGCAAATAATTGGCTTCACCTCTTTTTGGTCGCTTGACATTCTTGCTGGATGATTCTCCATCTGGATTAAGTTTAATTCTTTTACCCCCATTTATCATTACATCATCACATCCTGCTTTTCGTAGCTTTGTACGATAGTTTGCCATCTTGAATTTTATGCTATTTTTCCAGCCATACCACCCTGGCTGGGGACCAGGTTCAGTGAGACTGGGGTGCTTACTTATCAGTGATTTTGCGACACTGCTGAAGTCGTCATCGTTCGGGTACGCCTTGAAACTGTACATTGTTTTGGCGAGCTTCTCAAGTATGTCATGTTTCATGTCTTGTGATGGAGTAATTGGGAGACGGTCTTTCATGAATGAAAGGTCTGCCTGTCTCAGCCTGTACTCTACATCCACTGAGAAATTGGGTATGTCGAAGAACTCTGGCCACTGTTTTCTAAGCGAAGGTGACAATTCAGCAGGGGACAAGATCTCAGTGTCTACTGTGCTGCAGTCTGATTCTTCGGTGGGTGAAGACGAAGGGCGGTCAACTCGAGAGTCACAAGAGGAATTACTTTCAGCGTAGCTCTTGCAGGCAAATCTGTTACTTCAGTCAAATTGCATAGTGCATTACTGAAATCTGGATCTTCATATTGGAGTTTGAAGTCGTACTGCAGTGACAGCTTATCCCGCAGCTGTGTTTTTAGTTCTTCAGTGGAATCCGGTCTATCATTTAGGGTCAGCTTCCTTATATCATCTTCATCAACGACAACTCAGAGCATCAATCTTTGGTCCATCTCGATGTCACCTCCTGTGAAAAAATGAGATCATCTTGAGACATGCAACATCTCAGTGTTTAATCCACTTGGCATAATATGTACCATTTGAGTGTAACAAGCTGTTTGCCATGAACTCTGTAAAGTGACAGAGGAAACACATCATTCAAATCTGACAACTGGGTGACTGAGAAGATGGGCAAATGGCTGCTGCAGAGGTCATACACTCTAAGATGCTCATCATACCATGAGGTCATCAGTCTGCAGACAAATGCTACATCTGTGTTTATAACAACAATCTTTGAGATTTGTCTGAACTCTGGGAGCCCTGCGCAAGATCCAACAGAAATGACCATGTCAGAACTGTACTTGATGCCATCAATGATGACAGAGGAAGCTACAAAGACTGTGTTCAGCTGGTTGTTTCTTTGATTGAGCCAGTTCTGCACATTTTCTGGAAATGAGGAAACCATCACAGACTTCACTTTGTGAATTTCAATAGATGGCTTAAAAAAAGTTGTGGCAGCTAGATGGAAGGCCATCATTTTCTGATGTCTGTTTGCTAAAGTCAGGGGAATGTTTTTAAAGTTGTGAGAGTGATGCACAACTTTCTTGAAGAACTTGTGTTTCCCCTCAAAACGCATTGTCCACACATCAGATAGAGGACCAAAGGTTTGAATGAGCTGAGGGTAATGCTCAACGTAGTGGTCCTTTGGTCGTAGCTTTTCACCCGGGAAAACCTTCTGAAACAAGTGTCTATGGTCAGAGATTTTGCTATCAAGAAAGCACAAAGACTCTTCTGTAAAGCTTGTGGACATTGCCAATTCCACCACATCTTTTAAGGTCATTAAAACCTCCCAGGTTTCATCACCGTCTGGAATGTGTTGACCAATTAATAATGGTAGAAGTCGGAGAAGAGACCAATTTTCGTGACCATTTCCTCCAATTGTTGACTTTGAGGAGAAGGTCTTTGGAATGAGTTGGGGTTGATTTGCTCTGTCTGCAAATGTGTATGGGAACTGTTTAATAGCATCATTCAGGGCCTCAAGGGAGATAGTTCCCTTCGATATCAGTGCCTTTAAGCACAGAGCCAACTCTACTGGAACAATACCCTCCAGAAGATCATGTAGAATGTCTGGAAGGTAACCATCAACGACATGAAAATGTTGCAAGCTTTCAGTAAGTGGACAGCTTCCTTTCACACCGTATTGTTGAGCCTTGGTTGAATCCTGTGACACCTCTTGCACATGTTTGTCATGGTTTTCTTTTGTTCTTTGTTGAAATAAGCCTGTCCGTACTTCTTTGTCCTGCATTTCCTCCCGCTTGGCCATACAGAATCGACAAACTTGGGTAACTCTGAAGCTTTCAAAGAACCCTCCCAAAGAGTGGGCAGCCAGATTGTCTGCTGCAACAAATAACACTGTGCCCTTAACAGTGGCTCCCAACTGTTCAACATATATGCCTTGTTGCTCAAGAAAAACAAGGTCCTGAATAAGAGGGTGAAGAATTTTGGCATAACCCTGGTCTTTGATGTCATTGGCCTTGCAAAGCAGAGCAAGCTGAATGGAATGAAGAGACGAGCGATATTTAGGGTGTAAATTGCCAAGTGTCCAGTAGATGGCAGTTTGTTTGTGCTTTTTTCTGGAGGTTCCCAAGGGGTTAGCCACCTCAAAATCATCAATATACAGTTGGAGAGCGATCCTGAATTCTTCCTCATTCAAGAAAGCACTGTCTTTGAAGCGGGCACCATCTCTGTAAGATTGGTATTTCTCTGACAAAGTTGCCTCATGTGACATGGTCTTTTCCCGAATTTCTCTATTGCTCAGTAATGTTTGCAGCATTTTTAGTATGGGGACATACACAACATTCTGCTTGTTTTCTAGGACAAATTCAACTGGCATAACCAAATAGAATTCCCTTGAAATGTATGATTTTCGCCTGTTAGCAGTTGACAACGATCCCTCATCAGAAGTGAATTTGAGGAATACATTATTCTCAATGACCACTTGAGCTATCTCATTCACTAAAGCATCATCAACATTTGCACAATGCGTATGTAGAATTTTTCGAATAGAAGAATGTAGCAATGGCTGTGATAACAAATAAATTTGGTTGATCTGATCTATGACCTCTTGCAGGGCAGTTTCAGAGATGTTAAGAATTGATAACATTTTCAGGAAAAGAGCAGCTACATTGCGTTCCAACTGATTCTCTAAGTCCTCCACATCTTCATTTTGCTCAGCAACTTCACAGTCAATATCATCAACTTCAGGGTCACTCTCCACTAGCTGAACACTCGTATTTTTTGGAAGTTCTTCAACTACATTTTTTGAAACAATTTCCTGTTTTAATGGTGTCTTGTTGTGCATCTGATGCTCTTTGCTTTTGTGTGCAGTAAAGGTAGAATAAACACTACTCTGAAAGTTACAGTCCTGATATGGGCAGGCAATCATTTGCCTCAGCTTAAGATGTCTTCGCAAATGGGTAAAGAAGTCTGCTTCTGTGCAAGGCTCCACAAAGTCACACAACTGACAGTGAAATGCAGTTTCTCCACTTTTGCCTGCATCCTTTTGAGTGTGCCATGTTGAAAGGTGTACTTTGAGTGCATTAAAAGATTTAAATGTGCAGAGGCATTCCTTATGAAGGCATGGGAGTGGGGATGTCTGAGTGTGAAATCCATGTTTTAAGCGGTAATGCTTAAGCAAGTAGCCTCTCTTTTCAGCAAAAAATGTGCAGTACTTACAAGTCCACTGCATTAGGGAGCACTGCTCTGGTTGACCTGAAAAGACATGATAATTTCAGCATTAAGCACTTATTTTTTAAAAAAAAGTTTCATTTTTTTCCTAAATAGTCACAAATTAAAATGTACAATTAATTGTTTTAAACACAAATTAAAATCTGCAATGAATCATTTTAACATTGACAAACTAAAATGTGCAATAAATTATTTTTAAATGAAATGAAAGATTTTTTAAATAGTGAAATTGAAATATACAATGAATTTTTTAGTCACAAACCAAAAATGTGCTTTGAATTATTTTTTTAAACAGTCATAAATAAAGATGTACAATTAATTATTTTTTAACAGTCAAGTCGAAGTGTGCAATGAACAGTCACAAACTGCCATGTACAATGATTTATTTTAAACAGTCCAAAATTGGAATAAATTAACTTGATCCGTTTAACAATGGAATTGGTTTTATCATAATCCCACTGTAGTAACATTAATGTATTTCTGTTACCCAAACCCATGGAACTAATACAAATATTGAATGATTATTGTATTGTACGAAGCATTAGGTAAATACCTTTAATTGCTGAGAGCGGGGTAAGTGTGGACAGTTGACCATCTGCTTCAGTCTGAATGGAGGACAGTGAAAAAACACACAATTAAGGCAACAATTTCAAAATATAGACACATAAATCAACACACCAGGTTGTTATAATATCACTCTTGTTAACTGTATTCCTATATTGAGCTTTAAATTCAGTGGCAAAGGAGAAATCCTTTAGAAAATACAGAGATAAGGACCCCGACTCTCGTTACATTGTCAAAATAAGTTAAATCTGTGTGGATCCTTAGGTGTAGTTCACATCAGTGGCGCCGGGATCGCTCGCGCTCTGCAGTGATCGTTTCAGCGTATGGTCTGTTTTGGGCGCGAGCCGCGAGCGATCGCGTCAATCTTGGCAGGAAGTCACACATGAAACAACGAGAGAATCCAGTCAATTTTCTAAATTAAATCAATTTTCAAAATAAAACACAGAGATTGACAAATACCATAGCCCTCTCCGTGTGCGTTTGTTGCCTATTTGTGTTTATTTATCTAAACAGAATGCGACAGAGATGAAAACACACACACATCGACACACATATATACACAAAGGGTACCCACACACACACCGACACACCTTAGGTGTATATAGATGACCTATATACGTTCAGTGTACACATAGCCTACACCGACAGACACACACACACACACACCGACACACAACGACACAGGCTACACATACACAGCTGAGGGGCAGAGGCCTTGTCGACCGGCGCAGAGAAATGAGCATCTGGTGTGAACTGGAAGGCTGCGGCTAGCGCGTGATTTTCAAGGGCGAGCCGCTTTGCACGCTTCGGCGTCCGGTGTGAACCGGCTGAAACTAACTTCCCTGTGCGGGTCGGAACACCGTGGTCCCGGTACCGAAGCTCCGCCACACCCACAACAACGCCAAACGGCTGACCTTCTCTCCCACACTACATAAACTGTAGTTTACATTTGTTTAAAAAAATGGTAACGTTACTGTGCTAGTGGTGATATTTGAATTTGATTTTGTTTACTCCTCCCTGGCAAGCACACAGCACTACACTACAACAAGACAACGCAACGGTTTACAAAAGAGTAAAATATTTACTTACCAAATCAATGTGCTAAACACAAGTAGGCTAGGTTAAGGTGTTGAAGGGAGCTCCTGGTTGACCATGCGGTTGACGTGGACATGTGTGGGAAAGTTCTGGTTGCGCGAAGTAGATGAGGCAGGTCTGAGCATGTCCAATAAAACGCCCAAAGCACACTGGGTACAATAAATTATTCTTTCTAATTTGACTTAACTGGGATAAATCAAGTTAAGCATGTTTTCCAACCCCAAATTACTACTTACTTATTTAAAATAAGTGTTCATAACAGGTTGATGAAAACTGAGTTTGGTTCACTTATCATATTTAATTAATTTGTATGTTAGCATTTGCAGTGTAGTGATATTAATCCCGAGATACACAAGGTGTTCAGTGGAAAGTCTGAAGGGTAGATTACCAAGAAAGCCAGCGTCGAGACCATGAGAGAAGGGCATGAACAAACTTTTTCCCCAGTTAACACTAAAAGATCTAAGAACATCCCTGTCTTCCCTTTTTGATATAATAAACAGCTTTGGGCAGCTTTCTGGGTTTAGAGACAAGATTATATCATCTGCGTACAGACCAATGGTACAATGAGATGTGCCGCAACCAGAGGCTCGAGAGTCAGCGCAAAGAGCATTGGGGAGAGGCAGCAACCCTGCCTGGTTTCATGGTGCAGTGAGAAAGGGGGAGACCTGTCATGATTAGTCAAAACGGAGGATTTGGGGCAAGAATAGTAGCAAACATGTACTTCCATTCAATTTGATCAAATGCCTGTTGGGCATCCAGGGAGATAACTGCCAAGTAAGGCAACTTAGTAGAGTAAATTATATTCAATGAACGCTGGGTGGTTAGAAAAGGAAAATCTATCTGGAATAAACTCTGTTTCAGTACCATTGGAATTACTGTTGGTGGCTGAAAACAGCCACTAACAAAAACCGCTGTAAAAATATATCAGATAAATATTTTTTCAACTTTTTTTGCATAAATATGTTAATTAGCCTCACTTCTGGTCAAAACTACTAAATATTTAAATATTTTTAGAATTTTAAGATTTTAAATGCCAATTTTATAAGCAGTGTCACCGACACCAACAAAATGAAACAGAAAACCAACCATGCACCCTCAATATGCATTTGGTTTTCTGAGTTTTGTTTTTTCAGGGAAAGAGAAAACTAGTATTACTGAAGCATTTAGAATTTTTTTCATACTTGCTTTATGACCAGCATTTCATTCATAGGCCTATAGTGGGTAAATTGTGTCATGAGGTGGTCAACAATTAAAAATGACTAATTTGACCTCTTCCCTACAGACCAGAATGCATCTTTTTATACTGTAATGGCTGTGCGATCAAAAAATGTGGTTATAATGGAAGTCAATGGGGAAATTTCATCCACCAACAGTATGAAAGGGAGAAAAAGTTCAAATCTGATGGTGCACAAAAACTAATAATGCATCAAAGTCAATGTTGTACTTATTCATGTACATCATGCATGATGCTGGACAAATAGTTTTATTACTTTGTGAAAGCATTAAAACTTACAATAACACACAACATTTTTCACTTTTATTTCATTTATTATTTTGCAGGAAAAGATTAAAAATAACGTAATAAAATCAGAATTAAACAGCTCTGACTCACTTAAAACTGGTTTACAGCTAATTTCTGTTCTGCATTACATAAAAGACAAAATCATATAACAAAGCAGAACAAACAAAAGATCCAGTACCACAGAAATTACTACGTACTTTGTTGAATCAATTCAAATATTTCATGAGATGATCACAAAGTAACGATGGGATTGTCCTTTGCCAGTGGTTATTTCTCTGTGTTTTTTGAATGTTTTTTTTTTATTCCAAAGGAATTATAAAATTGCTTGTCCTATATTATGTTTTTGGCATGCAGTGTTTTGTGTCACCATGTTTTTCACTTTAACACTCAGTGTGTATACTTGTGTTACAGGACTTTGCTGCTGGATGTAAAATACAGAGTGGCAAGTGCGTTGTCACTATTAAGGTAAGTATTGGTTCTTTCTTTGTCAGACCTGGCTATTGGCAATGTATGCTCAGGCCTGGAATGAAGTCATTTTTAGGAGAAGTCACTTTGGCCTATGATGAATTCGCATTTATTTGAGCTTTCTGGACAAACTGTATGGCACAAAAGTGCACAAACAATAGGTAATAATTACACTGTATGAAGAAAGGAAACAGAAACAGTTTTAGCTGATAATTAGCCAGATGAGCTCCTGTAAGTAATCAACACAAACACCCATTATTAGACTGTAAAAAATTATTCAAACCAATAAATAAATGCAGTCAATCAGACAATGTAAAAGCTCATTTTATATTTCACTATTATAAAAATATCGGGTTTTTATTGTGTTGTGTACTTTCAGTAGTGAGTGACAGATAAACACACACAAAGGGCAACCATTTATTGCATACTGCAGTTAGAAACTGACAATAATTAGCTGATAATTAACCTGATCAGCCACAAAGTAATTGATACACAAATTATTAAACCATTAACCAACCAACATGATTAGACCAACTGTATGATTAGAATTGTGTCGATTGCAGTGTCCATGGCCAATTCCACTCTACTTAAAGTCTGACCTTTGCAACATCTCAGTGAAAGCCATGTATCTCTCCTCTGAATATCTGGAGCGGTACTCACAAACATTCTAAAAAATGAAAAAAAAAAAGGAGGAGGGACAGAAATTTTTATCTTGGTGAGGAGGTGTGGTTGACGCTGTTGCTGGGTATGACTTATTCTTTTAAAAGGTGTGATTGGTTGATCCAAAAAATAGGACAGATAGAATTTAGTCTCTATTAGGGCTGAACAATTAATAATAATTGTAAAAAATGTAAAAAATATCCTTTCCCCCAATATTACAAATCCTATTGCAATAGCAAAATCAATCAAAATAATTGCAACTAGATATTTCTTAAAATTTGTTCAGCCCTAGCCCCTGTTAAGACATGGTGTAATTATGAACACTATTTAACCCTCAATAACACCCATGGACATTTTTGTCCTTTTGGATTATGATTTTTCCATCATTTGGGCTGTGTTAAAGCATATTGCATACACTTTGGTCATGTTGTGTATTTTTGTGTTAATTTAGACACTTAAACATCATATGCTATGATATCTCTAAAATAAACTGTGTAATGAAAATGCTCCCCAATTTACATCCAGAAGATATTTTTGTCCCCTTGACTAGTGGCAAAACTGCGATTTTTGATCCCATTGCCATTGGAGCATAAAAGCATGTTTGGGGGTTTTTTTGGCTCTCATCCTGCAGTCTTCAAAGTTGTTTTTGTATGTCTGCTGTAAACTATACTTGATGTGAATGTGGACTTCATGAAATTAAATGTGAGCTTTGAGCTTTACTTGTAGTAAAGTTCAAAGTCCCTCAATAATCCGCAGTCAAACATTCACTCATTCATCTCATTCATGTAAACAGACAGCTGCATGAAGGACACAGGTGCAAGAAAAACAGAAAAACACAAAGTCTGAGAGTCCATGAGTTTACACACACACAAAGTCTCTCTCTCTCTCTCTCTCTCTCTCTCTCTCTCTGTCTCTCTGACTCTCTCTGTGTGTGTAGCTGTTATCAGCAGTCAGTTTGTCTGCTGCGCACATGACGTGACCATCGTGCAGAACTCGTGTGTGACAATGACGGGCACAGAATCAGATATGTGACGCTGACCGGCCGGTCACCGGTCAGGGCAGGTCATGCTGAAAACCGGCCGGTTCTGGTCGATCGGTGCATCCCTAATATGTGCTGTACTTATTAAGGAATGCACAAGGGTTAAGATAATATCTTTTGAATAAATTGTAAGCCATACTGTAAAAGTAGCTTACAAAATATAGCAGTAGCTATTAGGGATGGGCATCAAGACCCGGTTTTACTTTAGAACCAGTTCCAAAATTACGATTACTCCAGAATCATTAAGAATTGAGATTTCCAATTCCACTATTGATTCCCATGTGCAAATTTAATGCGTCTGAAGTCACAGACTCAAACTTTTCCCGACTTGGTTTTTGTTTTCTCTGCACCTGGGTCCTTGATACACATGTATGCATTACACGGAGTGCACGTGTGATTGATGTTATCGAGTGGCTTTGAACTTACCTACATCAGCATTAAGCTCACATTGTATTTCTGTGGTTCACATCCACATGAAGCAGAGTGAATGCAAACATGCAATGAGGACCACTAACTCATATAGTTTTACCCCTACAAAGATGCACACATGTACACACACTCACGCACACACACCACATAGCGGGTGAGGGAGGTACCCATCACCTGTTCAGGCCCAGATTCTTTAACTTGCTGATGAGCCTGAAGGGCCCTATGGTGTTACACCCTGAACTGTAGTCCACAAACAGCACTCTCACATATGTAATATGATAATTTTCTTTTTTTTCAATAACAGGACAAGCTGTGGCATGTAGCAAGAACAAAGCACAGAAGAGGGGGCTATGCACCAGGGGCTATGCAGTAAGGACTTTAGTGTTGCATATGGGGCATGTGCACTACCAGGTAAGCAACTCGAGAGCCCCAAGATAAGGGATGGGCCTTGACACCCTGTTAACCCACTTAAGAACCAATTCCAAAAGTACAATTCCATCAATGGCTTTACACATATGCGTGTATTTTTGGCCCAAACCTACTGCTACATAGCCTTTCTCTACAATGTTGAACACAAATTGAAGCATTGCCATTACTTCTTAAGCGAATATAAAGAAATGGTAAAATAAAGCAGTGACCTAAAAGTATAAACAGCATCACAGGTGAGAAACTAAACTTGAATCCACAGTCATTCATTTAGAGGTTAGAAAGTATTGAGAGCCTAAGGTGATAGTTTACCCACAAATTAAATTTCTCCTGATATCTACTCATCCCTGTGCTGATGTGAGGATGGGTGAAGATCTCCAGTTCACAAAACACTCCTGGAGCTTCAGTGGAAAACAGTGTTGCGGCCAAACTTAGTACAATTGTAGTGAATGGTGACCAGTTTTAAAATGTAGAAAAAGAACACAAAAAACCCCACAAAATGTCTCCATACTCTTTGTGTGGTGTAACCCAAGTGTCCGTAAGCTGCAACCTTAAAATTTGACCCAAAAAGACGCCATATTTTTAGACTAAATGTCAACTGTAACCTCTCAGACCGGAGTTGCTTGCACACGCCTAAAGTGGGTACACAAGCTCTTGCCCAAGCGGCGCAACATGAGATATACAAGGTCTTGCGATACTTTCATACCTGTGTTTACATGCTACCTGGAAGCAACTCAGACAGAGCGAGATCTTCTCAGAAATAGTTACTTGTTATGCGTACAGTTGACTTTGCAAACTCTCAACCAAGAAGAAAATGTCCAAGGACTGATATAGAAGAGGAACATCATTTCTTTGCTGCAGCTACACCACTTGGGCAAGAGCTTGTGTACCTGCTTCAGGTGTGTGCACAGTTCCGGGCTGAGAGGCTACAGATGACATTTAGGCTAAAAACATGGTGTAAATGGCATGAGTGAAATTTCATTTTTGGGTGAACTATCACTTTAACACACACACTTCTTCAGACCACTGTCTCTGCTCTCCTGCACAGACAGGAGCTCAGTCTGACAACACACGCTAGCTTGAGGGCAAAGATGGGGGGTCAGAGATGCTGAGGTCGAGATATATTCCAAGCACAGTGTCTTGGACGAGAGTGATGCAGCGTGGCCCGGTGTGTTTTAGCCTTTAGTGATAATGGCCATAGAATGGTCAGTAAATTTCATAGAATGTTGTCTCCATCTAGATATGGTGTAATTACAAGTGAGTATTAAAGGACAACTTTTCCAGTATTCCAGTATTGAGGGAGGCAGATGCAGCTGGCAGCTGCAAAATAAGTACAACAGTATACATTGGACAAATGCGCCCCGTTGCATTGAAAGTGCTTTTTTTCACCACAGACCCGCTCAGATCGCCAGTTTTATCTCTGTCAACAGCATGCGAAGCGTCTGTCTTACCCTTCACTTGCTCCGGGCTGTGTGTAACAAAATCTCACGGGATCTTTGCTTGTTACCAGAAAAAAACAGAGGAGCCATGACTTGTAAAAGTCAGTTGGTTGTCCCATAGTACAGGTGAGAGTTTACTAGGCCGATTGAAGTGTCATGGCTAAATATTTACCTGATTTGGAGAATGTAGATGAGACCTTTGATTTCAGTGGCTGCCAGTACTTATTTGAGCCCGAGTATACGGATGAGGAGTTTGAGTTCCTACAAAGAAAGAGCGGATGAGGATAGAGAGAGAGGGGCAACGGGCAGACGAGGGTGAAGCAGCTGCTGCATGTCTGTGAATCTGTGAAGACTGGTTGTGCTCCTGTGAATGCTGTGACTCTATGCCCACAGAGGAAGAATGTCTGTGTTGTAACGAGTGGGACCTGTTGCCCAGTATTTATGGTCTTGATGTGTCCAGGGATGATAGAGAAATTACCCAACGCTGTGTAACCACTGTGGTGGGAAAATTATTCACCAAACTGGTCACTGTTGTTCCTCTTAGTTATTTCTGATGTTCTGTCAGGCACTAACTGGTTACTGGTCCTTGAACACACAGTTGTTCTCTCTTTGGAAGAACAACTTCTGATAACACAATCACATCCCGACTCTCCCGATAAGCACTTCAGGTCCATCCTGACCCAACCTCCTTCATCTCCTAACCCTGTAAAACAGATTTACATTCTTGAATCATTATCAGTTCCTTTTTCACTTTGTGTGTGACTGTGTACTGATCCTTTGCAAAGCTCGATTAAAACACCAGAAAGACAATCTTGGTCATGGGGTCATGGTCTTAATTTTCAGATTTTCAATTTACAATTTGGTGTCAGAAGTGGGATCGCCTGTGTGAGGGTTTCTGGACTCAGGGTCGACGGTGGTAGTGCACACCCTGATGAGATATTCCCTTCAACCTCAACCTCCCCACAAAGACGGGTGAGAAGGAGGGCCTTAGACCCAAGAGCAGACTCACTCAGCGCTGCGATTCAACAATTCTGATTGGTGAGAATCTGAAAATTTATTTAATTGATTTTTAGAAAAATAAAAAACGGGGAAAAACCAGGTTACTAAAGATGTCAAGATATAAGAGTTGAGATGGGAAAGAGTCCCGACAGTTTTTAACCAAGGTTTAGTAGAAACCTGGAGGTGCACTGACGAGTCCAACTTAAAAGAGTTAAGACCACAATACTGTATGGGAAAAATTATCACTGGTTAATTGTCGTATTGTGCAAAGTAAGACTCAGTGTTTACTAAATCCACAATAGTGTATGGAAAAATCATTACTGGGTAATAATTATATTGTGTGAAGTAAGACTCCAAAAAGCATGCGTAGAAGAGTAGAGAATTCCTCTGTACTAATTAATTTTGATTATCTTGTGAGAAAAAGAAAAAAAAGGGGTGAGAGAATTTAATAAGAAACAGCAATGCATTGAAATCAATTATATTATTTTGAGCATACTAATATTGATCAGTTCTGATACTTTTGTATTGGATCGTGGAAATAAGTTGAGGACACAACTATCTTCTAATTTTTTGTTGTGTTTTTTGATTTTGTGTCGTTATTCTTCAGTTTACCAAAAATGGGTATTTGTAACAGCAAAAATCAAACCAAAAAAAAAAAATAAATAAATAAACAGGATAATGTGGATTTGTCTGCTCCAAACATAAATTACATGAACGTGAACTATGGTGATTCATTTGTGAAACAGATACATTTTTGGGTGACTGAATGTAACTTTTTGAGCACATAAGCAATTGACTCCATGTCTTTCCCTATTTGTCTCAGAGATCATCCAGCATCATGAAGTGTTTTAATGTGTACTCTTTGATTTTCACTGCACTCTCGACGTTTTACCATTGTGAACAGGAATGAGGAATTTCAAACTGAATTCACCTTTTTGTACCCAAATTTGAGCTGGCTCACTGGGCTTTTCTGAGAAGTCAGAAATTAATCAAGCATAGCATTCAACCACTAAAACATTTTTTTCTGTTCAGGAATGCAAGTAAATAACTATAATTTGACATCTTAATCAAGAAATAATAATGTGCTTTACTATGTTTTCTGGGGTTTTTTTGTAAACAGTAAATTTGAAAATTCATGGATAACAATAATAATTACATTTTAGCATTAGAAATATTTCGGTTAAATTCCCTCTACATACTGGTGTATTAACCATTACAGAAACATAAAAAAATGATTTGGGTATTTTCCAATGCTGTTAATTTAGGATACCTGTGGCAAAAACCTTACATTCCATCCTTACCAGAACCTGTTTGCCATACATTTAAAATATTTTCACACTGCCACTCTAAAAACAAATCCAGCCTCCACACTGGGGTACATTAGGTTTGAGGAGGCAGAAGATAATCCTCTGAATTATTTTTTATATTTGAATTCAATTTTAATTCAGAGGATGTTCTTGCCCTACTTGATTTTTGTTACTGTGCATTTTTATATATTGATACTGACATTCTAATATCCCATCATATACAATAATAGAAATAGTCATACTGATAACTGCATACTCATATCAATTATATTGTATACAAATATATGACCTTTTTTCTTTAATTTCAGGCCGTCAAGTGATGGGCACCGAGCAATGGACCAACCTGAAGTTTCTGGTCCGGCTGAGGAAAAATCTGTCACAAACTGACACAACCCGCTAATCCCTACCCGACTCATAGCTCACACAGCACACTAAGTCCTGTTACTTTTTGACACACCTCCTAAATAACATACACATTAAACAGTCTATGAACTTTGATAATCATATATTGTAAAATTGTATATATTGTAAAATCTCCCTGTGTTGTGAGTGTTTGTTTGAAAATACCCCTCTGTTGTGATTGGCTGTCATGAAGAACATCTGTGCTGTGATTAGCTGTTGCAAAATCCCCCTTAATTCAGATTGGCTGTTTGAAAATGACCTTGTATTGTGATTGGATGTCATGAAAAACATCTGTGCTGTGATTGGCTATTGTAAAATCACCCTGTATTGTGATTGGGTGTTGTAAAATCCCACTGTAATGTGATTGGCTGTTGAGAAATACCTCTTTATTCTGATTGGTTGCTGGAAAATCCCCCTGTATTGTGATTGGCTGTTGTAAAATCCCACTGTAATGTGATTGACTGTTGAGAAGTACCTCTTTATTCTGATTGGTTACTGGAAATTCCCCCTGTATTGTGATTGGCTGTTGTAAAATCCCACTGTAATGTGATTGGCTGTTGAGAAGTACCTCTTTATTCTGATTGGTTACTGGAAATTCCCCCTGTATTGTGATTGGCTGTTCTAAAATCCCACTGTAATGTGATTGGCTGTTGAGAAATACCTCTTTATTCTGATTGGTTGCTAGAAAATCCCCCTATATTCTGATTGGTTGTTTGAAAATAACCCTGTATTGTGATTGGCTGTCATGAAAAACATCCGTGCTGTGATTGGCTGTTTTAAAATCCCCCTGCATTGTGATTGGCTGTTGTAAAATTCCCCTGTATTCTGATTGGCTGTTGGAAAATCCTCCTGTGCTGTGATTGGCTGTTGGAAAATCCCACTGCATTGTGATTGGCTGTTGTAAAATTCCCCTGTATTCTGATTGGCTGTTTGAAAATCACCCTGTTTTGTGATTGGCTGTTGTAAAATCCTCCTGTATTCTGATTGGCTATTGGAAAACCCCCCTGTATTCTGATTGGCTGTTGTAAAATCACTCTGTAATGTGATTGGCTGTTGAGAAATACCTCTTTATTCTGATTGGTTACTGGAAAATCCCCCTGTATTCTGATTGGCTGTTTGAAAGTCCCTCTGTATTCTGATTGGCTGTTGCAAAATCCCCCTGCATTCTGATTGGCTGTTTGAAAATCCCACTGTAATGTGATTGGTTGTTGTAAAATCCCCCTGCATTGTGATTGGCTGTTGGAAAATCCCACTGCACTGTGATTGGTTGTTGTAAAATCCCCCTGCATTGTGATTGGCTGTTGGAAAATCCCCCTGTATTGTAATTGGCTGTTGGAAAATCCCACTTTAATGTGATTAGCTGTTGAGAAGTACCTCTTTATTCTGATTGGTTGCTGGAAAATCCCCCTGTATTCTAATTGGCTATTGGAAAATCCCCCTGTATTGTGATTGGCTGTTGTAAAATCTCCCTATATTCTGATTGGCCGTTGCAAAACAACCCTGCATTCTGATTGGTTGTTTGAAAATGAGTCTGTATTGTGACTGGCTGTCATGAAAAACATCTGTGCTGTGATTGGCTGTTGGAAAATCCCCCTGCATTGTGATTGGCTGTTGTAAAACCCCCCTTTATTCTGATTGGCTGTTGTAAAATCCCCCTGTATTCTGATTGGCTATTGGAAAATCCCCCTGTATTCTGATTGGCTGTTGGAAAATCCCACTGTAATGTGATTGGCTGTTGAGAATTACCTCTTTATTCTGATGGGTTGCTGGAAAATCCCCCTGTATTGTGACTGGCTGTTGTAAAGTATCCCTATATTCTGATTGGCCGTTGCAAAACAACCCTGCATTCTGATTGGTTGTTTGAAAATGACTCCGTATTGTGACTGGCTGTCATGAAAAACATCTGTGCTGTGATTGGATGTTGTAAAATCTAGACTTGCACCGATTTCAACTTTCTTAGCCGATTCCGATTTCCGATTTTTGAGGGGTCTGACCTACCGATTCCGATTTTGGCCGGTTCCGATTTTCAGTCTTTCTAAGAACTGTGATTGACAGCATTCACAAACATTTTTGCAACTTTTCTTGTAAATATGTTCATAATAAGACACTGACTATTAAATATTCATTTAATACTTTCTCCAAAATCATCCAGATTACAACCAGGCCTTATTATAATTTTATATTAAGATTCTGAATTGGGTGAATGTGATCTCGTGAGATCATCTCGCGGGATTTCGTGGTACGCGATTTCACGTGATCTTTTGTGGAAGCGGATGTAAACAAACCGGAGACTAATGCGGTGCAACAGTTTGAAGTAAAACTTTGCCGTGAGAAAAACAAACACAGAAGTTAAACGAGTCTGGATGAGAAAATGTTTGAGGAGACACATCAACACAGGTTGTTTATTCTTCAGCCAGAACAGGAGGTGAGATTTTAACTGTCCCTCTGTGAACAGCAGTCTCCTGCTAGCCTGAAGTGCGAGAGAGTTTACGGCTGTTTTGCGACATTGTCAGCTGCTCTGTCTCGTTGTAGACTGTCTGTCTTCTCTTTATCCTGTTCTTGGAATCTGTCGCTGACACCATCTTCAAGCAGACGTGTCAGAGTGTGTAGCTGTTATCAGCGCTGTGTTGACGTCACGGTCAGTTTGTCTGCTGCACGCATGACGTGACCATCGTGCAGAACATGTGTGTAACAATGACGGGCACAGAACCGGATTTGTGACGCTGACCGGCCGGTCACCGGTCAAGGCCAGTCACGTGAAAACCGGCCCGATTCCGAGCATTGCCGATTAATCGGTGCAAGTCTAGTAAAATCCCCCTGTATTGTAAGTGGCTGTTGGAAAATCCCACTGTAATGTGATTGGCTGTTGAGAAATACCTCTTTATTCTGATTGGTTGCTGGAAAATCCCCCTGTATTGTGATTGGCTGTTATAAAATCCCACTGTAATGTGATTGGCTGTTGAGAAATACCTCTTTATTCTGATTGGTTGCTGGAAAATCCCCCTTTATTGTGATTGGCTGTTGGAAAATCCCACTGTAATGTGATTGGCTGTTGAGAAATACCTCTTTATTCTGATTGGTTGCTGGAAAATCCCCCTGTATTGTGATTGGCTGTTGTAAAATCTCCCTATATTCTGATTGGCTGTCAAAAAAACACATCTGTGCTTTGATTGGTTGTTGGAAAAATTACTTGTATTTCATTGGCTGTTACGTACTGTGACAGGCCTAATGAAAACCCATCCTTTCATGTTCAGTAAGCCCTCTTAACTGTCCGTAACTCAAAAACACTAACTTAAAACTTAAAAAAGAAGATGTTTTTCTGTGTCATACAATATTATTTATGTATAAAGGAAGAGTGCTGAGAAATGTACTCAAAAAAGTGAGGCAGTCAGTTTCAGTAATTTTTTATTTCTTTTTTATCCTAAAAGAACATTATAATTGCAGAGAAACACATTTGGCCATCTGTAAACCGTGTAGCAACTCAAAGCCTCTGGAAATCTGGTTTAAAATAAAGTATCTATCAACGTCATGTAACTAAAAATATCAGGAAAGTGTGCAAAAACTATATCTTTAACTACAATATTTCATATTTGTATTAAAACTAATTTCTAACATTTTTCAGGTGTTTATACAGAACCTAGGTTGTATGAGACACTGACTTACCTGCAGTCAATGGATGCTGACACGCCTCCAATTTTGTAGAAGTAAAGACGCGTACCAGCACAGAAGCGTAGCAATGCACTGTTGAGGAAAGGGTCAGCAACAACATATAACATATTTTAACCACTTACAAAAATTTGTATCAGTTTAAATGTACATTATATTTTGAATATTTTCTCAGCTTCACCTTTCTACCAGGCAGCCTTTTCTCATGGTATACTGCTGTTATATAAGCCAAATATCGCGCTCTCCAAACCAACCATGTATTAAGTAAGTAGTCCTTCTGCTAAGACTCGAGTGGCTTTGGAGATATGATATTTGGCTTGTATAAAGGTGAGATCCTGTTGGAAAGGCTGGCTGACAGGAAGGTAAAGCAGTGAAAATATTTGAAATATTGCATAAAGTTAAATACTTTTTTGTTGGGAAGAACACTTTCAAGTGGTTAAAATATTTTGCTGCTAACCCTGTCTAAAGCAGTATACTGTTTAGCTCATCTACATCGGTACTCCTGCTGCTTCTCCAAACCAGAAGCATGCAACTAACATCTACTGTGGGCAATACACTGACTATGGATAAGTACCCTATACAAACACACTTCGAATAACAGGAGCCATCCTTTTAACAGTTATGAAGGTACTGTGTGGCATACTTCTGACCATTTAGTGTAAACCTAGCAACTATAAAGGCACATTATGCAGTTTTGGAAAAGAAATTCAAACTCAGAAAAGTAATAATACAAACACAAATATTGATATATTTTCATAACTGAATAAATAAGGGATCCTAAGAGGGAAATGAGGTCCCTAAAACACTGTCTGAAGCCAGAAAGTTGGGTCCCTGCAAAGAAAAGAAACAATATGAAAATTATGCTCTTTGAGGACAATTTGTTTATTCTGTAATTATTTATTAATTCAGTCAGTCATGTATGTATCCGTGAATATTCTTTTTTGATTCAAAATTCTTTCCCAAAACTACAAGTGTACCTTTAAAAACAAGATCTTTAAAATTGTCACATAACAGGTTATGAACACTACATATCTTTTTTACAATGGTTCAATGCAAATTTATTACATAAACAAGTTCAAATACAATGTGTACTGAAAGCCTGTAGACTACATTAGCAATCTGAACAAGATGAGCTAAACAGTTGTCAACATGGACAACAACATATTCATGTCGCAGACCATGCTGTAACTGAGTGAGCCACTAAAGTTCACTATTCCTTTTCAGAATCCACTAATCTTGTTTAGATCTTGAATTCTAAAATTGTGTCGTCGAGTCATTCTTGACTCTGCAGCCGTGGTTTGCAGCTCTAATTTGCAGCTCTAAGTGAATTTAAAAGTGTTGGTCAGTCTTTTTGGGATGCATCAACAATCTGGTGAGGTTGATCACCACATCACCTTCTGCAGTGACAGATCCTTATAGGCTGGTAGTGAACCAGAGTCCCAGTGATTCACCCCAAGATCTGGCTGTGGCTCAGAAAGACAATGCACTAATCGCATCCAGTGAAAACAATGGAAACTAAGGTGAGCAAAGAATTTTGATTATGGTTGATTGTCATAAAAATGCTGTATACACAAGTCCGATACATCTGTTTTCATTCTACTGTTTAGTGCTCTTGATTGCAGAGAAGGTAAGATAACTTTTAAGTGTGCCACTACTGGACTAATGACATTTATTTGATTTGTTTGGGGTGGTGCTGCTACTAACAATTATTTTTAATATTTCATAATTTATTATTTCAGAATTAATGTATTGATTAATCAATCAGTTGGTTGGACTATAAAATGTCAAAAAAAAGTGTGAAAATCACTTGATCAGCGTTTCTTGAAGCCCAAGATGACGTCCTCAAATGTCTTCTTTTGTCCACAAACTAGATATATTCAGTTTACTGTCACAGAGGACTAAAAAAAACATATTCACATTTGAATATATTCACACTAAAAACAGACTATTGAGACTTTTTTTCTTTAAAAAATTACTCAAAGTGATTAATCAATTATCAGAATTATTGGTGATTAATTTGATAGTTGATTAATTATCTATTAACCAATTACATGTTACAGCTCTAGTTTGGGGTGGCTGTCATATATATAATCAACACAGCCCAAGTGGCCAAAAAATACACTTCATAGGTTTCAAAACTTCTCACCTGCAGTTGAAATTTAGCCAGCTGTCTGTCTAACACTGGCACATTTACAGAAATGCTGATTAGGTTATCCCTAGAACTAAATGAAAATGAGGAGTCACGTGGGTACGCTGAGCAGGATGGCAGCACTGTAGGAGGGATCAGACCACTCGCAACTAATTTAATTGTTTAATCCATATTTATCTGCCTACCTTGAGCTAAATATTGATAGACTTTATCCCAGAAAAGTTCTTAGTACTTTGACTACATTTTTGGTGGTGAGAAATGGCGACAACGTCGAAATATTTTAAGGATATGGGCCACATAGCTACTCGGAACAAGCTAGCTGCTAATGAGGACAAGTCTCCCGACGAAGCTGCAGAACAGAAAATAAGTATGGAAAAAATCTTTGCTGAAATAACCAAACTGAGTACTAAACTGACGGAAGTAGCTGCTGATGTAGTGACCATCAAAGAAACCACCACCGAGCTGAAAAACTCTGTCAGCGGGCTACAGGTACGAGTGGAGGAGGCGGAGGAGCGAATCTCCCAGCTGGAGGACACGACTGAGGGCCTTGTGACAAACACTGGTACCATGGGGAAAAAGGTGGATATGCTATGGGACCGTGTGCAAATCCTGGAGAATCATTGCAAAAGAAACAACGTAAGATTGGTGGGACTGGCGGAGACATACGAGAGCAGAATTAGTTTACAGTCACCTTTAAAAGTAGGAATTCCTGTAGTTTAGCTGAAAAGTAGGCTACAGGTCTCTGTCTGTCTCCGTGGTCCTGGAGTAATACTCAACACTCTTTGTCTACAGTCTGAGCGAAAGGTCGGTTTGGATCTGGTAACCCAAGAGTTGGAGTCGTCAGAGTCTTCCGAAGGACAAGTTTTAAGTCAACAAATGTTTACCCTGCATCAGCAGTCCATGTCACTTTACTATGTGCTTCTAGGCCTCACCCAGGTGCGATTGCACTCAGGGGGGCCTTGAGGACACCAGTGAAAACACCAGTGGGAATGAAGGGCCTGCAACAGGAACACAAAAGGCATAACGTGTTTCTTTATGATTGAGTTTGAAAATGTTTTAAAATGCTTTTACTCTTTTTTGGGAGAGGGATTTGCCCTCACATGTCATCACATGACCCAAGAATGTCACTTGTTGTTGGACAAACTGCAGTTTTGACGATCTAGCTTTGTGACCTTCTTCATCCGAATGTTTCAAATGTGTCTTTTTCACACTGAGCTTGAGTAATCATGCACTTCCTGGTGACAGATTTAATGAGCTCAAACTTTGTTTTGAAGTTCGTACCTGATTTTTTGTTTTGTTTTGTGGGAATGATTACACCTGCCTTTAATCAAGTGATAAAGACTAGTGTAATACCGTCAACAGCCACTTTTTTTTTTTTTTTTGAGTGGATATTATGGTTGACAGGGCCTTTAATTAGATTTTGGTGTGATCACAATTAGTTGCATGCCTCTGATTAGACTGACCTACAGTGTATCATTCTTTCACGGGGCGCTCGGCAAAGTGCCCCTGACCTGCAGCTAAGTAGCCAATCCGGTTATGGTTGCTAGGGAAAAATTATTAATAATTGGCCTATCAATGTCACCAAATTTAATGCCGGTGGGGCGCTGGAAATGTAGCCCCAACTGCTACGTAAAATGTGTGAAGGTTTATGATTGCTAAAGCTACGTGAGGAGCCAGTGATAGGTTTTTTTTGTAGTGCGACTCCCAGACTCTGTCCTACAGCGGGAGAAAAAAAACTATGGTGACGAGGAAGAGAGATGATGGCGATGGCGATGGCGATGGCAGTGACAACTGGAGTTCAAGCACAGCTTCCACCAAATTCGGTGAAATTATTAATGTACCCTTTTGCGAGACGGACGACGGAGGAAAAACTTAAGGAGCTGTGACCCGACAAACCTGAAATGAACATTTCCCAACAAACCAAGGAGAAAGATAAATTGTACAAACAGAGTTTTTGTCTGAGCTGGTTGAACCGTAAGACGTGGCTGGCAGGTTGTGGAGCAGCCAATGCACTTTACTGTTTCCCCTGTATCCTCTTCAGAAGTGACAAATGTGATTCAACTTGGACAAGGCTGGACTAACTGACTTAAAGCACCTCTCTGAACGGATCAAGAAGCATGAGAGGTCAAGGGGGGGTAAAGCTAGCTGTGCTCGGAAAGATTAGCATAGCAACACAGCTAGATGATGGGGACCGCATTGCTGTAAGAAGGCACAATGAAGAGGTAGATAAAAACCGTAATATTTTATCCAAAATAAATGTAAAATTTTGTGGTGCTTTTGAATTAGCAATGCGGGGACATGATGAAAGGGATTCCTAAGACAACACCGGGATATTCAGAGGTTTAGTCAACTTAATGGCATCCATTGATTGGGACTTGAGGGAGCACCTTGAAAATGCGACCGTATTTAAAGGCACCTCGAAGACAGTTCAGAACAAGCTCCTGGACTGTATGCTGGCAGTTCTGAGAGAACAGATCATAGATGAAGTAAAGACAGCTGAGTTTTTAGCAATCCAGGCTGATGAAACTACTGACATTTCCACACACTGTCAGCTAGTCCTGGTACATTGATGGACGCAACAATATACAGGAGCGGTTCTATGAAATCATCAAGCTACCCAACAGCTGTGCGGATTCAATAGCCAGTGCCTTATTGGAGAGGCTGCACAGCATCCTTCCCGAGGGACAAGAAAAAAAGTTGATGGCCCAGGCATACGATAGGGCTGCGGTAATGAGGGGTGCCACTGGAGGAGTGCAGCGAAAGGTACAGGACATCTATGCAAACGCTCACTACATTCACTGTCATGCCCATCAGTTAAAGCTGGTAATGCAGCAGGCAACTTCCCACATCCCTCAGATCATTCACTTTTTTACTGACATGGGGGGATTTGCTTCTTTTTTCTCAAAAGCGAGCAAGAGAACTGCAGTGCTAGATGAGATGGTGGCGCACCGACTTCCAAGTGCATCGTCAACACGTTGGAACTTCAACAGTGGTGCAGTCAACACAGTCTATGAGCACAAGAATGATCTGGTGAAGTGTTTTCAGACCATCTGGAACAGTGAAGCGTTTGATAGCCCTACGAAGAGAGAGGCTGGAGGCTATGTGAGAATGCTGGAAGATGAAGCTTTGTGTTTTTTCCTAGCCTTGTTCCATAAGATCATGCCACATGTGGACATGCTGTATAATCAGCTCCAGAAGAGGAACATCGATGCTGTCTACATCGCAGGAATCACCCAGACATTCATGAATCGCATGCAGGCTATCAGGTATGTTAAATGCATTATTATGTAGCCTAGCCTAATTGTTAATTCTCTGCATAAATTATGTGTAGCCTTAAATGCTTATATGTCATCTTATTCAAATAATTAATTAATGTGAAATTTAGATGAAATATAATTGCTAGTAATTATAACAACCTTGGGTTTGGTTAATATATCCCTAATCGGTTTTCACAGCTGATTCATAAAACTTATGTATTGGATCAGGGAAGCTGTTCCTAATCTGGCTGAGGATGAGGAGTACAGGGGACCTGTTCAGGAGCCACCCACAAAGAAACGGAGAACATTGGGAGAAGACACGCAGCACCATTTGGCACTGGAGGTCAGCACTTGCTTACACACACAGAGACACAGAGAAACACAGGGCCCTATCTTGAGCTCGTGCCTTAGGGTCGTGTCTTGTGCTGATCGAAAGCATAAGTGGAAGGCGGGAGGTGCAATGGATTTAATTTATTCAAGGTGTGTCCAAATCCAACCTTGTTGTCTTGTGCCAGGGGCGGGAGTGATATTTTGCCCTGCCCCGCCCTTTGCGCCACCAGCGCAAAGCGGGATAGACCTATCAGACGTGCCCAAGTGCCCTCATTAATTCACAGGTGAGTTTAGGCCGAACATGCAATAAACCAATCAGAAAGTCAGCTCTCATCACCTTTGAGAGGCAGGTGCGCCAGCAGCGCAAGCGGAGGCAGCATGACGGCGGATTTACCAGGAAGAAACAAAGAGAAAAGATTTTTAAAGTGAGGAGACAGATCTCCTGGTAAGAGAAGTGAAAACGCGATATATGGAGATAGCAGGACGTCTCCAAAACAGCTTCATGCCGAAATAGTTTACAGTAACGCCTGCAAGAAACTTTACAACAAATGAACTGCAAATGTCATGCAGATATGTAACTGGTTATGTTTTAACCTGGACCACGTTGAAAGTATGTTATATTTCATAATTAATTGTTATAATCATCATCATTATTAACTTTGCTGGCTGAGGATCGGGGGAGAGAGATGGTGCAGTAGAGAGGGGAGGCGAACCGATCCAGTCTAGCTGCAAAGCTTCCTGGTTCCACTGGCCCACCTGAGCCAGGTGAAGGCACAGATACGCGGCTGTCTGTGCTCCTTCTTCTTCTCCTCTCCCACCTAATCATCATCTCCTCCTCCCATCCTCGCTCCTCTGAGCCGCTGTGAAATAATCAGAGAGAGTTTCCTAAGTTTGAAGTGCACAAAATTACGCAGATATATCCAACTAGCTATGATAGAAGCACACATAACATTTTCTCTCAGGTTGGGCCGGACTTGTGCGGTCAAATATAGTGTCTTGTATATTTTCTATGTTATAGATCATAATTGTTTAAACATTGTTTTTCTGGATCATAACAAACACGCAGACATAAACACTACAGCTGCTCCACCTGTCATGCTGACTCATCTGATAAAGACTATCAGACAGCTGTGATCCTGTTTGCAGGTCTGCTGAGATTTATTGGGCTTTATAATTATAATAAAAGTACTGTTGTACTTATTAGTGTGATTAACTTCAAAGACACACACGCGAATGCACGACTTTTAAACATAAATGAAAGGTGTTTGGTGATTGTGGAGATGAGGGTGCGCACCTCAGCCAAGGGCAAGACACACACATACCTGCACTATTAACTTCAATATTCACACTTTATTGCTGGTGGATATGTTCAAAGGACACTTCACTAATCGACACTCCTGTGGAGAATAAAGACTAATGTAAATTAAGGTGTTTGGTGATTGTGGAGCCATTGCGCCGCCAGCGCAAGTGATTTTGCTATCTTACGCCAGCGCAAGTGCCATTTTTGCCATGTGGGTAAGATAGCAAAAACGCGCTTGCGCTGGGTCTGTGCCGCTGTGGGTGTGAGGTCTAAACATGAAGGCGTGGCCCGGCGTGTTTGCTATCTTGTGCTGAGCACATTGGAGTAAAACGCGCTTGCGCTTTAGACCAGCCAAAACCTGGTCGAAGCGCAAAGTCTGTGGTTTTTCAGCAAAAGATAGCACCTGGCGGGCTTGGCCGAAACACACACACGTCTTCACAATCACAAAACACCTTCATTTATGATCATTCTCTTCCTCCCACTTGAGTGTCGATTAGTTAAGTGTTATTCAAACATATTTTCTATCAGCAATAAAAAGTAAATATTGAAGTTAAAAGCTTTCACGTGTGTCTCACGCTTGGCTGAAGTGTACACGTCTCTACAATCACAGAACACTTTTCTTCTTTTAAGATGAACTCACTAATGAGGAAAAGAATTATAATTATAAAGCCTAAAGATTGTCTTTATCGGATGAGTCAGCATGACAGCTGGAGCAGCTGTAGTGTGTGTCTGCCTGTTTGTTATGATCCAGAAAAACAATGATTGAACAATTATGATCTATAACATACAAAATATACAGACACTATATTTGACCATAGGAGTCCGGCCCAACCTGAGAGAAAAAAGTTATGTGTGCTTCTGTCATAGCTGGTTGGATAGATCCGTGCGTAATTTTGCACACTCCAAACTTCAGAACAGAACAACTTGTTTCGCAGTGGGACAGAGGAGGGAGGATGAGAGGAGGAGATGAGGATTAGGTGGGAGAGGAGAAGAAGGAGGAGCACAGACCACCGCTTAACTGCTCCTCCACCTGGCTCAGGTGTGCCAGGTGGAGCCGGGAAGCTTCGCGGCCTCTGGATCTGTTCGCCTCCCCTCTCTACTACACCATCTCTCTCCCCACTCCTCAGCCATTAAAATTAATAATGATGATGATGCTAATAATTAATTATAAATTACAACACAGTTTCAAGGTGCTTCAGGTTAAAACATAACCAGTTACATATCTGCATGACATTTGCAGTTCATATTTATTGTATTATTGTATATAAACTATTTCGGCGTGAAGCTGTTTTGGAGACGTCCTGCTGTCTCCATATATTGCGTGCTCTTGCGCATTCTCTTCTGGAACCAGGAGATCTGTCTCCTTGCTTTGAAAATCTTTTCTCTTTGTTTCCTCCTGGTAAATCTGCCGTCATGCTGCCTCCGCTTGCGCTGCTGGCGCACCTGCCTCTTGAAAGGTGATGAGAGCTGACTTTCTGATTGGTTTATTGCAAGTTTGGCCTAAACTCCCCTGTGAATTAATGAGGGCACTTGGGCACGTCTGATAGGTCTATCCTGCTTTGCACTGCTGGCACAAAGGGCGGGGCAGGGCGAAATATCACTCCCACCCCTGGCACAAGACAGCAAAGTTGGATTTGGACACACCTTGAATAAATTAAATCCATTGCGCCTCCCGCCTTCCACTTACGCTTTTGATCAGCACAAGACACGACCCTAAGGCATGAGCATGTTTTACCCTGAGCACAAGATAGCAAACGTGCCCAGCCACGCCTTCCTTTTGCCTTCATGTTTAGACCTCACACCCACAGCGGCACAGACCCAGCGCAAGCGCGTTTGCTATCTTATGCACATAGCAAAAATGGCACTTGCGCCAGGCTAAGATAGGGCCCACAGAGACACACAGAGGAACAGACACACAGAGACACAGAGGAACAGAGAGAAACAAAGACATCATCAAAAAAATGTAATGAAGATGCCCACCACTTGATATAGTAGTCCAGACTCAAATGTTTATTGTCATATGATATCTATGAATAATTACAGTTAACCATTTTGGTTTATTACACAATATAGGCTAGCTATTCAGAACATTGATTGTAGTGAGACGTGAAGACCTAATTCTTTACCTTTTTTATAATTGTATGTTATCACATAGGTATGTGACACCGTCATGAGCCATGCCAAGGAGAGGTTTTCTTTCACCAAGCACCTCATCAGTGCCACTGTCTTGCAAGGAGACTTGTTCCAACAACACAGCAGAAAGTTCCCAGATTCAGCACTGGAAACCACGGTGGAAGCCTATCCCTCATTGGACAAGGCCAGACTTAAAACAGAACTGTCCCTGATCTACGAGAATGAGGAGTTCCGGAGTTGCAAAGGTGCACTGGCTCTCTATCAGGTTTTGATGGAAAACGACCTTGGAGAAACATTCACTGAAACTGTAAGTCTTCTCAACATCATCATCACAACACCAATGACAACATCAGAGTCTGAGTGGTGCTTTTCTACATTAAAGAGGATAAAAACTTTCCTTAGAAACACTATGTCACAAGATCGGCTCAACGCTCTGGCTATGCTCTGACCCAAGATTGTACTATATCTCTTTTGAGATGGTGAAA
This sequence comes from Lutjanus erythropterus, assembly GCF_056507025.1. NCBI lineage: Eukaryota > Metazoa > Chordata > Actinopteri > Lutjaniformes > Lutjanidae > Lutjanus > Lutjanus erythropterus. The sequence continues at coordinate 43,855,493 of NC_139322.1, forward strand.
CTTGCCCTACATTGGACTGGACAATGCAAGTTAGACTGGCCCATTATAGAAAAATCTTTATCCTTTCCCTTTACACCCATAGAGCTCCTCTCTCAAAATTCAGGTAGAATCTCTAACCCTATTATGTTGCATTCCAAGGAAGTTTGGATGAACATACACAAAATGATTAAATTATCTCATTCTAAACAGCCATATTCGTCTTTGTGGCAAAATCCTGCAATCTGTATTGGTAAAACACCGGTCTACTGGAAGAGTTGGCACAACCATGAAATATGTACGCTGGATAATTTGTATGATGGTAAAGTGTTTATGTCTTATATTGATGTATTGAGTAAATATAACCTAAATGGAAAGGAACATTTTTGGAAATATGTTCAGACAAGGCACTGTGTTATGTCACTAGACTGGCAAACTGAAGACAACCATATTTTAGAGTATTTGGTTTTGCCATCACACCATCACAGAGCCTCGATATTTTACAGAAGAATGAACTCTACACTCAGTACTGATCTAAACAATTTGAAGGTTTTATGGGAAAATGACTTTGGGGTTGTTCTTGGGAATGAGGAATGGAGGGAAGTAATCTCACAATGTGGGAAATTTTTAAGGGAATGTAAAGGCAAATGTACACAATATAAGATTGTACAAAGATATTATTGGACTCCTGTGAGACTGAATAGATTAGGCCTCATGAACAACTCATTGTGCTGGAAGTGTCAAAATGATAGCGGTACTCTGATACATTGTTTGTGGGAATGTCCAATTATCAAGCACTTCTGGATGGTTGTCGTACGTATTCTAAGTGATTGGTTAGAAAGACCTGTGCCACTTTGTCCTACACTGTGTTTACTGGGTGACAAAGGACAGATAGATAATATATCAAAAGGAAAATTCTCTGTTATCATGGTTGGGGCCTCAGTGGCAGCTAGGATTATTCTTAAAGGGGACCTATTATGCTTTTTCCTCTTTTCTGACCTATAAATGTTGTCACAATGTTGGATACTTGTGTTAAACGATTCCAAAGCGTCAAATAATGAGGTTCATGCAATTTGAAAGCGAGTTTTGGATGGCTGTGCACGCTGTGTTTTACTGTCTTTTTTTAACGGTGTAGTAACATTGACGTCAATGCGTGCCAGACTTACTTATATGGTCATTGCCCGGCATGTGCTCTAGGCCTGCTCGCTCCCCCGCTCTGCTTCATAAATTATGTCGCTGCTCTGAGTGGTGAACTATTAAGTGAAATTAATGTGTTAGCGAGCTATGTTGCGTCTAAACACAGGATTTTCAGTGTGACGAATGTGGCTCTCTTTTAACCTGGTAACCATGGTAACTACTAAACTCATAACCTGGTCGCAAGCAGGTTATGTTCAGAGTTTCAAATTAAATCGTCTGTAAAACGCGCTATTCTTTAACAAATTTTTGTCCTTAGCTTTTAAACTGAGGGAGGACGTTAACATTGAAAAATTACTGAGCTGTATGCTCATAATATCACCGAACGAATCCATATAATGTAAAAATGTAACAGCAGCACAAACTGTCTGCATCGCGCTGTCATGATGGTAACCTCCGTTTGGTGATGCAGAGTCATTTTTCCCGTTTGCTCCAGATCATATTAACACTTTAAATTGACATCGTATATAATCCACACACTAAAATAATGATGAAGCAACTACAGACACTTTGAATACTCTTTACTGTTATCTGTTTTGTCTCTGTGATTTTGCAGCTCAGATCACTGATTAGAAAATTCATCATCATTTATCATAGCCAATCTTAAATCAGTTACACTCATTATATGTTGGTTTGGTCAAAAACTTCAGTGATGTCCATGTCTCTGTCATCATAGGACAGTGTCAGACAGACTTAATCATGTTTAAATCTGCTGTATGGAGTTTTATTGTTTAATGTGCGGTTTTCATGTTAGAATAAATGGCAGCATTAAGACCGCATTTAGTCCATCAGTCATTTTCTGACATCATTCTTCTTCTCCTGCTTTATTTGCAGCAACAATGTTGCTTTTGCCGTAATGTATTTTGTATATTTTCCACAGGTCATAATTATAACAACTTGATGATTTTGACTTAAGTAAGGCTCGCGATCGCTTCATTTCATGTGGAAGAAGAGTCAAATGACACAACAAACGCCCCTTTTATATGAACGCGCACAGAGTCTGAAGACGAAAGCCTGGATTAACAAAGTGAGTTGATAACCACCATCATGATACCCGTTATCTCTGATTGCAGTTTTAGGCTTTGTCATGCAGAGAAAGCCTGGCTGTGTTGAGCTTCCTTCGTAGCACAGCCCCCTGCTGTCTACAATGATTTCAGTGTTAGTACGTTGAGCAATGGCTTCCAAAAATGATTGTTCGGGTGTGAGGGAAAGTTAACTTTGTTTAGCTTTCCTAAAGAGGCGAGCACCAGGCAGAAGTGGATAGAGTTGCTTTTTCCCGGCCAGCAATGGAAAAATACCTCCGTGTTTGTTTGTCTATGGCACTTCACAGGGGACTGTTTTGTGAACACGGGCCAATACGAAGCTGGGTTAGCCGGTAGCCAAGCTCGGCAGCGCTTGTCAGCCCTTCGGAAGTCCAATCACAATCACAGCGGAGTGGGCTCGGCGGGAGGCGTAAATGGAAGAGGGCGGGGGGGCGGAGTAAAGTACACAGACCGTTTTCGCGGGATGCAGAAAATACAAGGAAGAGATGCAGCGAGAGGCACAGCGTCCTGACGATCTACAAAGCTTTCTGTGCGGGCGATCATGTGTAGCTGCTCTATAGGAGTCCAAAATCAAGTACAAAGGCCCGAAATTGAGTATAATAGGTCCCCTTTAAACACTGGAAAACTCTGAAAGCCTTACCGTTTAAAGAATGGGTAAATATGATGATAAAGACTGCTTCATATGAATGTATGCTTTATAAGTTGAATAATAGAGATGGTACCACAGCGCCAGAATGGGAACCATTTTGGTCCTACATTACTTTTACTTTCAGTCAGTAGGACGACAGCTGATTTCCTTCCCTCTGATATTTATTTTATTTTATTTATTTTTTGTTTGTTTTTCTTTCTAGGAACTTCCACACCTTGTAATATCATTAATACTTTCATTTATGTTTATGTATAAGAGCCCTGTTCTTTAATGTTAAAGAGCACTGTACGATTGTCATGTACCAAGTAAAAACTCAAATAAAAACCTGAATTATATAAAAAAAGAAAGAAATGAAAATATGAATGAATTAATAAAGAATGGGCCTGGTTTTTCTTAACTGAAACTTACCACATGATACACAGGAAGGCCAAGGAGAACAGCAGTACACCTTGTGTTTGATGTCATGAAGTTCCTAAGAGGATAAAAATAGTGTAAATTCTGTGACAAATTTATTCATCAAGCCCAATGCCAAGCCGTTCCAACCAACTGGCCACTACAGCATCAGAAAATAAGTCCACACGTCTTGTGCTGATTTATCTGGTGCAATCAGAGACAGAGCATGGACATGCAAAAACGGGGACTATGCAGTGGAGCAATTGTGGAATTAAAGTTCATTTGAACCATCAAATTAAACATTCCAAAAATTTAACCTGTGAAATGCATAATCACCCCTTTGTCTGAATAAGATCATCAGTTGAGGGGTGTGGCAATCAAACTCGGTGTTCAAGGGCAGGTTCTTGTGACCATTAGAACGCTGCATACATACAGCTACATTTCAGAAAAGAAGAAGTACATTAAGTTCTAGGTTTGTGAATCACTAAGATAAATTATTGTTTTATTTAAAAAAGAATAATAAAATCAGAACAGGATTAGAACAGCATTTTCTTATTATGGCTAAATGTTTGTAAAGCAGTATTAGTAATGATTACAACATAAAAGTCACTACATAAACTCAATATCTCATTGCAAACAAATCTATAAAGTCAAAATAAATAAATTCACAGTAAAACCAATGATTTCAAGATTAATTAAATTAGATAAAACTATGCATAATGTGACATACATTACTGACAAAGGAAAAACAGGTGAGAGAGATTAACCATATTACCTCAGACTGCATATGAAGAGTGGGCCAGAGGTCCCTGAGCTGTTTCACAGAAAGTTGATTCTGCATGTTGGAGTCACTGGAGTGTGAAGGTGTGGAGTTGTCTTGGTTTCTTGGGCTTCTTGTTTCAGCTCAAGCCATCAACCCAAAGTATCCGTATTTGATGACCAAGGAATGAGACTTAACAATCAAATGTCTTCCTCCAGAATTACTTACTGCTCCTTGAAAACTGGAACTCGTCTGACTCCTGATCATCATCAAAATCGTGGTACTGGCGTCACAGTTCGGTACACAGCATGTGCATGATGAATACAACAAATACATCTGTTTTCTGACTGACTCAGTCACACTATTGTCATTCTGGCAAGTGAAGTAACACTCCAATCCAGCGGGTGGTATTAAATCACCAAAATGCTGTTTGCCAACTGCCATTTAAAACAAAGAACAGCCAAAGAAGACAGTGCAGCAAAACAAGGACATTGGATGCTTTTCATTCTGTAAATTCACCTCCTCCACTTGCTCCCTCTCCTCACATCTTTGCTCCACCCAGCGAGGTCATGACAGAGATGTGAGGACGGAGGAGACAGAGCTGTGAGATGAAAAATCCTTGGTTCCTTTTTTGGCATTAGTCTGAAGCGGCGTCAGTTACTGATGACGAGCTGATAACAGCTGTATCAGCGGTCAAACTGACTGGTACGAATGTTCACAGAAGCAAATCTAAGAAAGATTTCGATACCTGACAGCATTCAGTTAGATCTGTAAATTGAAATGGCTGATTATTGGCAGTATTCTTTCTGATGCTGATTTTAATCATCATTTAATATTCCTTTTTCCATCTTCTAATTAATATAGGCAACTGATCAGTGTTATTTGTTTACTTAGGCTATTAATTGGCTTGCATTATGGTCATCTGTACAGTAATACACACATCACACTTTCCACTTGCTTGTGTCATTATTCACAACATGCAGGTGCAAGTGCTGCAGAAACTTCTGTCAGTCACTGGACTTTGATCTCCCTTTGTGGGTCTTGATGACGCAGGATGAAAATTGCCAAAATTAAGGGATACACCGGTGTATCCTCGGTCTGAGCACCTCCCAGTAAATTGCACTACTCTCTGCTCAAAGTAAATGAAAAGAAACTAAACTTTATTGATTTGGGGTTTTTGATGTTGTTGTTGTTGCTTTTTCTGCATTTTACTGTGACACGCCTAGTTTTCATACTGAACATTATTCAGCTCTTCCAGTGAGTAAGGTGAACGAAAATTCAGAGTTGCATAATCAATCATTTTATTTCACTGTAATCAAAGACTACATGTTACACAAACTCCAATTTTTTAAGCCCTGATAAGCCCAAACATTTGAGTTTATTAGTTAGGCAAGTACTAGAGTACTGCTAACTTATTCAGGTTTACAGTGTTCCATTCATCCACTCATGGAATTGATAAAAAAAAAAAAAAAAGATCAACCAGTCAAAAAAGCCAGCATTTCTTTTTTTTTGTGTGTGTATTTTTTTCCATAGCACCTGTTCATCGAGGCACCAAAGAAAAGACATTTGATGAAAGTATCTGTGTATGATGAATTGCACGTCATGTAATGTTAATTTGGTAGATACATTTATGCGTATGGTCTGGGAGTGTCTTGAAGTCAAAACATTCTGGGAAAGGGTGTCTCAAAAATTGTCCAATATGACACAAATTTTTATTGTTTGCCATCTCTAATATTAAGGAATAATCATTCATCTGACCCTTAACTCAGAAGCGGTTGTTATCTTTGGCAGCCATGGCTGCTAAAATGTTGGTTGCTGTAAGATAGTTATTTTCTAATAAATAATCAATCCATCAGTTGTACCATTCTTTAAAGTGATAGTTCACCCAAAAAAATGAAATTTCATTCAATATCTGTTGACCCCTTTGCTGATGAGTGAAGATCTCCATTTCACAAAACACTCCTGGGGTTTCAGTGGAAAACAGCCAAATCCAGTACAATTGAAGTGACCGGTGACCAGTTTTGAAATTAAAAAAAAAAAAAAATAAAATAAAACACAACAAAACACAAAAAATGTCTCCATACTGCTTGTGTGGTGTAATCCAAGTGTCTATAAACTGCAACATTAAAATCTGACCCAAAAAGATGCCATTTACGCCATGTTTTTACCCTAAATGTCAACTGTAGCCTCTCAGACCAGAGCCACATGTACACCTGAAACATAAGTCGGGCCTTTCTCAATCTGGAAAGGATTTTGTACACTACACTACAAGGTTTCTGTTGCTCTCGCTCTGTAGTCCATGGCTGCAGCAACAAAATGATGTTCCTCCTCTATGTCGAAGGCCTTGTACATTTTGTTCTTTGTTGAAAGTTTGTGAAGTCAACTGTATGCGTAACAAGTCACTATTTCTGAGCAGATCTCTCTCTGTTGTCTGAGTCACTTCCAGGTAGCATGTAAACAGAGATGTGAAGGTATTGCGAGATCTCATATATCTTGTGTCGTGCAGCTTAGGCGAGAGCTTATGTACCCACTTCAGGCGTGTGCATGTAGCTCTGTTGTGAGAGGTTACAGCTGAGTTTTAGGCTAAAAACATTGTGTAAAGGGTGTCTTTTTGGGTCAAATTTTAATGTTGCATCTTACGGACACTTGGATTACACCACACAAAGCAGTATGGAGACATCTTGTGGTTTTTGTTCTTTTTTTTTACATTTTAAAATTTTCACTTCAATTGTACTGGATTTGGCTGCAAGGCTGTTTTCTGCTGAAACCCGGGAGTGTTTTGCGAACTGGAGATCCTCACCCATCCTCACATCAGCACAGGGGTGAGTAGATATTGAGTGAATTTTCATTTTTGGCTGAACTATTGCTTTTTAATAGAGTATGTGCTTATAGAACTGTCCAGAGCAAAGATGAATTATTATAGCCAAAACAATCTTGAGAAGTGGATGGAAGCACTGACCTCAACAAAGCATATAACAAGTTGAAGGGAGGAAGAAGAGAGATCAGAAAAATTCTTAGTATAAAAACTTGTATCAGTGGCGTACAGTGATGATTAGATCTGGGACTTCAGTTCAGCCAAAACTTTGCTAGACAAAAAAAAGGATTTTGGTGGAATAAAAGGCAGGCAGCAGTTACCTTGATAGCTGTATTAAAATTTGTATTAAACAGTAGATGACTACCATTTACTCTGTTACTATTGTTTGGTTAAGTTATAATGAAGTTTGTGTTTGATATTAAGAGCTGTAATAATCAATAAGGATGATTGATCTCCAGTTCTATTATTTCTGTCTACCAACACAGCTCTGTCTGCTGTGCTGTGCTGTTGGAAGAAGTTTTAATAAAGAAGATTCAAGTGTCTGAAAATTGATTTCTAAAAGACTCGGAGATGAGGGCAATTTCAGTAAAATGTGTCAAATATATCCCTACCTGGGAAGCTGGGGGAAATAGGCTATTTCCAAGTAAGTAGAAAAATGAAAAAATATCTTCTCCAAACAAATCCAAATTTCCAGAGCTGTCTTATTTACACACAGGGTCATTTTGGTGAGCAAGGTAGTTGCAGCATTATTCAAGTAGTGTCCAAAATCCTCTATGAAGACAGTCTACTTTATGCAGCTTGTGTGCCCAGCATTTTTTTTATCACTCTTTAAAAAAATGCTGCTTACACAACAATTTCTTGTTTGTTAAAAGTGCATTCATCCATATTAGTCAATTATCACAAAGAATCATCACCAACAGGTTTTAACCTTCTTTTAACCATTTGTTCTGATTTTCTAGATGGCAAATTCAGATCTCACCCTCAACATCATCAACCGAGGTTCCAGCAACAGCAGGCAGCTGTTCAGTCTTCAGTGAAAAGGCTGATAAATTCACTGTTCAGTACCTACCCAGCACCAAACAGCAGAAAATCTGGTGCAGACCTGAACAGAAATAAAGTGAATATTGATCTTTGTCAGGTGGACACAAATCTGAATTCAAATGAATGCCTAAGTTTCTCTGTAAATGGGCAACTGTTTGTTCATGTTCACCACTTACAGCTTCACTTACAACTTTAAAGTGGTGATAGGCCAATGTTCTGTTAAAGCTGTAAAGCCTGTTTTCCTTTCCCCTAAAGTGGTCAAAAAATCAATAATTCAATAACATAACAACATCTAAAGAGATCACTTGTGACAGAGCTTCGTCAGAAGTTTCCCCCTGCTTGCAGTCATTGCACTCATTCAGCATAAATATCTCTGTTAATATTCAATTAAAAGTTCTCACTTTTTTTGAGATATTGGCTTTATATTTAATAGTTCCTGCAACTGCCAATTCACCTGTCTTTGATTTCAGAGCCAACAGTAGACATCATCCATCTAACTGGAGACAGCAATGGGCATGTGCAGTTTGGTCAAGACACATACAGTCTACTAAAAGATCAGGCATATCCCCAATCACTTCAACTTCCTGTCAAGCAGAGTCCATTGTGAGACCAGACAGGGGGCAGTGAATGATGGCACAGAGATCTGGTCACACCATTCTGCACCTTCAGCACTGGATGTTCCATGAACAGACACTTTACCCACAACATTCTAGTTTGACTTTTTTTTTTGGGGGGGGGGGGGGGGCATTTAGCCTTTATTGGACAGGACACCTGTTGCCATTCACAGTAGGTATTTTTAAGGACTTGTCCCACAATGATACCATTCAGAAATAACACTGAAAGTACTTTCTGATGGCCCTCTGCTTCAGATTGGTATTTGTAAAGTGTTATATCATGACAGAATTTAAGGACAGGCCTTCACACTAAATGCTGAAATGATTTGGGCCTTTCTGTGTGGAGTTTGCATGTTCTCCCCGTGTCTGCGTGGGTTCTCTCCGGGTTCTTCGGCTTCCTCCCGCAGTCCAAAGACATGCATGCTAGGTTAATTGGTGACTCTAAATTTCCTGTATGTGTGAGTGTGTCTGTCTCTATGTTGTCTATGGTGTACCCCGCCTCTCACCCAATGTCAGCTGGGATAGGCTCCAGCCCCCGCGACCCGATCCAGAATAAGCGGTTACAGAAAATGAATGAATAATCATATCATATGAAATGTCAGACATTTGAGAAAATACTCATCAGATCATATCTGTTTATATTTGTTGTATGTGGATGTAGCATGGATGAAGTCTCATTTTGTTGCCCAACCCTGTTTTGATGAATGATAAAAAAAAAATTGACATTGATAGCTTTTTGGTAATTTTCTTATGACATCGCGCAGAAAATAATTAAAATGCAATTTTTGTCATGACAAAGAGACAGAAAAGGCAGGGGAAGACAAATTTCTTCTTGGGACAAGAAACCCAAGTAGGAACTATGAAGTCCTACTTTTGAATCTGAAAATCCTTAATATTAAACTTCTTTACTTCTTTTCTTTTTTTTCATAGAGATACCGTTTTCTCTTTTTATTTAAGTAAATTTGCGTATTTTAAAATACTGAGCAGGGTCTTTAGACTGACAGTATTTGTTGTTTGATCTTCTAGCTGCCTTGTGTTATATTCATAAATTGTAGCGTTCCCATTTCCGGGGCCCTCTGAATGTAGCATACCGGGTTGACGACAACAGGCAGTAATTAAATCAGGGGACTGACCGACCGACCAGAAACTCGAGGTGGAAAACTCCGCACAATAAAGTGAAGTAAGTTTAAAATTAGTTAAATGATAAATAAGTCTTTGTGCTGGTGATTGGTATATTGTTAGCTAGCTAACATTAATGTAGAGTCATGTCAGCTAGTAACAGTTTGCTATTTGAAGAGAAATTATTTTGACAGTTCAAGGGCAACTGTGGCATTTTAGGCTGGATGGTAGCTAACGTTAGCTAATTTAACCATAACACTAACCCTGCTTAGTAGTTCTCATTATAAATTGTGCTGAGGGTCAACGCTACGTTCCTCTTTTCACACATTATTTCACCCTGTTTGTCAGTGAATCTCAGTCAAAGTCTCAAAGTTGAGGCGCAGGGAGGGTAAGTGTCCGTGATACCCAGTTAACACCCAGAAATTATGGACAAGGGCATGCCTGATATTAGTGTATGTGGATCCGAACTGAAGAAAGTGAGGGGACGGAGGTACCGGTGTTACAATTCTCAATTCCAGTAAGGGAGTAATAATGTTGATTTAATGACTCACTGGATGAAAATGCGTTTTGCAAGAGACTCGGGCTGGTATCAGAACATCCTTGTTTCCTTCTCTTCCTCGTCATGCTACCACTGCTTGCGCTGGTGCCGCACCTGCTTTTAATTTCTGATTAGTTTATTGCATGATTGGCTTAAAAAAGTTAAAAGTTAAAGTACTTATCTCATCTTATATAAATTATGCGCAATGCTGCACAAATATTTTTATTCCTTTGTGAAGGCATAAAAAACAATAACATAACATTTTTCACTTTTATTTCATTTATTATTGTGCAGGAACAAATTGAAAATGAAGTAATAAAATCAGTTCAAATTAAACAGCCCTGACTCATTTAACTCTGCTTTACAGTTAATTCCTGTTCTGTATCACATAAAAGACAAGCTCACATGACAAAACAGAACCAACAAAAAATACATTCAAATTACTATACTTTACTTTACTTTTCTGTATCAATTCAAAAATTTCATGACGTGATCACAAAGTAAGGATGGGTTTGTCCTTTGCCAGAACTCGTTACATTCGTGCCAAATGTGTCAGTGGGACTAAAGCATCAAGTTATTTCTCTGTGGTTTTTGAATGTTTTTTGTTTTGTTTAATCCCAGAGGAATTACTCACCTTATATTATGTTTTTGCCACACAATGTTTTGTGTCACCATGTTTTTGACTATAACACTCACTGTGCATACTTATGTTCCAGGAATTTGCTGCTGCGTGTAAAATACAGAGTGGCAAGTGTGTTATCACCATTAAGGTAAGCTGCTTCCATGTGATATAGCTTAAGTATGACTATAAAAATATTGGTTCTTTCTTTGTCAGAACTGACAATGTATACTCAGGCCTGGAATGAAGTCATTTTTAGGAGAAGGCACAAAAAAAATATTATTTACCACTGTAAACCATTAATCAAACCAATAAATAAATGCAGTATATCAGACAACCTAAAAGCTCATTTAATATCTCGTTATTATAAAATATAATTTCTTTTAATTGTGTTCTGTACTTTCAGCAGTGAGTGACAGGTAAACATACACAAAGGACAACCATTTATTGCATACTGCAGTTAGAACCTGACTATAATTAGCTGATAATTAACCCGATCAGCTACAAAGTAATTGATACACAAAATATTAAACCATTAACCAACCAGTATCTAACAGTCAATGTCAAACAACTGTATGCTTATAATTGTATAGATTGCGTTGTCCATGGCCAACTCCATTCTATTTAAAGTCGACCTTTGCAAATTCTGCTTTTCTGTCTTTGTAAGACCTGCAATTGACAGTATATAGAAACATTTTTGTAACTGTTCTTTAATGGAAAATTAAATTGTACATTCACACATACATTCATAATAAAACACTGGCTATGAAATAACTTTTACATTTTCTCCAAAAGTGCTCTGGGTCACTCTTAGCCTTAGTCTTATTAAGTTTATGTACCAGAGGAAGCACAATCTCTTGTGAAGTCATGGGTAGGCAGATGTAAACAAAACAGAGGCTGACTTGGTGCAACAGTTTGCTGTACTACTGCTTAGCAGTGAGGAAAAAACAAAAGAAGAGACCTAAACGAGTCTGGATGATGTTTGGGGAGACATGAGGGGTATACTACGAAGCAAGCTCAACACAGCCAGGCTTTCTTTGCATGATCTGGATCGACAACGTCTAAAACCGCAATCAGAGATAACGGGTGTCACGATGATGGTTATCAACTTGCTTTGTTAATCCAGGCTTTCGTCTTCAGACTCTGTGCGCGCTCACATAAAAGGGGCATTTCTTGCATCATTTGACTCTTCTTCCGCATGAAATGAAGCGATCGCAAGCCACTTAAGTCAAAATCATCAAGTTGTTATAATTATGAGCTGTGGAAAATATACAAAATACATTACAGCAAAAAGCAACATTGTTGCTGCAAATAAAGCAGGAGAAGAAGTATGCTGTCAGAAAATTACCGATCGACTAAATGTGGTCTTAATGCTGCCGTTTATTCTAACATGAAAACTGCACATTAAACAATAAAACTCCATACAGCAGATTTAAACATGATGAAGTCTGTCTGACACTGTCCTATGATGACAGAGACGTGGAGATCACTTAAGTTTCTGACCAAACCAACGTAAAATGAGTGCAACTGATTTAAGATTGTCTGTGATAAATGATGATGAATTTTCTAATCAGTGATCTGAGCTGCAATATCACAAAGACAAAACAGATAACAGTAAAAAGTATTCAAAGTGTCTGTAGTTGTTTCGTCATTATTTTAGTGTGTGGATTATATACCATGACAAATTAAAGTGTTAATATGATCTGGAGCAAACGGGAAAAATGACTCTGCATCACCAAATGGAGGTTACCATCATGACAGCGCGATGCATATCGTTTGTGCTGCTTCGTTCGGTGATATTACGAACATACAGCTCAACAACTTTTCATTTTTATTGTCTTTCCTCAGTTTAAAAGCTATATCGCTCATAAACAACCTTGTTAGGACAATTATAAGTGAAAGAACTGCGCTTTTTACAGACGATTTAATCTGAATCTCTGAACATAACCTGCTCCTGACCAGGTTATGAGTTTAGCATAAGTTACCATGGTGATCTAGCCAGGTTAAAAGAGAGCCACTTTCGTGACACTGAAAATCCTGGCTTTAGACTCAACATAGCTCGCTTACCCATTAATCTCGCTTCGTAGTACACCCCTCTGGTCAGCACAGATTGTTTATTCTTAAGTCAGAACAGGAAATGCCACTGTGTGAAGTAATATGCTGCCAGCTACACAGCAAAATCTGTATACTCAGATTAACACTGTTGGAATTTATTTCAACACTTTTGAAATGTCTATATGGGTCCACACCACAGATAGTTAATTTTATTGTTTTTGGAGAGTTGGTACCTTAACACTAATTTAGTGTAATTATTGATTATTTTGAGTTAAAATTCAACACTTCTTAACACTAACAATTGTTAGTTTTTCTAACTCTCGTATGCAGTGTTGATATTAATTCTCTCAAGGGTTACCACTAACACTGTAAGATGTTGGTTAATATAGCTTTTCTTAATTACTAAAAATGAACTTGAAAAGAACAATTTTCTGTTTTTATTAGGGAGGTCATTCACAGTCCAGGTTTGCAAGACATTCAGTACATGAAGACAGTACATAAATCACATTTACATAAGTACATAATAGTAAAGACATAACTCAAATAATGGCATTAAACTTAGTCATAATAAGCTTGTCTTCTACTATTTTTCTCCCTTACATTTTAGTGTCAGCAACTATAAACATTTGAACAAACAATGTCATACACATTCATTTATCTATGAAAGCCTGCTCCTCATAATTCATTGAAAATGGCAATTTCCTTTAAAGTAGGTCGGGCCTCTGTGAATTAATGTATCCAATCCATTTTGACCACAATGTCCTACATTTTTCTCTTTGCATTTTTATAGAAAAGGTTAGTCTCTCCATTGTGTAGATTTTCCTGAATAATTTTTAACCAGTCCTCTAATGTTGGAGCATCTGGTTGTAACCACTTCCTCGTCACAGCTTTTTTGCCTCCAATAAGTAATATTCTCATTAAATATTTGTCTGTTTTAGTTTGAAGATTCAGTGTTACAGTGCCCATATACATTGTCAAAGCATCAAATGGAATAGTGATCTGAATTACTGTTTCCAAACATTTATGAATTTCCCTCCAATAGAATGTAATTTTGGGGCAATCCCAAAATAAATGATAATGGTTACCTACATCTGTTCCACATAGCCCCCAACAATTCATTCCAGCACCTTGATATCTCTTCTGGGCAGGAGTAATGAAAATCTCATGATATTTTTCCATCCATATTCCCTCCAACAGTGTGATGATGTAGTTATCCACTGTGATTTGCATATATCCCCCCACTCATCTTCAGATATGACCATTCCTCCCTCTCTTTCTCATTGATTTTTTACATGTTGGGTGGTTGTCTTTGAGGAGTCCTGAAAGCTTTTATATAGAGCTTGTGGAAATTGTAAGAGCTCAAGGATAGCGACAATTTCTCACGTTTCACACTGAGCGAGTGTGTCTTTTTATTTTTTACAAAACAGCGTTTCTTTAAGCAGACACGTGGCTTTTCAAGTAGCGGTTGCTTAGCGACATCAAAACTAACAACACAGTGGTCCTTAAAGGGACCGCGATTACTCTGACAAGTTGCCAAATGACCATGAACACTGAACATTAACTTCTCTTCTCTATGAACTCTCTGACAGGTATATGATATAACATTGTATTCCCACGTTTGCAGTTAGTGGTGAATTATGTCTATAGAAGTCACTACGCACGTCCCCCCAGAATTCAACACAACAAAAATGAACAAACTAAAGTCCACGGTTGGGGGGGCGAATCCGGCGGCCGCAGGGGAGTGAGGCAACGCCCCCCAATGGGGTGGGCGTGGAGGTATACTGGAATCAGGTGGCGGGGGAGGTAAGGGGGAGGGACCAGAAGGGAGAGGGCCAGGGGACAAGTGTCTGTTAGGGGGCCGACCCCGCTTCGGCAGTTGAGCCACTTCAACCGGCCTGGCCAAGTCCAAGTGAGCTGGTTTAAGGCGGTCCACCGAGACCCGCTCAGGTTTACCCCCCATGTCAATGACAAAATGTTTCTGTCCCGCCTCCAAAACCCGGAAGGGACCTTCATACGGAGAGCGCAAAGGTCCCTTGTGTCCATCAACACGAATGAACACATAACCAGCTGACAGGAGATCTTTGGGCATGTGAGAGCCTGGAATGCCATGGCAGGAAGTGGGCAGAGGGGCAAAAAGTCTGGCATTGTCCAAGAGGGTGGAACGCTGCACCGTGGCTGACCAAGGAGCAGAAGCGGTCGGTACAAAATCCCCAGGCACCCGCAAAGGCTGACCATAAACCAACTCCGCAGAGGAAGACTGGAGATCCTCCTTAGGCGCTGTCCTGATGCCCAGCATGATCCACGGGAGCCTGTCGATCCAGTTGTTGTCCTTTAAAGTGGCACGGAGGGCTGCCTTCATCGACCTGTGGAAACGTTCGCAAAGGCCGTTGCCTTGTGGGTGATAAGCAGTGGTGCGATGCAACTTCACCCCTAAGCTGTCTGCCACCGCAGTCCAAAGCTCAGAAGTGAACTGCACGCCGCGATCCGAGGAGATATCTGAAGGGGTGCCAAAACGGGATATCCAGATGCCAATAAACGCCCGTGCCACGTCGACCGCCGTAATGGACGACAGTGGGGCGACCTCCGCCCAACGTGTGCTGCGGTCGACCATAGTCAAAAGGTGAGTGTACCCTCGTGAACATGATCGAAACGCCGCTTGGGCACATGAAAATGTTCCAAAGGGGCCTTGGTGTGGCGGTGCACCTTGGCCCGCTGGCACTCCACGCAGGCGCTAGCCCAACCCCTCACATCCTTTTTCAGGCCGTGCCACACAAACTTGGCTGCTACCAGTCTTTGAGAGTCCCCGGGTGAGAAAGTCCAAGGACAGCATCGAAAACTGGGCGCCGCCAGCTCAAGGGGACCACAGGCCGAGGGGTGCCTGTGGAGACGTCACAGAGCAAAGTGGCGCTGGAGTTGTCAAACACCACGTCCCTCAGCTGCAAACCCGTAGTGGACAACCGGCACTGTTGCACCGTAGCGTCGGTAGCCTGGTCCTTCGCCATTCTGCTGTAGTCGAGACCCAGGTGGACTGCTCCAGCAATGGCCCGGGAGAGGCAGTCAGCCACACGGTTGTCCTTCCCTGCCACGTGCTGAATGTCTGTAGTGAACTCGGACACATAGGTGAGCTGACGTTGCTGTCGGGCGGACCATGGCTCTGCGACTTTGGACATGGCGAAGGTCAGAGGTTTGTGGTCGACGTAAACCGTAAACCGGCGGCCTTCAAGCATGTGCCGAAAATGGCGGATGGCGAGGTACATTCCAAGCAACTCACGGTCAAAGGTGCTGTACTTCTGCTCAGGGGGGCGTAACTGCCTGCTGAAAAAAGCGAGAGGCTGCCAGGTATCGCCCACCCACTGTTCAAATACCGCCCCCACCGCGTAGGCGGAAGCATCTGTGGTCAGTGCTACAGGGGCAGAAGAGGAGGGATGTGCAAGCATGGTAGCCTGTGCCAAAGCTGCTTTAGTGTCCATGAAAGCCTTGACCCTGCTTTCAGTCCAGTCTACAGCGTGCTTGGGCTTTCTGCCCTTTAGGGCCTCATAAAGAGGCCGCATAATGCGGGCTGCTCTTGGGATGAAACGATGATAAAAGTTCACCATGCCAAGAAATTCCTCCAGGGACCTCACGGTGACTGGGCGTGGAAACGCTGCGACGGCTTCCACCTTAGACGGGAGAGGAACTGCTCCCACCTCCGTGACCCTGTGCCCTAAGAAGTCTATGGTGGAGAGACCAAACTGGCACTTCACTGGGTTGATGATAAGCCCGTGTTGACTGAGCCGTTGAAAAAGGGTTTGAAGGTGTGCCAGGTGTTCAGCCGTGGAAGAACTTGCCACCAGGATGTCGTCAAGGTACACAAAAACGAAGGGAAGGTCCCGCAGCACAGAGTCCATCAGACGTTGGAAGGTTTGAGCGGCGTTTTTAAGTCCAAAAGGCATGCGCAGAAACTCAAACAGTCCAAAAGGTGTGATCACTGCTGTCTTGGGGATGTCAGGGGGGTGAACGGGCACCTGATGGTAGCCCCTGACAAGGTCAACCTTGGAGAAAATCACCTTGCCAGCCAGGTGAGCTGAGAAATCCTGGATGTGTGGCACAGGGTAGCGGTCAGGCGTCGTAGCGTCGTTGAGCCGTCGATAGTCCCCACAAGGGCGGCAGCCGCCACCAGATTTGGGGACCATGTGGAGAGGAGAGGCCCAAGGGCTGTTAGAGCGGCGGACTATCCCCAGGTGCTCCATGTTGTCGAACTCCGCCTTGGCCACAGCCAGCTTGGCCGGGTCCAGGCGCCGTGCGCGGGCGTAGACAGGCGGGCCCGTGGTGGCGATGTGGTGCTCCACCCCATGTTTGGCAGTGGTCAAGGTGAAGGTGGGCTGTGTGAGTGCAGGGAATTCAGCAAGCAGGCGGTGGAAAACGTCTGTGGGGGGGAGTATGCTGGAGAGGCGGATGCCGTCAGATGGGCCGAGTGTGCACGCGTACGAACAGAAAGTGGCAGCATCGATCAAACGGTGATTTTTCATGTCCACTAAAAGTCCATGAGCACACAAAAAATCCGCCCCCAAAAGAGGTACAGCGACTCGTACTGTAACAAAGTTCCAACCAAAACGCTGCCCGCCGAAGCACAGTTCAACGTACCTCATGCCGTACGTGCGAATGGGGCTCCCGTTAGCAGCTGTCAAAGGAGTGCCGTGGCTGTTCGCCACCATGTCGATCCGCGATGCAGGTAGGACGCTGCGCTGTGCTCCCGTGTCGCAGAGGAAACGCCGTCCGGAGATGGAGTCGCAGATGAAAAGCAGCCTTCCAACGTTACCGACGCTCATGGCCACTAATGAGCGCCGGCCCTGGCGTTTCCCGGCCCGCCGAACGTGCACGGTGAGCGGCATTTCTTAGCCTTAGGTCCAAACTTGGCGTGGTAAAAACATAATCCAGTAGCCGGCTGCCGTTGAGGGGCTGCCGCCGCGACGAGTGCGAAATCCTCGGAGGCACCAGCGGCGGCCACAGGGAGGAGAACCGCTGCACAGTGCTGCTGGCTGGCCAGGAAAAATTTATCAGCCAACGTGTTCTCATCTAATTTCAAGGGTACCTGACACACACTGCGTGCAGCAATCCACCAATCACAATTGTTCTTAATCAGTTTGCCAAAGCAGACCACGCCCCTGTATGTGGAGTGAGTCACAAGATCAGTGCAGGTTAATTGTCCACAAGATGGTGGCAGTGCAGCATAACATAAAGTGTTATTCAAGTCATCTGGTGAAAATTCCTGTATTTTTTCATATCGCAATATATATCGCAGGGTTAAAAAAAAAATTTGCAATGTCAGTTTTTTCCAATATTGTGCAGCCCTACTTTTATATAATCTGGATATTATTTTGCATCCATTTCCTGATTTGTAAGTTGACACAAAAATATTCAATATATCATTGTCTACTTTCTCCAAGCCCTCAGCTATAATTTAATTCACCCTGTGTCTCACTTGTAGATATCTGAAAAAATCTTGATCCTCCAATCCATAATCTTTTTTAAGTGTCTCAGAGCTTTTCAGTGTTTTGTTATGGATACAGCAGCAATATGCTGTTAGCCCTTTACCCATCCATATTTTAGATCTGGTATCCGTCTTGTTTGGGATGAAGTCAGTATCATATGGACACCATCTTAATTTCTCCACACCCTTCAGGTTTTACTTTTTAACTACCCTCTGCCAGGTGTTAAGAGCCACTTGTATCCAAGGATTGTTTTTATCTGTAAAGGTGTCCATCAATCTACTGTCTACAATCATAGCTTGTATTGATGATCCAATAGATTTCCCAACTTCTTCTTTCCTTCCACCTTGCCCTGAACTGTGAATTACAAAGACACACCAAGGGCCTTAATTGAGCTGCATAATAGTAGTCTTTAGGGGTGGTTAATCTGTCTGATTTACCGATCCGATTCGAGTACGATTATTGAGGTCCCTATTCGATTACCAACCGATTTTCGATTATTAACGATTCTCGATTAGCGATTATTGATTTTCGATTTGACAACAGTAACCCAAAATACACCACAAAGTTATTGCACCATTAAAAAAAAAGTCAGTTGCTGAATTACTTAACTCTTTTATTGATTAACAACTCAAAGCACTTCCTGTGTAGTGTAAAAAAATGAAAAAAAGTGGTGGGATTAGAGTTAAATTATTTTAAAAATGAACTTGCCTTTGATCTTTGTCTGTCTGTAATTATCACCATAGTTATGTAATGTAATAATAATGATAATAGTAATGATAATGGTAATAATATTAAAAACTTCAATTCATACAGTGCTGTACTACGTATATACTATACATATATTAGATCATTATACACTGTACAGTATAATACACAACTACGCTCTGTAGTCTGGCTCAATGTCCCGCCTACAGCACAGCACATCTGATTGGTTAGAAGTCATGATCAATCAATCAATCAGTAGACACACTGTTTCACAGACGGGGCGAGACAGAGCTGCTCTGGTGAGCAGAGAGGAGCTGTGTAGAAGTTAAGACAGCTGATATCACCAAAGTTTCAATGAACATCACAGTTTTATGATCTGTTTCTTTGGTGATAGCATAGTTACATCAGTGAAAAAAGTTATGGTCTGGATTTCACTCAAGGCGATGTGACGGCTTTTAAATCAGTCGCTCTTCACAGAGATGCGCTGCACACAGCAGCATTTGTCTGCATTGAGATGTCAGGTATTATAACTTATACAAAAGTAACAGTGACAGTAAAACTATGATGCTCACATGTGGTCCACGGATCACATGCGTGCCGAATTGTAGAGGGCGATCTGTACGGGACACGAATCAACTGCGACCCATTGCAGCCCTAGTTGGTTGCTCGTTGGTTGCTCGTTGCTGGTTGATCCTCGTCCATTTTACACACCTGCTCGTACGGCTCACTCGCTCTGGCTGCTGCTGCTCGCGTGACGTTCAACTTCCGCATTTTTTCAAAATAAAATAATGCAAAAAATAATCGATTTTGAAAATTTTATAATCGATTCATACTCGTCCATAACATAATCGCGATTAATTAATAATCGATTTTTTTCACCAGTCCTAGTATTCTTTCAAGTTTGGTAACGCTAGACCTTCATTCTCTTTAGATAATTGCATTACTTTGTATTTTACTCTTGGTTTCTTTCCCATCCAGATGTACCAGGAAATTAACTTGTCCCATTCAATGAATTGCTGTTCAGTTATATTTATTGGCAGGGATTGGAAAAGGTATAACAGGCGAGGCAAAATAACCATCTTGACTGACTCAGTCCTGGAGGATAAACTGAGGAATGGTAGGCGATTTCACCTAAAAATATCAAATTTAATTTGAGTTTATAGGGATGTAATTGGCTTCAAATAACTTTGTGATATCCTGAGTAAGATTAACCCCTAAATACTTCATTGACTTCTTATCGCACTTCAAATCATACTTTTCTAGGAAGTGATTTGGTGGATCATAGTTGAGATTCAAAATTTGGGTTTTTTGGATATTTAGTTTATATCCTGACAACTGACCAAATCTCTTCAAAGATGACATCAAAGTTGGTAGTGATACTAGAGGCCGGGTTAAAAAGATCAATACGTCATTCGCAAATAACGATAATTTATGTTCCCCTCCCACTATATGTATACCCCTGATTTCTTCATTTTGTCTAATATACTGGCTGAGAGGCTCTATAAAGAGAGCAAAGAGGAGAGGGGGACAGGGGCAGCCCTGCCTGCAAGAACATTCCAGTGTAAATGATTTTGAGACGCTGCCATTGATTTTAACTCTTGCTGTGGGATTATTGTTATTGTATATTGCTTGGAGAGCTTCAATAAAGGTTTTGTGGAAGCCAAACTTCTCCAAAACTTTATACAGGAAGGTCCATCTGACTAAATCAAATGCCTTCTCTGCGTCTAATCCTATAAGCATTGCAGTGTTTCCTCTACATTCATTTAGGAGTGGCGACCTGCCACTCCTAAATCCTAGCCGCCACTCCTTTGTTTTTTTGTTTTTTTTTATTGTTGACGCAAATACACCACCGCCACATCTCTCCACCTTCAAAGCAGACTCCTGTCGGGTACTTGCGAGCACTAAGGTAAACTGCAGATAACTACAACTAGCATTGTTTGGGGGGCGCAGTCGTCAAGCGCGTCAAGCACCTAGGCGACAGGGCAGAGTCAGAGGAGCGAATTCCCGAATTACAAATAAACAATAAAGCAGCGAATTACCGGCCGGAGAAGAGGTAGACGTAAGTTATTAGCTTGAGATAACTCGACATAGATTTTACAAGTTAAACAGACGTTCACAATATGTTGATGACCAGCTAACGTTACGTAACTTATCGGTAGTTTAAGTTAATTTGGCCCGGTGCCAACTCAGTGTCGCTAACGTGAGTAAACTAATTGATAGTATTAGGCTAACGTTAATATCTACACACCATTATGTAACAACTGACTGCATTTTTCAGATGAGTTTATTGAAATATTTCTCTAAGAAGAGAAACGGAATGCCTGCCCCCGCTGCTGAAAAAAATCCTAGAGGAAACACTGCATTGCTTCCATCTTATTTTGATGAATATGCCACATAATGTGCAGTGTTCTCCTTAGACTATCATTAGTTTGTCTCTGATGGATAAATCCTATCTGGTCCAGGTGGATAAGGGATGGTAGGATTTTTTCTTTTCTTCTAGCTAATATTGAGGTGTAAATTTTATAGTCCACGTTTAATACTGAAATGGGTCGATATTGTTTACAATCTAATTTATCTTTACCATTTTTTGGTATTGTTGAGATTATGGCTTCCCTCCATGAAGGGGGGATCTCTCCCTTTTTGAGTGCCCAATTGCAAGTCTGGCGCAAGCTTGGAGTTATCTGTTCGCTAAAAGTTTTATACCATTCAGCCGTAAAGCCATCCGAGCCTGGGCTTTTATGCGGTTTAAGTCTTGTTATTGCTGCCTTAACTTCTTTATCAGTAATTTCAGTAACCAGTGCTTTATTTTGTTCCTGTGTAACTAGAGGTAGATTCAGAAGTTTAAGGAAATTATGTATTTAATTTTTCTATCTAGTCTTGCTTGTGAATATAATTCTTTATAGTACTCCTCAAACCTACTTTGAATCTCCTCCAGTTTATACTGTATATTCTTTGTTTTAGGACATTTCTTTATAGACATTATTTATTTTATTTATAGTATTGTCTGCCTGCTGTTTCCTTAATTTGTATGCCAGTAGTTTCATAGCTTTACTTCCTGCCTCATAATAAGCCTGTTTCCGAAATATCCATTTTTTTTTTATTTCATTAGAATATATCTCATCTATCTCATTTTGCAGTTTCTTAATTGCTACTGCCTTATCTGATTTTTCTCTACTCTTATGGATTCTTTGTAATTCCTTAAGTTTACTGTACAAATTGTTGAGCCTCTCTTGTTTGAGTTTCTTTAGTGATGAGGAACAGGAAATTGTTTCCCCCCTTAATACTGCTTTATATGTATCCCACACAATAGGTGGGGACACCTCTCCATCCACACTCCAGTGTGGATTTTGGATTATTACTGATGTTAATTATCATCTCTATCGGTGAATGATCTGACATATCAATAGTTCCAATATCACGATTGTATTCTGAACCTGTTTCTCTTAAATACAAAGAAATAATCAATCCTTGAGTAGGTAGAATGTGGTGAAGAAAAATGAGTGTAGTCTCGGCTAGTTGGGTGGAGATCCCGCCAAACATCAACAATACCAATTTATTTCATGATAGAATTTACTTTGTTAATTATAGAATTACTGTGTCCTGGGTTATATTTGGATGAATCCATCCTGGACAACCATAAGTTCATATCTCCTCCACATACAAGCACTCCTTGAGATTCAGTCGACATCATGTCGAACAATCTTTTATAGAATAACCAATCACTTCCTGGAGGAGTTAGAGTGTCCATCATCCCTTCAATCCTTCCTATGACCATCACATAGCGACCTTCTTTATCTTTGGGCTCTGAAATATGTTCATATTGAACCTGGTTTGAGATTAAAATTAGACTTGCACCGATTAATCGGCAATGCTCGGAATCGGGCCGGTTTTCACGTGACTGGCCTTGACCGGTGACCGGCCGGTCAGCGTCACAGATCCGGTTCTGTGCCCGTCATTGTCACACACGTGTTCTGCACGATGGTCACGTCATGCGCGCAGCAGACAAACTGACCGTGACGTCAACACAGCGCTGATAACAGCTACACACTCTGACACGTCTGCTTGAAGATGGTGTCAGCGACAGATTCCAAGAACAGGATAAAGAGAAGACAGACAGTCTACAACGAGACAGAGCAGCTGACAATGTCGCAAAACAGCCGTAAACTATGTAGCTCTTCAGGCTAATGCTAGCAAGCTAGCAGCAGACTGCTGTTCACAGACTGACAGTTCAAATCTCACTTCCTGTTCTGACTGAAGAATAAACAACCTGTGTTGATGCGTCTCCTCAAACATTTTTTCATCCAGACTCGTTTAACTTCTGTTTGTTTTTCTCACGGCAAAGTTTTACTTCAAACTGTTGCACCGCGTTAGTCTCCGGTTTGTTTACATCTGCTTCCACAAAAGATCACATGAAATCGCATCCCGCGAAATCCGGTTCACCCGATTCATAATCTTAATATAAAATTATAATAAGGCCTGGTTGTAATCTGGATGATTTTGGAGAAAGTATTAAATTAATATTTAATAGTCAGTGTCTTATTATAAACATATTTACAAGAAAAGTTGCAAAAATGTTTGTGAATGCTGTCAATTACAGTTCTTAGAAAGACTGAAAATCGGAACCGGCCAAAATCGGAATCGGTAGGTCAGACCCCTTAAAAATCGGAAATCGGAATCGGCCAAGAAAGTTGAAATTGGTGCAAGTCTAATTAAAATGGCAGCCCCTCTTCTGTGGCCTGATTTTATAGGAGGAGCAAAATAAATGTTTAAATCCTTCTTAAATCTTTTCAGTCTTAAATGTTCTGTTCCTGTTAAATGTATTTCTTGCAGAAAGGCCACCCGTGCTCCCTCCTTTCTCAATTTTGATAATATTTTACCTCTCTTATCTGGATTAAGTACTCCATTCACATTAAAGGTACTCCATTCACATTAAAGGATACCACTTTTATGTTATGAAGATTATTTGCCATTACTATAGTGATAAGACATTTCACAATTCTTACATGACGTTAGTGTGACATCTCTCTTGCTGCACTGAACAGCAGCGAACGTACATTGAACAAAGTAACTAAAAACCTTGGTTAGAACCCAAAATTGTTCATTAGAACTTCCAAAGGTGGGGTTTAAGAAGAAACCCTGTGTGAGATGTTTCAAAACAGCCTTTACGGGGGAACGCCTCCTTTTCAAGTGAGGGCCCTCATTTACTGTGGCTTCATGGCAAACTCTATCCATACTGACACACATTCAGCTCCCCCGACTTGTTGATTCCTATCTAGTATGGCTATTCATAGCTAAAGAAATAAAATATTGCACAGAGATACAGAATGGAAGAGGAAGAAAAAGAATAAAGAAGAACAAGAAAAAAAAGTATTTTGTTCGGCTGAGTCGGCCCTATTCATCACATTTGTATTTAATGTAAAAGTAACTACTTAAGAGTCCTTACTGTATGTAAATTACAGCTTAAGCATGGACCTAAACATGACATGTTCTAGTATGTAATGTAGGCATTTAAG
This sequence comes from Lutjanus erythropterus, assembly GCF_056507025.1. NCBI lineage: Eukaryota > Metazoa > Chordata > Actinopteri > Lutjaniformes > Lutjanidae > Lutjanus > Lutjanus erythropterus. The sequence goes on from NC_139322.1 coordinate 43,879,998, forward strand.
CAGTATGTATATTAATTTTTACTCAGCCATATCCTGATCTTTCTGCGATGGATCCCAGCTGAATTTCTGGAGCTTGTCTCTGATTGTTGGTCCTCCTTGTTTGCGGTCCCGTGTTTGTCCCCGTCTCCCGCTAACAGCCCATGTCAGCCTCTGGATCTGCTCCAACAGGGTCTCGGGTGATTTAAGCACAGTGACTGGTAGCCCCTTCTCAGCCATCTCCTTCATTGCCTCTTCAGCGGTGTTGCAGATGCGGGTCCCATCTGCATAAAAGACTCGTACTCTGGCCGGGAAGGGTGTCTAGAATCGTATTCCCTTTTCTTTCAAGATCCTCTTTGCCTCCGCATGCTCTTGTCGTTTCTTAAGTATACTCGGTGTGTAGTCGTCCAAATTAATTTGCTTATTCTTCCAAGTAAATCCCTTCTTCTGCCAAGCTATTCGGAGAATCTCCTCTTTGGTTCTGTAGCTCAGAAACTTTACTACAAGGGATCTCGGAGGAGCTCCTTCTCACGGTGCTGGTCCAAGTGCGCTGTGCGCCCTTTTGATCTGGAGATCCATATCAGGTGGCAGAGATAAGTTATGTTTCAGCAGCTCTTCAACAAAGCTTATCATTGATGGAGACTCGTTCTCAGACCCCTTCACTACGGAGTAGATCCTAACGTTGTTTCGTCTCGACCTTCCCTCTTGGTCTGTTTGTTTTGCTTCCAGGCGAGTTTGGAGTTTTATTAGCTCCTTCATCACTTCTTCCATAGACTGTAGCCTCTCCTCTGTGTTTAAAATTCGCTCCTCTGCCTCATCGAGTCTCAGCTTGGTTTTGCTTATCTCCTCTTTGATTTCTCCCAGTTGTTGCTTGTTTTCTTGTCTGAAACTTTTTATCTCAGCGAGTATGGTATTCAGACTGACCATATCGGTGTCCGTGCCTTCTTTTCCATTAGCCTTAGCTGGCGAGCTGCAGCTAGCTGGGGAGGACTCTCGGCTTAAGTTATCGTGTGAATCGTCATTCTGTGCATATTTCTTGATTTTGACTTTGTTCTGCCTGTCTTTCGTCATGATTTCGCCCTTATCCGTAGTTTAAGGTCAACTGAAGCAAGTTTAATAGTTTTACAGGGCTATTTAATCCAAGTTGTCGGGGATGAATTTCTTTTATGCTGCCATCTTTGCGGCTGCGCAGTGGGAAGTCGAAAAGAACAATTTTCAACACTTTTTACACTTTTCAGAACTTAACAGTATTGAACAGTATATGCTTTCATACTTATTTAGAGTTTCAAATGAGTGAGCTGGTTAAAGGCACAACATGTTCACTATTTTTCTCCTATATACACTATACAGCCCACAGCTAAAAGCACTATGTAAAAGGATAGTCCATCCAAAAAATTTTGTCATTATCTACTCAAACTTATGCCAATTGAGGGTAGGGCATATTTTGTTAGTCTGCAAAACACTGCTGGAGTTTGACAGGAATCCTCCAAACAAAGTAAATGAATGGTGACCAGTTTTCAAACGCTAAAAAACAACTGGGGAGAGAAGAAACCTAAAATCCCTCCATACTGGTGTAATCCAAGTCCCCTTGCATACCGTTCCATTGTTTGGAGGATTCTGCAATGCTCTTTTCCTGTGAAAGTCCAGTAGTGTTTTGTGGACTAAAAAACTAAACCTGATCTTCAGTTGGCATGAGGGCGAGTAGATGACAACTAAATTTTCATTTTTGGGTCAACTATTCCTTTAAACCCCTCCTTTCCTGTGATTTGCTGTTGAAAAGTCCTATGTGCTGTGATTGCCTGTTGTGAAATACACCAATGGTTTGACTGGCTGTTGTAAAACCCTCCTGTGTTATGACCGGCCATTTTAAAATCCCTCTGTGTTGTGATTGGCTCATGTAAAGCTCCCCTATTTTGTAATTGGCTGATATAAACCCCCATCAGTTGTGACTGGTGGATGAATCCCCCTGTGTTATGATTGGCTATTGGAAAAACAACTTTTCTTTTATTTGCTATTGTAAAATCCACCTGTTCTGTGACTAGCTGTCATAAAACTCCCCTTGTGTTGTGATAGGCTTATGTAAAACCTCCCTGTCTCATGATTGATGGCTGTAAAGCCCCATGTGATGTAATTGGGTATTACAAAAGGCAACAGTGCTTTGATTTTCTGTAGTCAAATCAGTGTGTTGAGTCTGGCTGTTGTAAAACTCTCTTGTGCTGTCAAATGCTGATTTAAAACTCCTCCGTGTTGGAGTTGGCTTTTGTAAAATCCTTCTGTGTTGAAACTGGCTCCTGTTCTCTTATTTACTCTTGTAGAGAAAACCCAGTTTTTGGATTGACTGTCAAAAATCACCTATGATGTGATTGGCTGTTGTATAAACCCCCTGTGCCATGGATGGTTGATGAAAAATCCCTCTGTGTTGTGATTGGTTATTGTAAAAAAAAAAAGAAGAAGAAAAAGAAAAAAAACTGTGTTCTTTTATTTGTTCGTGTGCTGTGATTGGCTGTCATCATTGGCTGATGTAAAACCCACCTGTCTCATGGTTGGCAGCTGTAAAGGGTCTGACTGTTGCAACAAGGGTTAGGGTTAGCAAAATAAAACAAAAACAACCCTTGTGCTCATAGAAAATTCCCTGTGTTTTGCTATGCTGTTGTAAAATCCCCCTCTTCTTTTATCTGAGGGGTGTACTACGAAGCGAGATTAATGGGTTAACAAGCTATGTTGAGTCTAAAGCCAAGATTTTCAGTGTCACGAAGGTGGCACTCTTTTAACCTGGCTAGATAACCATGGTAACTTATGCTAAACTCATAACCTGGTCGGGAGCAGGTTATGTTCAGAGTTTCAGATTAAATTGTCTGTAAAACGCGCTGTTCTTTAACTAATTATTGTCCTAACAAGGTTGTTTATGAGTGATATAGCTTTTAAACTGAGGAAAGACATTAAAAATGAAAAGTTGCTGAGCTGTATGTTTGTAATATCACTGAACGAATCCATATAATGGTGATGCAGAGTCATTTTTCCCGTTTGCTCCAGATCATATTAACACTTTAAATTGACATGGTATATAATCCACACAGTAAAATAATGATGAAGCAACTACAGACACTTTGAATACTTTTTACTGTTATCTGTTTTGTCTCCGTGATATTGCAGCTCAGATCACTGATTAGAAAATTCATGATCATTTATCACAGACAGTCTTAAATCAATTACACTCATTTTACGTTGGTTTGGTCAAAAACTTAAGTGATTTCCATGTCTCTGTCATCAAAGGACAGTGTCAGACAGACTTCCTCATGTTTAAATCTGCTGTATGGAGTTTTATCGTTTAATGTGCAGTTTTCATGTTAGAATAAACCGCAGCATTAAGACCGCATTTAGTCCATCAGTCATTTTCTGACAGCATACTTCTTCTCCTGCTTTATTTGCAGCAACAATGTTGCTTTTTGCTGTAATGTATTTTGTATATTTTCCACAGCGCATAATTATAACAACTTGATGATTTTGACTTAAGTGGCTTGCGATCGCTTCATTTCATGTGGAAGAAGAGTCAAATGATCCAAGAAACGCCCCTTTTATGTGAGCGCGCACAAAGCTTTAAAATGAGAACCTGGATTAACAAAGCAAGTTGATAACCATCATCGTAATACCCGTTATCTCTGATTGAAGTTTTAGGCTTTGTCGATCCAGATCATGCAAAGAAAGCCTGGCTGTGTTGAGCTTGCTTCATAGTATACCCCTCTGATCTTGTAAAATCCCTGTGCTACGATTGGCAGTTGTTAAAAAAACAACAACACGTGTTCTAATTGGCTGTTAAAAACCAAAAAAAAACAAAACCTGTGCTGTCGACTATTGGTCGGCTCAGCTCAAAATGATGTTAGATTGGTTTACAAATACGCAAGAAACTTTTATGGATTGGTCTCCAGTCTCTAGCATGTTATCCCAGGAGACTTAAATCCATGCCTTTTATCAACAATTTAGACCAAATAACTTCCCTTGATCATAACACAATCATTTACAACACAGTATTGATGTGGAAGGATGTGAGAAAACACCTAGATAACCTGTCTGTCGTTTATGTTGGATCTCCCCTAACGTTTAACCCTGATCTTCCTGTACAGATCAGGAATTTTGGTCTGAAGGAGTGGTCTATTTGATTTTGCAGGCCTGATGATCTTTGGCTTTGAAGTTGTTTGAGCAAATTAGAACAGATTTTAATATCGCTCACAGAGATTCTTTTAAGTATCTCCAAATTTGTGATTTTACAGAATCTCTTTTAAGGAAGAATGGGATTTGCTTGAAACTGTCAGTTAAGAGATATATTGATCTCAGCCAGGTCTCCCAAGGATGCAAGGGGATCTTTCAGAAATGCACTTCAATTCCTATGTCAGCAAAATTTTTACATTTTTTCACAGGATTTATTGTACACCTGCCTGCCTCCAGAAAATGTTCACCAACAGCTCAAACCTCTGTTTTAAATGTAAAACACACAAAGGTACATTTGCTTCATGTGTCCCGGTCATGCCAGTGTATGCACGTATTTTGGAAAGAGCTTCACTCTGTAATTCAGGAGGTTACTGGCAGACAGTTCTTATTGACTCCTTTGTTCTCCTTGCTGCACCATACTTCAGACAATTTCTTTAATAATGATGTCAAATCTGTGTTAACGGCTCTTTTATATTTGGCTAAAAAGCGCAACTTGTTGGGATGGTCTGTCCCACAGGTCCCCACAGTTGACATGTGGTTACCACAGATATCAGCTGTGCTTCCTCTGGAGAAACTGACTTATGATCTCAATGACAAGTCATCCAAGGAGCAACGCCTGTAGCTCAGCTGGTAGAGCGCACGCCCCATGTACTGTTGTTATCAGTCCTCCACAGTGGCCACTGGTTCAACTCCCACCTGTTGCCCATTTGCTGCGTGTCATCCCCTGTCTCTCGATCCCCCTTTCCTGTCATATCTTCGGCTGCCACTGTCAAATAAAGGCAAAAAAGCCAGAAAAAATTATCCTGGAGGAAAAAAACAAAACAAATCGGGCAGGTTCTGTCACCTTTGGGAACCCTTACACCTTTTCCTCCAGAAACTCTGACTTGCTAACTGATGACATCTGTTGATGTCAATATCACATTGTTGGACAATGTCCTTTTTTATTTGCTTATTTGATTTTTTTTGAATGGATAATATATTATGTTTGTGTTGTTTATGTTGGTTGATCTTGGTTGTTTATACCAGTGATTTTCAACCACTGTGCCGCGGCACACTAGTGTGCTGTGAGAGATTGTCAGGTGTGCCATGGGAAATTATCCGGGGGGGTGCGCAATGCCTGCTAGTGACTACATTGCATGGCAGAGCATGGCAGAGTAATCAAATACTCTTCCAGGTCAATAGGTGGCAGTAGGGAGCGCAATAATGACCTTAATAGAATTAGTGATGCGTGCGAGAGGTGGCAGTGACAGCAGCGATGGATAAATATTTGACAAGGAAAAATGCAGACTCCGAACTGGGCCCTAGACAAAATTCTAACCCAGATGAAGAGCCTAGTACAAGTGATGGTCAAAAGAAAGCAAAAACGGTGAGCTTGAGGCAATACAGCGAAAGTTTTTCTTTCATTTGGATTTACTTTCACCGGTGATCTGACTACGCCCACCCCATTATGCTTGGTGTGTGGGGAAAAGCTATCCAACAGTGCCATGATCCCAAGCAAGCTTAAACGCCATCTGCAAACGAAACACCCATCACTTCAAAACAAGAGCACAGACTATTTTGTTCGCCTGCGTGAACACACTGAGAAACGGGTAATTTTAATGAGAAAAACCACAAAGGTGTCTGAGAGAGCTCTCAAAGCTAGCTTCTTAGTAGCTGAACTCGTAGCCAAATCAAAAAAAGCCACACACTGTGGCAGAGACATTAATACTACCTGCCTGTAAAGCCATTGTGAACGAGATGCTTGGCCCTGCTGCAGTTAAAGAAGTAGCCAAAATCCCTCTCTCAGATAACACAATTGCCAGACGTATTGATGACATGTCTGCAGACATCGAAAGTGTTGTCTTGGAAAAGATACACATCAGTGGGAAATTTTCATTGCAACTTGATGAGTCTACGGACATTACTGGACATGCTCAACTCTTGGCCAATGTGCGTTTTGTGGATGGAGACGCCATCGGAGAAATTTTGCTATTTTGCAAGGCATTGCCAGAAAAAACAACAGGAGAGGAAATTTGTCGGGTCACATCAGAATATCTTGAACAAGGAGGACTTAAGTGGGAAAACTGCACGAGTGTCTGCACTGATAGAGCAGCAGCCATGGTCGAGCGCACCAAAGGCTTCATTAGCAGAGTGAAAGAGAGACACCCAGATGTAATCATTACACACTGTTTTTTGCACCGCGAGGCGTTCGTCGCTAAGACTTTGTGTTGGATGATGTTGTGCGCATGGTAAACTTTGTAAAGACAAGACCTCTGAAAAGCCGCATATTTGCATCTTTATGTGAGGAAATGGGAGTGGAGCATAACGCCTTATTGCTCCATGCGGAGGTCCGATGGTTGTCACGCGGCAAAGTGCTGGCCCGTGTATATGAGCTGCGCAAGGAACTAAAAGTGTTTTTGACTGATGAGAGGTCCGATGACGCAAGGCTGCTTGCAAGTGATGAGTGGTGTGCAAGGCTGGCATACATGGCAGATATATTTCAGCATCTGAATGAACTGAACACACGACTGCAAGGCCGAAATGAAAACCTGCTCACAAGCACAGATAAAATAAATGGATTCCGTTCAAAGGTGCACCTCTGGCAACAACATCTGGAAAGTGCCAACCTTGAAATGTTCCCACTCACCCAGAAATAGCAAGGACATGTCAACACTGCTGCGTTGTGTGAGATTATAGGTAAACATTTGAAAACTCTTGAGGAGAAGTTGTCATTTTATTTCCCCTCAACCCTCATTGAAAGCTTTGACTGGGTTAGGGACCCATATAGCTCAGCAGCAGTTTTTGGAAATGACATGACTTTGCAGGAGCAGGAGGAACTAACTGAACTGAGACAAGACCGTGGTTTAAAACTAAGCTTTGCTGATCTACCTTTGGACAGTTTTTGGTTGACTGCTGCCAAGGAGTTCCCCATTCTGGCAAACAGAGCTATTTCAACATTGCTCCCATTTTCCACAACATATTTATGTGAACTGAGCTTTTCAAGCATGACTGCTATTAAAACTAAAAACGGAGAGAGACTGAGAGCTGTTGAGGAAGAGCTTTGTGTGTGCCTTTCTTCAGTTCCTGCCAGGATATCAGCTTTGTGTTCATCTAAACAGGCCCAGGTTTCACACTGAGTGAGTATAAACAAATTAAGAGACTAAATTGTCATTATATATACTGTATTAGGCTACAATGTGTCGTTTGTAACATTTTTGGTTGGTGGTGTGCCGCGGGATTTTTTAAATGTAAAAAAGTGCCGTGGCTCAAAAAAGGTTGAAAAACACTGGTTTATACATGCATATGTTTTAGTTATAAAGTCTCATAAAAAGAAAAGAAAAAATAGGGTGGAAATTAGACATATTTTAAAAATATGACACTATTATCATTATTCCAATATGCTTTATTTGTCTGTTTTGCAGGATTATGATTGAATAAAATATTGAAATTTTATAAGACAAGTTTTTATCTGTAATTTTTGGTAAGTTAATCGTTATATAATTGAATAATAAAAAAAATGTCAGATTAATCAGTAAATTAATTAAAAGATTAATCATTTAAATAATAATCATTAGGTGCAGCCCCTTGAGGGAATGCATTTACTGCTACACTGCACTTTTATATTAAGATAAAAACAAGACATAGTAGAGCTTCACTACTTAGAGTGTTGACCACATGCTTGGAATAATAATGTCGTCTTTACAGTTTTTGTAAATGTTCTGTGCATCAGCCAAGTCACATTATCTGTCAGTCAGTGGCCATAAGTAATAGACTCTAGGGACACATAATTACAGATTCACTGTTTACAGTAAACTGTATCCGTATCTGTTATCCCTAAAAATAACACAAATTGTTTTGGCATGTAGTTTTGACATTTTTGAAGACCGCTCCCACTCCTTTTGGAGCGCAATATTTATTGTCTTTATTGTCTTTTGGCCTCAATGTATATTGATTTCTATATTCTGATATATATACAATTTCAAGTGGTCACACATGCTTACTCAGACCAACAAACAGCATGTTTATGTCTTTACTTTCAGAAGTTGGTGGTGCACTTCTTGTTGCAACAGATATTATGTTTATTGCTCTCTTCATGTATGCGTTAAATACACTTGAGGTGCACCTGTAATTGCAGGGCCTCACCACAACATCTCACTGAAAGCCATGTATCTCTCCTCTGAATATTATTCTCAAACATTCTAAAAAATGAAAAAAAAGGGACAGAAACTTTTATCTTGGTGAGGAGGTGTGGTTGCTGGGTATGACGCTGTTGCTGGGTATGACTTATTCTTTTAAAAGGTGTGATTGGTTGATCCAAAAAATAGGACAGATAGAATTTAGTCTCTATTGGGGCTGAACAATTAATCAAAATTTTGTCACAATTGAAATATGTTCTGCTGCAATTTTCAAATCACAGGATGCGCAACATCTTTGAAAGGCAAAGTGAAGGTCAAAATACTATTTTAAATTAAATATTGTGGCGCTGCAGAGGTGTACTGGCCGACACATCATTCTCTAGTTTAGTGCAGATCCCTGAAAATAACGCACCATAATCATTTTAATGTGTTTTTCAACTGAGAATAATGATGTAAAAAATATCCTTTCCTCCAATATTGCAAATCCTATTGCAATAGCAAAATCAGTCAAAATAATTGCAACTAGATATTTCTTAAAATTTGTTCAGCCCTAGCCCCTATTAAGAAATGGTGTAATGAAAACGGGTAGAAGTCAACGCTGAAGCGTCGATTCTGATGTCTCCGCCTGCAACAGTTTCATACTGACTTTTTGTGTTCCCTACACCTGATTGAAACCATTGATTCATTATAAATCCTATTTGCAAGTGTCTCAGGAGTTTGAGAATTATGGCTCTATTGATACACTATACAGTTAATGAGAAAAGATTGCAAGGAAAGAGCTATTAACTTTATTACCTAATAGTATCCAACATAGTTATTCAAAAATATATCAAGGTCAAATATAAAAAAGCTTTAAAATTGACCAAGTCATTGGCATAAGTGTGTTTTCAGAGACAGGTCTGTCATGTGGCCATTTTGCGGCCATCTCGAAAGCGTTGGTCTCCAAAATTTAATCAGTTCATGTACCTGTTATAGAGTGTTAGCACACAAGATTTGGTGCAAATCTGTCCACCCGTTCAAAAGTTATCGCACAAACAAAAAGTCAGCCATCTTGAAAGTCGGTCATCTTGAAAGTCGGTCATCTTGAAAGTGTTGGCCTCCAAAATTTAATCAGTTCATGTACCTATTATAAAGTCTTAGCACACAAGATTTGGTGCAAATCCGTCCACCTGTTCAAAAGTTATCACGCAAACAAAAATCTGTGACGGAAGGATGGACGCACGGACTCACGTACGGCTGGACAACCGGAGAACAGTATACCTATTTACTTGTAGTAAAGTTCAAAGTCCCTCAATAATCCACAGTCACACATTCACTCATTCATCTCATTCATGTAAACCAGGGGTGCCCAATACGTCGATCGCGATCGACTGGTCGATCGCAAAGGTAGTGTGGGTAGATCGCATGCCATTCAACAAGAAAATTAGATGTTAGCCTATCATCCATCCCCAGTATGGCATCTGCCACTTGACTGACGTACAGGGCAGCCAGTGTGAGACATAGCCGCGGGAACATATTCTCAGCAGGGGGGGGCTGAGAAAAAAAAAGCTCTGCGCCGCACTCGCAACTCCCTGCATTCATAATAATGATTAAAAAATACCCGCACAGTAATTAAGACTGCAAAAATCTGTCTGTATAACTGTCCATGGTGCCGATCACCTTGTCAACCATAAACAATTTGTCACGGCTGCTGTCCATGTCACTGTGGTGCTGAACTCTGTGTGTAAAGGCGCCGTGTGCTGCGCGGCGGCAGCATTAGAAAAGAAAAGTGTCTGACCGGCGTCACACAACTCCAAATGTTGTTTTTCTCTCCGGGTTGGCGCTGATGAAGCTCCTCATTAGGTTGCCAATGTCCAGACTGTCCAAAACATCTCCATGAACATGAAACAAACAACGCGATCGGTCACAATCTGGGGGTGCTGCTGCTGTCTTGATCATTTTCGGGGTGGGTGGACTGGGCTGTGAGTCTGCCTTTTCATTTTTAATGTAGGTAGATCATTTTGACTTGGTCATTTTAAAAGTAACTCGCAAGCCGAAAAAGTGTGGGCACCCCTGACAGCTGCATGAAGGACACAGGTGCAGGAAAAACAGAAAAACACAAAGTCTGAGAGTCCATGAGTTTACCACACACACAAAGTCTCTCTCTCTCTCTCTCTCTCTCTCTCTCTCTCTCTCTGTCTCTGTCTCTCTGTCTCTTCTGATGACGTGACCATCGTGCAGAACTCGTGTGTGACAATGACGGGCACAGAATGGGATATGTGACGCTGACCAGCCGGTCACCAGTCAGGGCAGGTCATGCTGAAAACCGGCTTGTTCCGGTCGATCGGTGCATCCCTAATATGTGCTGTACTTATTAAGGAATGCACAAGGGTTAAGATAATATCTTTTGAATAAATTGTAAGCCATACTGTAAAATTTAGCAGTAGCTATTAGAGATGCGCATTAAGACCCAGTTTTACTTTAGAACCAGTTCCAAAATTACGATTACTCCAGAATCCTTAAGAATTGAGATTTCCAATTCCACTATTGATTCCCATGTGCAAATTTAATGCGTCTGAAGTCACAGACTCAAACTTTTCCCGACTTGGTTTTTGTTTTCTCTGCATCTGGGTCCTTGATACACATGTATGCATCACACGGAGTGCACGTGTGATTGATGTTATCGAGTGGCTTTGAACTTCAGCATTAAGCTCACATTGTATCTCTGTGGTTCACATCCACATGAAGCAGAGTGAATGCAAACATGCAATGAGCACCACTAACTCATATAGTTTTACCCCTACAAAGATGCACACATGTACACACACACACGCACACACACCACATAGCGGGTGAGGGAGGTACCCATCACCTGTTCAGGCCCAGATTCTTTAACTTGCTGATGAGTCTGAAGGGCCCTATGGTGTTACACCCTGAACTGTAGTCCACAAACAGCACTCTCACATATGTAATATGATAATTTTCTTTTTCTTTCAATAACAGGACAAGCTGTGGCATGTAGCAAGAACAAAGCACAGACGAGGGGGCTATGCACCAGGGGCTATGCAGTAAGGACTTAAGTGTTGCATATGGGGCATGTGCACTACCAGGTACTACCAGTTGCTTACCAGGTAAGCAACTCGAGAGCCCCAAGATAAGGGATGGGCCTTGACACCCTGTTAACCCACTTAAGAACCAGTTCCAAAAGTACAATTCCATCAATGGCTTTACACATATGCGTGTATTTTTGGCCCAAACCTACTGCTACATAGCCTTTCTCTACAATGTTAAACACAAATTGAAGAATTGCCATTACTTCTTAAGCGAACATGAAGAAATGGTAAAATAAAGCAGTGACCTAAACGTATAAACAGCATCACAGGAGAGAAACTAAACGTTAATCAACAGTCATTCATTTAGAGGTTAGAAAGTACTGAGAGCCTAAGGTGATAGTTTACCCACAAATTAAATTTCTCTCGATATCTACTCATCCCTGTGCTGATGTGAGGATGGGTGAAGATCTCCAGTTCACAAAACACTGGAGCTTCAGTGGAAAACAGTGTTGCGGCCAATTGTAGTGAATGGTGACCAGTTTTAAGATGTAAAAAAGAACACAAAAAAACCCACAAAATGTCTCCATACTCTTTGTGTGGTGTAACCCAAGTGTCCGTAAGCTGAGACGTTAAAATTTGACCCAAAAAGACGCCATATTTTTAGACTAAATGTCAACTGTAACCTCTCAGACCGGAGTTGCTTGCACACGCCTGAAGTGGGTACACAAGCTCTTGCCCAAGCGGCGCAACACGAGATATACAAGGTCTTGCGATACTTTCACACCTGTGTTTACATGCTACCTGGAAGCAACTCAGACAGAGCAAGATCTTCTCAGAAATAGTGACTTGTTATGCGTACAGTTAACTTTGCAAACTTTCAACCAAGAAGAAAATGTTCGAGGACTGATATAGAAGAGGAACATCATTTCTTTGCTGCAGCTACACCACTTGGGCGAGAGCTTGTGTACCTGCTTCAGGCGTGTGCACACAGATCCGGTCTGAGAGGTTACAGATGACATTTAGGCTAAAAACATGGTGTAAATGGCATGAGTGAAATTTCATTCTACTATCACTTTAACACACACACACTTCTTCAGACCACTGTCTCTGCTCTCATGCACAGACAGGAGCTCAGTCTGACAACACACGCTAGCTTGAGGGCAAAGATGGGGGGTCAGAGATGCTGAGGTCGAGATATATTCCAAGCACAGTGTCTTGGACGAGGGTGATGCAGTGTGGCACGGTGTGTTTTAGCCTTTAGTGATAATGGCCATAGAATGGTCAGTAAATTTCATAGAATGTTGTCTCCATCTAGATATGGTGTAATTACGAGTGAGTATTAAAGGACAACTTTGGAAATTTTAAACCTTGGCCTTAATGGAGAAAGCTCGTTTTGAAATTGTTTCCATTGTTGAGGGAGGCAGACTCAGCTGGCAGCTGCAAAATAAGTACAACAGTATACATTGGACAGATGTGTCCTGTTGCATTGAAAGTGCTTTTTTCACCACAGACCCGCTCAGATCGCCAGTTTTATCTCTGTCAACAGCATGTCACTTGCTCCGGGCTGTGTGTGTCAAAATCTCACGGGATCTTTGCTTGTTACTGGAAAAAAACAGAGGAGCCATGACTTGTAAAAGTCAGTTGGTTGTCCCATAGTACAGGTGAGAGTTTACTAGGCCGATTGAAGTGTCATGGCTAAATATTTACCTGATTTGGAGAATGTAGATGAGACCTTTGATTTCAGTGGCTGCCAGTATTTATTTGAGCCTGAGTATACAGATGAGGAGTTTGAGTTCCTACAAACAAAGAGCGGATGAGGATAGAGAGAGAGGGGCAACGGGCAGACGAGGATGAAGCAGCTGCTGCATGTCTGTGAATCTGTGAAGACTGGTTGTGCTCCTTGAATGCTGTGACTCTATGCCCACAGAGGAAGAATGTCTGTGTTCTAACGAGTGGGACCTGTTGCCCAGTATTTATGGTCTTGATGTGTCCAGGGATGATAGAGAAATTACCCAACGCTGTGTAACCACTGTGGTGGGAAAATTATTCACCAAACTGGTCACTGTTGTTCCTCTTAGTTATTTCTGATGTTCTGTCAGGCACTAACTGGTTACTGGTCCTTGAACACACAGCTGTTTTCCCTTTGGAAGAACAACTTCTGATAACACAATCACATCCCGACTCTCCCGATAAGCACTTCAGGTCCATCCTGACCCAACCTCCTTCATCTCCTAACCCTGTAAAACAGATTTACATTCTTGACTTGATTATCAGTTCCTTTTACACTTTGAGTGTGACTGTGTACTGATCCTTTGCAAAGCTCTATTAAAACACCACAAAGACAATCTTGGTCATGGGGTCTGTCTTAATTTTCAGATTTTCCACCACACCACCTTACAGGATTTCCGCCCCCTGACCAGCAGGGCAGTGCTGGATACCTTCTTTCATGGGCCCAAAATAAATTGGAGGAGGCAACCAAAACCACAGGGACCTAATGGTCAACTATCCATTGAGTAAGTATAAATAATATGTCTTCATGCATGTAATATCTGTACCTAGAATTGTTTGACAGATGCACCTTTTCTGTTGCATGCATTAGTTTGCCCTCAGACATTTCTAAATCATCTTAACCCTTTCCTTTCATCCAGTCAGCACAGACTTGCAGCCTATCATGTGTTGCTGGAGTGGGCTGTCAGAGGAGAACGTCTTGTTTGTGGTAACAGAAGAGTGCTGCAAAGCTGGATCATCACTGCTATCAGAAGCAAGTACCTGTCCCCCACTGGCACTTACAGCAGGTTCAAGGAGGCACATGTTCAGAACACATCTACCGATGAATGACTTTTCAATAATTGTACTCTTGACTGCACTGCTGAGCAGTCTACAAACTGTTACAGTCTTTAGAGACACTAGCAGAGCCTGCATAAATCTTGCACACTGTAAGTATTTACAGTACAAAATCATCCACTCCAAATATGCAGGGGTGGACAGTAAGAAAGTACATTTACTTGAATACTGTACTTTACTTGAGTATTTGTTTTTCTGGAAACAAATATTGTACTCTTGTATGATTGTACCACATTTCTAGAAAGGTTGTCATCACTTTGAAGTCAGCTGTTGTTGTTTCTTCTTTTCTAAAATGCGACTGGCCCCATGCTGTGTTCCTCACAGAAGGAAACCAAGTACAGTACCCACTCTTAACTGGGATTGATGCAAAAGCAGAAATGCGTCATCCAGGCACTCTGTAACAAACCCTAGCAAGCACTCCCTCTTTCATTCCAACAAAACTCAGTAATGATGACGGCAGGAGAAAGACTAAATTAAATCTCAAGATGTTGTTAGAATTAGAAAAAGAGAAATAAGAGACAGGAATCGTCATTTAGAAGATGTACAGCAGGATGTACAGCATTGGTAATACCACCCCAATTAGTCCTGCCAGGGTATTAACAACTTTTGCCCAGAAATCTAGAATCCCTGGACATTTTCATACAACATGAATAAAGGAGCCAACAGTTCTGTGGGAACAGAAAGAACAGTATGGGTCAGGGGCTAGTCCTATTTGATGCCTAATTCTCGGTTTAAAGGGGAACTATTATGCTTTTCCTCTTTTTTGACCTATAAATGTTGTCACAATGTCGGATACTCGTGTTAAACGATTCCAAAGCGGTTCATGCATTTGGAAGTGAGCCCTGCAAGCTGTTTTGGATGGCTCTGCATGCTGTGTTTTACTGTCTTTTTTAACGGTGTAGTAACATTGATGTTAATGCGTGCCAGACTTACTTATATGGTCATACCCAGGCATATGCTCTAGGCCTGCCCGCTCCCCCGCTCTGCTTCGGAAGTTACATCACTGTGCGCTGCTCTGCTGTCTACAATGATTTCACAGTGTTAGCACGTTGAGCAATGGCTCCCAGAAAATGTTTGTTCGGGTGTGAGGGAAAGTTACCTTAGCTTTCCTAAAGAGGCAAGCACCAGGCAGAAGTGGATAGAGTTGCTTTTTCCCAGCCAGCAAAAGAAAAATACCTCCGTGTTTGTCTGTCTACGGTACGTCACAGGGGACTGTTTTGTCAACATGGGCCAGTACGAAGCCGGATTAGCTGGTAGCCGGGCTCGGCAGCGCTCGCCAGCCCTTCGGAAGTCCTCGGGAGTGCGACCAATCACAGTGGAGTGGGCTCGGCGGGAGGCGTACATGGAGCAGGGCCGGGGGGGTGGAGTAAATTACACAGACCGTTTTTGCGTGACGTAGAAAATACAAGGAAGAGATGCAGCGAGAGGCACAGCGTCCTGAAGATCTACAAAGCTTTCTGTGCGGGCGATCGTGTGTAGCTGCTCTATAGGAGTCCAGAAATCAAATACAAAGGCCCGAAAATGAGTATAATAGGTCCCCTTTAAGGTATGCTCTACGACAAAATTTCAAATATATATATACTGATGGTTTGGGTTTTAGGAGGCATCAGCAACGTTATTCCAAATTACAACCCATTTCAGTTCTTGTTCCACCTCAGCTATGTCTCTCCCCCAAGCCAAGCAAGTTTAATTTGTCATATATATAAGCCACTATTCATCTGGAGCACACTGTATCCAACTTAAAATAGGATGTTCTTGTAAGGCTGATTCCCACTGAACTTTATAGGCTTAACAAACTGACCCTAAAAGAGAATGTTTGTCAATATTGTATGGAACTTAAGGATTGTGCTTGCCCCATTAATATCTTGTTGTAATACCTTTATCTTCCCAGGCTTTGTTAGTAAAAGGTTTCCCCCTAGATAAAAGGTCACCATTATTCCATAGCAGGGATGATTTACACCAAACACTTTTAACTTTGAGGAATTTTTCTGCCGCTTTAAACACTTGTAGCATATGAGTTAAAATCGGATGTATTCTCTTCTTGGGCTGGCAGTAGTGATCTTGGGACACTGCAGACCCGATGGTCTGCAAGATGCAGTGTCTGGACAGGAATGTTAGCATCAATTTGTAGCACAATTAGCCACAACTTCAGCATCTTTTTTTTTTTTTAATCAATATAGTGAAACTCTCAACTGCACTCAGGGACAACCAACTCCACTCTGACCGGCTCTCAGTCATGGACCAATTTCAAAATGAGTTGTCCCCATCAATCATACACACACATACACATGGGGAAATTAGACCCAGGCTGAAAAATACTGAAGTTATCCTTTAAGAACTGAATACTTTGTAAGCCTAATTGTACTTCCTGTGTCCATGAATGCCATTTTGTGAGCCTGGCAGATGTGGGCATCCAGTGGAAATGAAATCAACTGTATCACCATGTAAGACTGTGAAAGCACTGTAATTGTGTGATCACTCTGCTGATGGAAAGTTGTAACAGACCAAAGTCTCCCTGTTATGATCACTTTAATTTCTGGCATCATAGTGTTATTGTTATTGTTGTTAAGGAAGATTTATCAGCCTTGTCTAGTTTTATTTTATCTTGTAAAGTACTTGGTAACATTAAAAAAGTGGTACATAAAAAAAAAGTTGATCATTATTATTGTTACATGAGCACGTCTCTCATGAGATCGACCACAAATGTTATCCCCGCACAGTCCAATCCATAGCGTTTTACTAACTCACTGTCACTCATCAGTTCTTTGTCATGTTCTCCTCTGCTTAAGAAACACTTAAGCCTCCTCCCTACTCTGACTGGAATCAAACCAGGGCCGCTGCAGTAAGGATGCAGTGTTTGCATATGTAACATGCGTAATTACAGTTGAGCTAATGAGGAATCCAAACATAGATTGACTTGAGATTCTTTTAAAATCTATTCTAGACATGCAAAATTTAAAATATATCTCCTAACAGTGAGATAAGCTGGTATAAAGCACTTCATTTTCCACTCAGGGGTTAGAAGCTAGTTTCCACATTACAGACATTAAAAATCATGTCTTATGTATTGAATAACATTACAGCTTGATTTTTTTGGCTTTAATAACAGGGCAGACTGAAGAATGTGATAGGAAAGGTGGCAGAGAGAGAACAGATGACATGCAGGGCAGACTGAAGAATGTCATAGGACAGGTGGCAGAGAGAGAACAGATGACATGCAGCACATGTCCAAGGGCTGGAATGAAACCCTCTGCAGCAAGGAGTCCGCCTTTGCAAATAAGGCATGTGTTCTACCAGGTGAGCGACCAGATCTTGATCTTGAAGAGGGGTCTATGTATCATCCCTCCCAAACTGTATTTAACTTTGATAATTAGGATAAACAAATATACAATATATCATTATATATCGATATGTCAAACAAACAACCAACCAACCAAACAAAAAATAATAACAATGAAAAATCCACTTGCTTTTTTGGTCCATGTCCTCAAATCAGCAATTGAAATAGAAGTTAAACCAAAACCAGAAATGACTTTATTGTCACTTTAATTGTGTTATCTCTATTTTCTGATATGTTCAGGCATTGCTTATTCTGTTTCATTTCATTATAGCTAAAGGCACTGCTAAGATTAAACATATATCATTTGTTGAATTATGAATAAAACTATAGGCTAGATATTTATTTACATATTTTTTTTTAATTCATGAGTCTAAAAACTTTTCACCACTCCACTTGTGCCACAGACCCCTGTTTGAGAACCACTGCCCCAGAATATCTATACAAATTTTAAAAAAAATCCATTCCTCTAAAACTTTGTAGGTGGCAGGAAATGGTAGCTGTATCTGTCTGACCCTTGAATAAAGAATTCTTATTTTTTTTCCTTTTCATGGTTGGTATTCTGCAAAAAAGCCAGAGTTTGCAGTGTTTTTATACATTTCTGCCCAGCCTTTCTTTTATAGCACCACATCATAAGGTGTGTGATGTATGTAATTCCTTGAGCTCATTAAACATATACTCCCTCTTGTGGCATAAAGGGACAACAACTTCTGTCTTAAGATGTGCTGTGCCTCAGGTTATTTATGTATTTACTGGGTAAAAATTACAGATTTATTTTTTAACTTATTTTTAATTTATTCTAGTTAACTCAGCTACACTATAAGAAAACAATCTGTAGAGTAATGAATGATGTCCTGGCAAAAAATTATCAGTACATATTTTGTTAGGTTTGTGGACATTTCTTTCAACCCTTAAATGGAAAATTCTGTAGATTTACAGTATATCCCCTGGGCCGTTCATGGACACTTCTGTTAATCCTTAAGTAGACATTTCTGTAAAATAAAAGCACATCTAGAGCAGCATTTGCTGAAAATTTCTTCAACGCTTCAAAGTTCTAATCAAATATCAAATCTGTACAGTTTTTATGGGCAGTTTCTTTGAAAGTGAAACGTAAATGGTGACTTACAACCACTTACATTTTCTGGTAAATACAATTGTACTTTCTTCCACGGTTTAGACCAACATCATGTTCTAACAATCTAAAATGAAAGACACCAGATTCGACCACCACAACAGAGTTCAAGGTCACTTGCTAGACTCTTCCATTCTGGTGGAACGATTGTCAGAGTCTCTCAGTCAGACTTGAACTTTGCTTCATGGGACTTATTCGTGTTGTTCTCTCATGATTAGATCCTTGCTTGTGTGTTGTATCAGCTCTCAGATGTACGTGACTTTAAATTAAAAATGTCTGCTAAATTAAATTGTAAATTGTAAGTTGTGATGAAATAAATCTTTACACAGCGAATACAGCATCGTGGTCCAATAAATCCACCACAATATAAAAATATTTTATGTCTACATCTGCTAGTGGGCCATCACAACGAGATGAGGAAAGATAATATATTAGTTCAGTCCAAGAGAATCTTGATATTGCCAACAAACTGCCAACTATTTTGATAATCTGTTAATTGCTTTGAGTAATTTTTAAGAGAAAAAAAGTCAAAATTCTCTGATGCACTTTCTCAAATGTGAGAGTTGTTGTGGTTTCTTTAACCCTTTATTACAGTTTACTAAATATCTTTGGGTTGTGGACAAAATAAAACATTTGACACCATAATTGTGCACTTCGGGAGACACTAAACAAAAACCTTTTTTTTTCACCATTTTCTGGCATTTCACAGACAAAACAACTACTTGATTAATTGAGAAGATATAATCAGCATTAATCAACAGTGGAAATAACCGTTAGTTGCAACCCTAGTTTTAAACTTTGAAACAAGTGGAAAATGGAAAGAAAAACAACCGTGCAAACATGAGACTGTTTACTCCATCACTACAGAACCTTTCAGTGTTAGTGCCATTTTCTTGAACAGGACATGTAATGTTCTTTAGTTGGGCTATCTTATTCATTCAAGTGCTAAGTAATGGTTGTGGGACAAACTTAAATTGGCATGTTTCTGCAGCAATCCTTTCTTGTATCTTGCATTCATACATGACAACAATATTTCATGTAAAACTACAAAGAAAATGGTATAATCAGAGGTTGAGGGAAGAAGAAGAAGAAGAGGCAGAGCTCTATGCATGCTTGTGTGTGCTCCTGATACCTCTCTCGGTGTGAGCAAGGTACTGAGTACCGCCTTCTGTCTAACAGTCATGGAAGAATGTATTGCTGTTTCATCCCCTTATCACAGCTCTGTTGCATGTTTGGAAAATGTATGTATAAAATATAGATTCAATTGAGACATCATCTTGGCCTACAAAAACTTTATACTGGGGCTCCACTAGAAATATATATATTATTATTATTATTATACATACATACATACATACATACATACATACATATATATATATATATATATATATATATATATATATATATATATATATATATATATATATATATATATATATATATATGTATATATATATATGTGTGTGTGTGTGTGTGTATGTATATGTATGTATGTATGTATGAATGTATGAATGTATACATATATATATATATATATATAATAAATATTCATTGGATATTGGTTAAAGGCAAATACAAAATTAATATTTGAAGGTTGTAATGTCCTAAAGCAGTAGTTCCCCCAAAAATGAAAATTCACTGAATGAAGATCTCCAGTTCACAAAACACTCCCGGGGTTTCTGTGGAAAACAGTGTTGCAGCCAAATCCAGTACAATTGAAGTGAACAGTGACCAATTTTAAAATGTTAAAAGAATACACACAAAACCCCCCACAAAATGTCTCATACTGCTCATGTGGTGTAATCCAAGTGTCCGTAAGTTGCGACATTAAAATTTGACCCAAAAAGACGCCATTTACACCATGTTTTTAGCCTAAATGTCAAGTGTAGCCTCTCAGACTGTAGCTGCTTGCACAGAGATAACTGAACAGTCATTGGACACCAGATTCCTCCTTGAAAAATAAATATGTAATTTTTAACCAGTAATTCATAGGTATACTCACACAATGTACAGATGAAACCCCAAATTGTTGCCTATTTCTGCCACAAGAGGTAGTATACCCTCAAGTTAGTGCTTTTAAGCCAACAAAGAAAAATTGGTAAAGGGAGCTAATTTTCTATTTTTACTGGCAGAAATAAAAACAAAAACAAATCCAAATAATTATTGTAAATTATACTGGTGTTATCTTATTTCTTACTTGTTGACTTGAAAACCGTTGAAAGGCAAACATCTGACCTGGAAGTTAAATTAGTTCTATCAAAATAAGAGCCAGGAGAATCGAGCTTATGAAGAGAAGAATGTTGCTCCTCAATACTACAGGAGGGAATATATGCTTCAAAGTGTGCCCTTTTTGGGTTTTAGCTTTAAACCTATGGAGCTATATTGGGGCCAAATGTTTTGAACTTGAAAAATAAAATTTGAAACTGTTTTGATCTTGAATTTTGAAAAATACATCAGTGTATTCAAAATAAGTGTTCAAAAAGTTTTTTTCAGGTTTAATATAATTATGATTCACTCTGGTAATTATTTTGAATAAATTATTTTCATTTTTCACTTTCATATTTTTAGATATTTGAGATCCTATTTCTTTCAGTTACAAATTTTATCTTTTCAGATTCGAATATTATTTTTTATAGTTTCAAATCTTTTTTTCACTTTTGGATCTTTCTGTTTCAGTTTCAGATCTTTTCTTTTCAGTTTCAGAATTTGGTATGTACTCCTTACAGCAGTGGTTCCCAACCTTTGGTCAGGACCTCAAAATGGGTTTGACAGATACTTAAATAAATAATTGCTAAATTAAAATTAAGGAGGAACTGATGCTCTGTGTTACCTGTTGTCACAGTGACATGACGTCTCTGTGGGTCAGACTTGTGGCTCTGTGCTTTTTCACTCACAAAAACAAGCCCTCCCTCCTCCCTCTCCTGTCTCCTCTTCATTTGCTCATAACAGACGGTGCTGAAAACAGTGACAGAATTGACATTGTACCGCGTTGCATCACCAAACTTTCATAAGACTCAAGTGTAGAATAAGTTTGGGTTTTATAAGAAAGATGAGAAATGCTGCTGCAAATCATTTATGCAAAACGTGAAAGTAACCGTATATTAAAAAATAAAGCCAGTAGGACATAGTATTCATTGGATTTTAGTCAAAAGCAAATACAGAATTAATGTTTTAAGGTTGTAATATTTTACTCCCTGAAAAATCAATAATTAATTTTCTACCAGTAATGCATAGGTATACTCAGACATTACACACATGAAACCATGAGTTGTTGCCAAACCATGCCACAAGAGGGAGTATGCCTTTAAGTGAGTGCTTTTTTTTTTTTTTTTTTTTTTTGTGGTTTAAACCAAAAAAGAAAAATGGGTAAAGAGAGCAGTTTTTATTTTTTGCTGGCAGAAATAAAAACAAGACAGGTTTGTAAGTTTACATTCATGAAAATGGAATTTACACAGTAGTAATATTAGATTAATAAAAAAAAAAAGCATCTTTTTCTCTATACTCAACACTTCCTAATATAATATTCCTCTCCTCAAGAGCAAAACCTCATCTTGTCTACTATATAGTCATACCAGAAAGATGTGAGTTTTGGACAAGACCAGAAAAGATGGCCTAGAGTACCATCACCTGACTTACACTTATCACAAGTAGAAGAGACAGAATGAATGACTTTAAACTGAATGAGTTGAAGTCTAACATTGATAGAACATGCTTTAATCCTGCCCAGCTCTTTTGCCCATAACTTGTTTGAAATGTCTACAACAGTGTCCTTAATCCATGCCTCTTTAATGTGGAGAGAGGAGGTTGTCGATGAGAAAAGACCTACAAATGAAATGTGAAATTAAATGTTTGGAGGTAGGGGTTTTAGTTGTAAGCTCATAAAAAATGTGTTATTTGGGGATCGTATCAAAGTGAGGGAGTGACTGTCTGACAAAATTTCTAATTTGCAAATAGCGAAAGAAGTGACCAGGAGGCAGATTAAATTTCACCTGAAGTTACGCAAAAGAAGCAAGATGGTTGTTAATATAGAGATCCTTAATAGTGGACAGTCCCTTATCTGACCAGTGTGAAAAAACAACATCCATCTGGCCTGGCTTAAAAGGGGTTCTGACATATAGGAGCATAGATGGACAAATCTGGGAGGCTCAGCACACCTTTGATTTGTTTTAGGATCTTAAATGAGTTACGCAAAATAAAGTCATCCTTTAGCCATTTGATAAGTGGATTTGGCTTTGAAAATAAAAAGGCCATTAAAGAGGCTCCAGTGAGTAAGACTGCATTACAAGACTCAATCTCAGGCCATCTGAGACAGGTACTGCTCTCCTGTCTAGCAGCAGAATGATGAGAAAACCCATGATCTGGCATTGCAGGCCCAGTAATAATGTTGGAAGACAAGAAAGCCCTGGCCACCTTCGTTAGCCCAAATGAAGGGCATATTTTAAAGAACGAAGATGTAACAAAAATCGGGACATGTTGAAAGAGAGAAATAAATTTGGGGAGTACTAGCATCTTAATAATATTAACGCATCCGATTAAAGAAAGAGAGAGAAATTTCCATTTATCTATCATAGTTTTAGTCCCCAAATCCAAAAAATAAGTTTAAAAAGAAATTTAGGGTTTCTACACTGTAAAATATAATAAGTTGACTTTACTTTAAAAAAATATGCAAACTTGCTGCCTCACAAAAAGTTATTTATGTTGACTTAGATGAATTACATTGGATTTACTTACTTATAATGACTGTGCAGTACTTAAATTAACCTAAATAAGTGGATTATAGTAATTTGTTTATTTAGAGTTTGCAGTACTCAAATTATTCTAAATAATTGGATTATAGTAACTTGCTTATTTTGAGTTTGCAGTACTCAAATTATCCTAAATAATTGGATTATAGTAACTTGGTTATTTTGAGTTTGCAGTACTCAAATTATCTTAAATAATATAATTAGAGTAACTTGTTTATTTTTAGTATGGAGTACTCAAATTAACTTGAATGAATTAGATTACAGTAACTTATTTATTGTGAGCTTCCAGTACTCAAGTGATAGCTTAATTCGTTTTAGTGTTGCTCATCCATCATATTCAGGTCAACTTAATGTAATCTAACTTTGTGAGAGCCACACTTGGCCACTGTACTCAGGTTCAACTCAAGGAGCGAGGGAAGGATTAGTGTAAAAAGTAAACACATGGGCCTGGTTTTGGTGTTGACGAGGCTTGTTCAGCTAGTTGGCTGAGGTCATAAAAATAAAGCGTTTAGCTTCTCAAAACAATATGCGTTCAAGAGTGAAACATTGGCATCACAAAACCATTGTCCACGAAAAAGTCTGACCTCACAATCGCTTGGCACTATTTTCTCTGAGAGAGAGGGAGAGAGAGAGAGAGAGAGAGAGAGGTGGTCCAAGCTGAAGTTGGACCCACAACTGTCTCTCATGGCTACAGCTGTGGGTCCAACTTCAGCTTGGACCACTTCTCTATCCTTCCTCTCTCTCTGCCCGTTCCAACTCCATCTGATGAAGTTTGGCATCTGTTTATTCAGGTTCATAAAGGTATCCCTGGCTCTGTGCTAAAAGTTTCTTGACCTAAAAGAATTACAACAGCACATGTTAATTTCATTAAAAAAAAAAACACATACACAATGAAGGGAGAACACTTAATGGATTAACTCAGTGGAATTAAAATTTATTTTAAAATGCTCAACAATGCATTTAACAGAAGACACTGGCTCTTGACAGGCGGAAGAGTGTTTTGTTAATGCTCAGTATAAAAGTGAACAATCGATAGTTTGATTACAAACCTACTTAACATTCTTTTATGAATTTTTATTCATCAAACTATTCAATCCAGGTGTACCTTGCTGCAACAGCCAACAGATGTCAGCATACGAGGCAGTATAATCGAAAACGACAACTTCTCAGCCGAACAAGTCAGTTTTGAGTCTCCACTACATTTTTTTAATAAACATTAGCTCAAACTATTGAACTACCTGGGAACATGTTCCAGTTTTAGACAAGAAAAATATCAAGAAATAGCCTCTCAATAAAAATGCACAACATATAAAAAAAATTATGTTCCTGAAATAATTGCAAGAGAGAATATTATTATTAAGAACTAAACCCTTTCAGAGAATCTTTCTGAACTAATCATTTTTAGTTCTGTAGCTTAGGGTTATCTTGGGTGCCTATACTTTTTGAAGACCAAAGTAACAACCTGAAACATGACGAATGCACATTAACAACAAATATTTCCTGTTCTTCCTCTCTTCAAAATAAGAGTCCTGGATGTGTTGGCATTACTTGTACAAAAGCACATACATTTAAAAAGCACATACATTTATTTAAAAAAAGGTTACAATTCTTTCTTGGTATGAGACACAGGAAACTATTGATATTACTAAAACAATAATATTGGTGCATTTTAAATTATTGGGATTATTATCTTGCAGGAGCTGTAAGTGAAGCGAGATGCCTGTGCAGTGTGGACATACTAATATTGCTGATATTTCCGTGTCTCCTATTGAGAATGAAATATAATCTTTTTGTTAAGTTGCTCACACCAAATGGGTTTGGGTAAATTTAAGTCAATTTTCTTTTATACAGGTAATGCTGGGACATCTGGGACTCTATTTTGAAGAGGGGAAAAAGTTTTTGCACTGTATCAACTTGCCTACCCCAGTAGTTTGTTTTTCAAACCAAGCAGTTTTGGAGGGAGTGTTTTGCTTCCCAATCCAAGCATGACTGCTTGAATGAATCTGAGTGTGTTCGCCATGCATTTTGGGTAATCTAAGTGAAGAGCATACATAAGTCCAAACATGAGGCAGACTGCCTGGGGAAAGTCTCTAACATTGTCCATGACAGTACTTCCCTCAAGTATGATGGCAGTGGAAATGGGCTGGAGGTGCACTGCATTTAGACCCTGCTGCTGAGCATCTTCGTTGACCACGGTCAGCACCCCAACTGTCACTGAGGCAAGTGCTTCTTCCTTCGCTGTATCCTGCAAAAGAAGCACACACAACTACCTTTTGAATCTGGTCTTCTTTTGGGAAATTCTGTAGACTGGAAGTGTGAGATTGGGGAATTCACATCCTTAATTTAATTACATTATGTACTAATTTAGGGATTCTGATCATTTATGAGTGAGATTAGAATCCACCTGATTCTGATCAACTGAAAATAAGTGTATTTTAAATAGGGCTGTCAAACGATTAAAAATTTTAATCGAGTTAATTACATCTTAAAAATTAATTAATCGTAATTAATCGCAATTCAAATTATCCCCAAAATATGTCATATTTTTCTGTAAATTATTGTTAGAATGGAAAGAAATGACACAAGGCGGATATATACTGTACAGCAACATACTGTATTTGTTCATTACAACCATAAATCCACACTGAATGGCATTAATATTGTTCATGAACATTATTTATTTCTTAGACAGTATTCTTTTTCTCTTCAAAATCAACAAGACTTTTTCTTTCTTTCTTTCTTTCTTTCAGTAACAGGACAGTATTTTTCCCCCTCTTCAAACTAGCACAACAGGGCCACTCTTTTTTTTTCTAATTAAAAATTCAAAACCAGAACATCAGGCTAAATCTACCTGCTTTGAGCTTCACCATATAAATCAAATGTTTCTTCTGCTGTGTCTCTCTCTCTCTGTGTGTGTGTGTGTGTGTGTGTGTGTGTGTGTGTGTGTGTGTGTGTGTGTGTGTGTGTGTGTACATTTAAATGTGGCCCTCTTCTCTACTCATCCTCTAGCCCAGAGGTGTCAAACTCAATCACAGAAGGGGCCAAAGTTTAAAACACAGTCTAAGTCGCGGGCCAAACAGGATTAACATTTATTAAACTGTCTAAAACTGACTATGTTTAATTCAGAAATATGAATTTGAACAGCCAGACTGCAACAACTTTTTCCTCAATAAAATAAATAAGATTTAAAATATTTTTTTTTTCTTCAACAATAACAAAGGAAAACGAGAATATTTCAGCTCAGAGTATTTCAACTCACATATCCAGGTGGGGGTTACATTTGAAAATGCTTGCTTTTTGTCTGCACACAAGATATCGCACACTTTAATCATGCAACCCCTCAATGGCACTGCATTTGGCATAAAAGTCTGCTCATATAATAATATTACAAACCCATCAGTCCATCAGGTACAGATGAACATATTGACCTGCTCAATTTAACATTAAGGCCAAAACGCACTGAGAACTTCAACAGAAAAGTCAACTGTAGCTTTTATGGTGCACTGCAGGCTTCAGATTTAAAATGTAACACCACAGAACCAGCAGTATTTTAGGAAAAGGTTAAACTGCACACTGACAAGACAGAGTCTGTCCTCTTCATCATGACTTACAATAATGCAGCAATTAAGTATTTAAAAGTACACAAATCAGACTTGGAGCAAAAAAATAAATAAATCGCGCACCACATAAGTGTACATTAATATTATGATTCATGATCATAAAAAGTTTTTTTTATCTCTCTCCCTCTCCCTCTCTCTGCTGTGGGTCAGTCTTATTTTTATTTTTACCTGGTTTCAGGTGGAGCTGCAGCTCATCTCCCTCCTCATATACTTGTGTTTCTTTGCATAGAGTCAGTTGCCTAAACAGACAAACCTGTTTACATTGTCGTTTGACAGAAGCTCGCGTCTTCGTGACTGCGAGCTGATTAATTTCTCGAGTTGCGCGGCAGCTGACGCAGTGCATTGTGGGACTTGTAGTATGAGTGGTGGGAGTGCTATTTACCGACGGGCCATTCATAATAGACACGTGAAATTATCTCGCGGGCCGTATATAATTGAATCGCGGGCCAGATGTGGCCACATGTGCTCTAGCCAGTCGCTGCAAATTACTATCTGCTTATTTATTGTTCCATCTGTATTCTTTTTAAACTGAAATTCCCCATCCAGAGGGCCAACCTGCTCTTCCTCCATGTTTACATTCACTGCACGCATGCATCCGCTCTGCTCACTGCGCGTCACTGCACTTCTGAGTGGTATTATGGGATGTATGGGGCGGGTCATTCTGCGCATGCGTCAAATGCGTGAAAATTTTTAACGGCACTAATTCTAAAAATTAATTATCGCCCGCTAACGCGATAATTTTGACAGCAGTAATTTTAAATATTTGACAACACTATCAAACGTATCAAATATGATTTGTCAGTAACTTGAGATCAATATGTTTCTTTCTTCTTTCAATATGTTACTTACAAAGCAAGTCTTGTAGACCTCACTGGAGTCATCACCAAGCACAATAGGAAGGCCTCTGAGGACAACAGAGCGAAGTGCCGTCACATCTGGCGACTAAAAATACAGAGAGAGAATAGATACAAGTTAAGAACTTCGTAGCATTTTGAGGGGTGGGGTGGGGGGTATGTGTTGATATACTTTTCTATATTTTCTCTAATAGTTCATAGCCTCATAATAGAGACAGGGCTTTAAGTTTTATTAGTATAATTGGTAACATTTAAATACCTAATTTTACACATCCCAATTTCCCTGTAAACATTTTCTTTGTTTTTATACAAACTCAACATTTCAATTAAATTTAAAATAAAATGCCCTTGTGCATGCATTTCATTGAGCACTCACTTGAAATGTGCAAACTACCATACTGTTGGACTTTCTTGTTACGAACAATGACAGACTGAGAGACACATAAAAACCTGTTGAAATTGAACAAAAACATGTTGAGATGAGTAGTCCACAACAACTGGTATAGGTGTTGTGAAAGGATTTTAAAAAACATGATTTAATTGTTGAAGTGATTTAGTTAGTGTATTTATCGGTACACATCACTGGTACGGTCACCAAGGGTACATCTGTCTCGCTTGCTCTCCACAGCAGCATGCAGCAACACAGCAGAGAGGAAGGCAGTGTGAATGGTATGTGAAACAGGCCTAAGGTGCATTGCCACCACCCGTTATTACTGGAGTGTAAATTACAAAATCCTTACCAGGCAGTTGATGTGCTGGATCAAGTCTGTCAGTTTTTGTCCTGTAGTTCCTTTTTTGGACTTGAAAAGCTCGATGAAGCGTGGGGTGTGTTGGTCTAGGGCTTCATAAAGGTCTCCTTCAAGGTTCCTACTGGCGACGCGATTAAACTCAGCAAAGACCTGAAAAAATGGAGAGTGGAAGGAGGGAGAGGGATAGCAACATTAAACTGACTGTCATTCAATTAATACTGTAGAAAATTAAAGAGCTTAACATATGAAACTATGGTGAATAATACATTACTACTTATATTATTAAACAAATAACATTAGTACACATACTGACATTGAAAACATTTTACTGATTTGTATATAGTACAAGAGTAATTTTTTGAGGATGATGTGTTTTAATATTCCACCTCACAGCATTGATATGTTCTGACTGACATTTAATCTGCTGGAAACTTAATGGGGGAAGGCAGGCCAAAACGAACAAGTAGCTTACCTGTCTCTCAGTGAAAAGTGCTGGCCAACGTTCAACCGTGCTCTGCACAGCAGGCTCCTGTGTCACTATCTCCCTTCTGCACAGTGGGAATGTTTGGTCCATCATTTGCGAGACTAGAGTGGCATTGCGTTTTTTTTTCTTCATTTCCTCGATGACAA
This sequence comes from Lutjanus erythropterus, assembly GCF_056507025.1. Lineage (NCBI taxonomy): Eukaryota > Metazoa > Chordata > Actinopteri > Lutjaniformes > Lutjanidae > Lutjanus > Lutjanus erythropterus. The sequence goes on from NC_139322.1 coordinate 43,909,241, forward strand.
TCTTCCTGGCATTTTCAAGGCTTCTTTCATCATGTCCGTCAGGTAAATTGGGCAAATAATTGGCTTCACCTCTTTTTGGTCGCTTGACATTCTTGCTGGATGATTCTCCATCTGGATTAAGTTTAATTCTTTTACCCCCATTTATCATTACATCATCACATCCTGCTTTTCGTAGCTTTGTACGATAGTTTGCCATCTTGAATTTTATGCTATTTTTCCAGCCATACCACCCTGGCTGGGGACCAGGTTCAGTGAGACTGGGGTGCTTACTTATCAGTGATTTTGCGACACTGCTGAAGTCGTCATCGTTCGGGTACGCCTTGAAACTGTACATTGTTTTGGCGAGCTTCTCAAGTATGTCATGTTTCATGTCTTGTGATGGAGTAATTGGGAGACGGTCTTTCATGAATGAAAGGTCTGCCTGTCTCAGCCTGTACTCTACATCCACTGAGAAATTGGGTATGTCGAAGAACTCTGGCCACTGTTTTCTAAGCGAAGGTGACAATTCAGCAGGGGACAAGATCTCAGTGTCTACTGTGCTGCAGTCTGATTCTTCGGTGGGTGAAGACGAAGGGCGGTCAACTCGAGAGTCACAAGAGGAATTACTTTCAGCGTAGCTCTTGCAGACAAATCTGTTACTTCAGTCAAATTGCATAGTGCATTACTGAAATCTGGATCTTCATATTGGAGTTTGAAGTCGTACTGCAGTGACAGCTTATCCCGCAGCTGTGTTTTTAGTTCTTCAGTGGAATCCGGTCTATCATTTAGGGTCAGCTTCCTTATATCATCTTCATCAACGACAACTCAGAGCATCAATCTTTGGTCCATCTCGATGTCACCTCCTGTGAAAAAATGAGATCATCTTGAGACATGCAACATCTCAGTGTTTAATCCACTTGGCATAATATGTACCATTTGAGTGTAACAAGCTGTTTGCCATGAACTCTGTAAAGTGACAGAGGAAACACATCATTCAAATCTGACAACTGGGTGACTGAGAAGATGGGCAAATGGCTGCTGCAGAGGTCATACACTCTAAGATGCTCATCATACCATGAGGTCATCAGTCTGCAGACAAATGCTACATCTGTGTTTATAACAACAATCTTTGAGATTTGTCTGAACTCTGGGAGCCCTGCGCAAGATCCAACAGAAATGACCATGTCAGAACTGTACTTGATGCCATCAATGATGACAGAGGAAGCTACAAAGACTGTGTTCAGCTGGTTGTTTCTTTGATTGAGCCAGTTCTGCACATTTTCTGGAAATGAGGAAACCATCACAGACTTCACTTTGTGAATTTCAATAGATGGCTTAAAAAAAGTTGTGGCAGCTAGATGGAAGGCCATCATTTTCTGATGTCTGTTTGCTAAAGTCAGGGGAATGTTTTTAAAGTTGTGAGAGTGATGCACAACTTTCTTGAAGAACTTGTGTTTCCCCTCAAAACGCATTGTCCACACATCAGATAGAGGACCAAAGGTTTGAATGAGCTGAGGGTAATGCTCAACGTAGTGGTCCTTTGGTCGTAGCTTTTCACCCAGGAAAACCTTCTGAAACAAGTGTCTATGGTCAGAGATTTTGCTATCAAGAAAGCACAAAGACTCTTCTGTAAAGCTTGTGGACATTGCCAATTCCACCACATCTTTTAAGGTCATTAAAACCTCCCAGGTTTCATCACCGTCTGGAATGTGTTGACCAATTAATAATGGTAGAAGTCGGAGAAGAGACCAATTTTCGTGACCATTTCCTCCAATTGTTGACTTTGAGGAGAAGGTCTTTGGAATGAGTTGGGGTTGATTTGCTCTGTCTGCAAATGTGTATGGGAACTGTTTAATAGCATCATTCAGGGCCTCAAGGGAGATAGTTCCCTTCGATATCAGTGCCTTTAAGCACAGAGCCAACTCTACTGGAACAATACCCTCCATGTAGAATGTCTGGAGGGTAACCATCAACGACATGAAAATGTTGCAAGCTTTCAGTAAGTGGACAGCTTCCTTTCACACCCTCCCAAAGAGTGGGCAGCCAGATTGTCTGCTGCAACAAATAACACTGTGCCCTTAACAGTGGCTCCCAACTGTTCAACATATATGCCTTGTTGCTCAAGAAAAACAAGGTCCTGAATAAGAGGGTGAAGAGTTTTGGCATAACCCTGGTCTTTGATGTCATTGGCCTTGCAAAGCAGAGCAAGCTGAATGGAATGAAGAGACGTGCGATATTTAGGGTGTAAATTGCCAAGTGTCCAGTAGATGGCAGTTTGTTTGTGCTTTTTTCTGGAGGTTCCCAAGGGGTTAGCCACCTCAAAATCATCAATATACAGTTGGAGAGCGATCCTGAATTCTTCCTCATTCAAGAAAGCACTGTCTTTGAAGCGGGCACCATCTCTGTAAGATTGGTATTTCTCTGACAAAGTTGCCTCATGTGACATGGTCTTTTCCAGAATTTCTCTATTGCTCAGTAATGTTTGCAGCATTTTTAGTATGGGGACATACACAACATTCTGCTTGTTTTCTAGGACAAATTCAACTGGCATAACCAAAGAGAATTCCCTTGAAATGTATGATTTTCGCCTGTTAGCAGTTGACAACGATCCCTCATCAGAAGTGAATTTGAGGAATACATTATTCTCAATGACCACTTGAGCTATCTCATTCACTAAAGCAGTGGTTCCCAAAGTGGGGGGCGCGCCCCCTGGGGGGGGCGCGGTGCCATTGCAGGGGGGGCGCGGTAAGGCTTACCCGGTATTGACACCAGGCCCGGCTGCGCTGCGGTTTTGCTCCGTCATGCACGCGACTTCAATTAAGATCAGCAGCGTTTCAGAAGCGTCTCAGCAGCGGAGCGTGTTGCCCGCTTCTACCATGGATAAGCAGGCTACATAGTTAAATTGTTTATTTTCTGTCTGTCTTTATGATCGCGAGTCTGCACGGGGTCTTTTATTTTGAAAATCAACCGGATTCTCCCCTGTTTTCCGTGCCTGACTTCCTGCCCGCTCAACTAGCTATGTGTCAATTGACGCGCCATCCGTCGGAAATAGACTCGCTGAGTATTCTCCGCGGAGCTGTAATTTATACCAGAAGCGGCTCGGTATGGCAAGCCGTTTTAACATTTAATAGCTAGGCTGGATATGTATTGCAGATATCTGTAATTCATTTCTTCCTATTCAAAAATAACATTTCAGATATCCACAAAGTAATTCTTCCTATACACAATTATCATTTCAGATATCCACAATGTAATTTTTACTAGGACAAATGACGTCACTTTCCCCATTCATGTGTATGGGGTTTGTCATTACAGATATCCGTAATTAAATTGCAGATATCCACAACTCGCATTGCAGATATCTACATCTGAATTATGGATATCCCTAATTCCATTTAAAGATATCTACATCTGAATTATGGATATCCCTAATTCCATTTAAAGATATCTCCAAATGCCCTTAATTCAAGATATCTGCTTTTGTTTTCGAGATATCTTAAAATGAGTTTTACCTAGCCAGAATTACATTATAGATATCTTGAGTTGGAACTACGACTAGTCAAAATTATGTTGCAGATATCTCTAGCTGGGATTATGGATAGTCATAATTCAGATGTAGATATCTATAATGGGGTTGTGGATATCTTGGAATGGATTTTGATTAGAGATATCTCGAATTGGAGATATCTTTTACCTGCAATCTACCTAGTCAGAATGTAATTGCAGATATCTTGTATTGGAGTTTTGACAAGGCGAAATGACATTGCAGATATCTGTAAAAGTGGGAGGCGGGAGCAAGTGGGTGGTAGGAGCGGCTTGCCATGTGTATGGCTATAGGGCTTCCTATTCAATCAATCAAAACCCTTCAAACCAAATTCCTTGGCGATAAACTTGTTCTATTTCGTGGCATTTTCTGACAACCTTGTCCAAAACAGCAACCGCCATTTCTTCTACTTTTTCTTCTTCATGTGCATTTCTTCTTCTAACACTGTTCAATTGTTTTCAACTGAGCCAGTATCCAATGGAAAGCTTGCCATAATAATGAGCAACGAATGGGAAGCCTCGCATGCGCAACGTCTTGCACAACAATTCTGACTAGTCATAATTACGTTTGAGATATCTTTAATTTTCATTCCGCCTAGTCAAAACTGAAGTACAGATATCTGTAATTGTCATTTAGGATGTGTGACGAGTCGAGTGTCGGTTTAAGTGACGTCATTTCGGATATCTGCAATTCTGTTTTGACTAGTCGCAATTGAATTGCAGATATCTCTAAATGTACTTTTGACTAGTCAGAATGAAGTTATAGATATCTTCAATGAAAATACTTAATAGTCATAATATAATTACGACTAGTCAAAATGAAATTATTGATATCTATAATGTTAATTCCGGATAGTCAAATTTAGCTATTAAATGTTAAAACGGCTTGCGCTCTGCTCCGCGGAGAATACGCAGCGAGTCTATTTCCGACGGATGGCGCGTCAATTGACACAAAGCTAGTCGAGTGGGCAGGAAGTCAGACACACAAGCCAATTGCAATTTTTGAAAAATGCATTGATAGCAATGTTGAGTATTGTTACACAGTAAAAAAAAAAAAAAAGAAACCTGTTACACTGAACATAATTACACTGTTAAGGTGGTTTGTTATTTCGTTATTTATTTCTTATTCCAAAAGAGGTTGTAGTTTATTGCAACCTGTAGTTTATGAGGGTTGTATTAGAGTTTATGAGGTTTGTATTAATTACAATGTGTGAAATAAACTGCAATGGAGTCTGAAAACAAAATATGTGTATGTGTGTCAGGTTTAGGGGGGCGCGAAAATTTTCTTATCAACCAAAGGGGGGCCCAGCAGAGAAAGTTTGGGAACCACTGCACTAAAGCATCATCAACATTTGCACAATGCGTATGTAGAATTTTTCGAATAGAAGAATGTAGCAATGGCTGTGATAACAAATAAATTTGGTTGATCTGATCTATGACCTCTTGCAGGGCAGTTTCAGAGATGTTAAGAATTGATGACATTTTCAGGAAAAGAGCAGCTACATTGCGTTCCAACTGATTCTCTAAGTCCTCCACATCTTCATTTTGCTCAGCAACTTCACAGTCAGTATCATCAACTTCAGGGTCACTCTCCTCTAGCTGAACACTCGTATTTTTTGGAAGTTCTTCAACTACATTTTTTGAAACAATTTCCTGTTTTAATGGTGTCTTGTTGTGCATCTGATGCTCTTTGCTTTTGTGTGCAGTAAAGGTAGAATAAACACTACTCTGAAAGTTACAGTCCTGATATGGGCAGGCAACCATTTGCCTCAGCTTAAGATGTCTTCGCAAATGGGTAAAGAAGTCTGCTTCTGTGCAAGGCTCCACAAAGTCGCACAACTGACAGTGAAATGCAGTTTCTCCACTTTTGCCTGCATCCTTTTGAGTGTGCCATGTTGAAAGGTGTACTTTGAGTGCATTAAAAGATTTAAATGTGCAGAGGCATTCCTTATGAAGGCATGGGAGTGGGGATGTCCGAGTGTGAAATCCATGTTTTAAGCGGTAATGCTTAAGCAAGTAGCCTCTCTTTTCAGCAAAAAATGTGCAGTACTTACAAGTCCACTGCATTAGGGAGCACTGCTCTGGTTGACCTGAAAAGACATGATAATTTCAGCATTAAGCACTTATTTAAAAAAAAAAGTTTAATTTTTTTCCTAAATAGTCACAAATTAAATTGTACAATTAATTGTTTTAAACACAAATTAAAATCTGCAATGAATCATTTTAACATTGACAAACTAAAATGTGCAATAAATTATTTTTAAATGAAATGAAAGATTTTTTAAATAGTGAAATTGAAATATACAATGAATTTTTTAGTCACAAACCAAAAATGTGCTTTGAATTATTTTTTTAAACAGTCATAAATAAAGATGTACAATTAATTATTTTTTAACAGTCAAGTCGAAGTGTGCGATGAACAGTCACAAACTGCCATGTACAATGATTTATTTTAAACAGTCCAAAATTGGAATAAATTAACTTGATCCGTTTAACAATGGAATTGTTAATCCCACTGTAGTAACATTAATGTATTTCTGTTACCCAAACCCATGGAACTAATACAAATATTGAATGATTATTGTATTGTATGAAGCATTAGGTAAATACCTTTAATTGCTGAGAGCGGAGTAAGTGTGGACAGTTGACCATCTGCTTCAGCCTGAATGGAGGACAGTGAAAAAACACACAATTAAGGCAACAATTTCAAAATATAGACACATAAATCAACACACCAGGTTGTTATAATATCACTCTTGTTAACTGTATTCCTATATTGAGCTTTAAATTCAGTGGCAAAGGAGAAATCCTTTAGAAAATACAGAGATAAGGACCCCGACTCTCGTTACATTGTCAAAATAAATTAAATCTGTGTGGATCCTTAGGTGTAGTTCACATCAGTGGCACCGGGATCTCTCGCGCTCTGCAGCGATCGTTTCGGCGTATGGTCTCTTTTGGGCGCGAGCCGCGAGCGATCGCGTCAATCTTGGCAGGAAGTCACACATGAAACAACGAGAGAATCCAGTCAATTTTCTAAATTAAATCAATTTTCAAAATAAAACACAGAGATTGACAAATACCATAGCCCTCTCCGTGTGCGTTTGTTGCCTATTTGTGTTTATTTATCTAAACAGAACGCGACAGAGATGAAAACACACACACATCGACACACATATATACACAAAGGGTACCCACACACACACCGACACACCTTAGGTGTATATAGATGACCTATATACGTTCAGGGTACACATAGCCTACACCGACAGACACACACACACACACCGACACAGGCTACACATACACAGCTGAGGGGCAGAGGCCTTGTCGACCGGCGCAGAGAAATGAGCATCTGGTGTGAACTGGAAGGCTGCGGCTAGCGCGCGATTTTTGAGGGCGAGCCGCTTTGCACGCTTCGGCGTCCGGTGTGAACCGGCTGAAACTAACTTCCCTGTGCGGGTCGGAACACCGTGGTCCCGGTACCGAAGCTCCGCCACACCCACAACAACGCCAAACGGCCGACCTTCTCTCCCACACTACATAAACTGTAGTCTACATTTGTTTAAAAAAATGGTAATGTTACTGTGCTAGTGGTGATATTTGAATTTGATTTTGTTTACTCCTCCCTGGCAAGCACACAGCACTACACTACAACAAGACAACACGACGGTTTACAAAAGAGTAAAATATTTACTTACCAAATCAATGTGCTAAACACAAGTAGGCTAGGTTAAGGTGTTGAAGGGAGCTCCTGGTTGACCATGCGGTTGACGTGGACATGTGTAGGAAAGTTCTGGTTGCGCAAAGTAGATGAGGCAGGTCTGAGCATGTCCAATAAAACGCCCAAAGCACACTGGGTACAATAAATTATTCTTTCTAATTTGACTTAACTGGGATAAATCAAGTTAAGCATGTTTTCCAACCCCAAATTACTACTTACTTATTTGAAATTAGTGTTCATAACAGGTTGATGAAAACTGAGTTTGGTTCACTTATCATATTTAATTAATTTGTATGTTAGCATTTGCAGTGTAGTGATATTAATCCCGAGATACACAAGGTGTTCAGTGGAAAGTCTGAAGGGTAGATTACCAAGAAAGCCAGCGTCGAGACCATGAGAGAAGGGCATGAACAAACTTTTTCCCCAGTTAACACTAAAAGATCTAAGAACATCCCTGTCTTCCCTTTTTGATATAATAAACAGCTTTGGGCAGCTTTCTGGGTTTAGAGACAAGATTATATCATCTGCGTACAGACCAATGGTACAATGAGATGTGCCGCAACCAGAGGCTCGAGAGTCAGCGCAAAGAGCATTGGGGAGAGGCAGCAACCCTGCCTGGTTTCATGGTGCAGTGAGAAAGGGGGAGACCTGTCATGATTAGTCAAAACGGAGGATTTGGGGCAAGAATAGTAGCAAACATGTACTTCCATTCAATTTGATCAAATGCCTGTTGGGCATCCAGGGAGATAACTGCCAAGTAAGGCAATTTAGTAGAGTAAATTATATTCAAAGAACGCTGGGTGGTTAGAAAAGGAAAATCTATTTGGAATAAACTCTGTTTCAGTACCGTTGGAATTACTGTTGGTGGCTGAAAACAGCCACTAACAAAAACTGCTGTAAAAATATATCAGATAAATATTTTTTCAACTTTTTTTGCATAAATATGTTAATTAGCCTCACTTCTGGTCAAAACTACTAAATATTTAAATATTTTTAGAATTTTAAGATTTTAAATGCCAATTTTATAAGCACTGTCACCGACACCAACAAAATGAAACAGAAAACCAACCATGCACCCTCAATATGCATTTGGTTTTCTGAGTTTTGTTTTTTCAGGGAAAATGAAAACTAGTATTACTGAAGCATTTAGAATTTTTTTCATACTTGCTTTATGACCAGCATTTCATTCATAGGCCAATAGTGGGTAAATTGTGTCATGAGGTGGTCAACAATTAAAAATGACTAATTTGACCTCTTCCCTACAGACCAGAATGCATCTTTTTATACTGTAATAGCTGTGCGATCAAAACATGTGGTTATAATGGAAGTCAATGGGGAAATTTCATCCACCAACAGTATGAAAGGGAGAAAAAGTTCAAATGTGATGGTGCACAAAAAGTAATAAAGCATCAAAGTCAATGTTGTACTTATCTTATGTACATCATGCATGATGCTGCACAAATAGTTGTGAAAGCATTAAAACTTACAATAACACACAACATTTTTCACTTTTATTTCATTTATTATTTTGCAGGAAAAGATTAAAAATAACGTAATAAAATCAGAATTAAACAGCTCTGACTCACTTAAAACTGGTTTACAGCTAATTTCTGTTCTGCATCACATAAAAGACAAAATCATATAACAAAACAGAACAAACAAAAGATCCAGTACCACAGAAATTACTACGTACTTTGTTGAATCAATTCAAATATTTCATGAGATGATCACAAAGTAACGATGGGATTGTCCTTTGCCAGTGGTTATTTCTCTGTGTTTTTTGAATGTTTTTTTTTTTTATTCCAAAGGAATTATAAAATTGCTTGTCCTATATTATGTTTTTGGCATGCAGTGTTTTGTGTCACCATGTTTTTCACTTTAACACTCAGTGTGTATACTTGTGTTACAGGACTTTGCTGCTGGATGTAAAATACAGAGTGGCAAGTGCGTTGTCACTATTAAGGTAAGTATTGGTTCTTTCTTTGTCAGACCTGGCTATTGGCAATGTATGCTTAGGCCTGGAATGAAGTCATTTTTAGGAGAAGCCACTTTGGCCTATGATGAATTCGCATTTTTTTGAGCTTTCTGGACAAACTGTATGGCACAAAAGTGCACAAACAATAGGTAATAATTACACTGTATGAAGAAAGGAAACAGAACAGTTTTAGCTGATAATTAGCCAGATGAGCTCCTGTAAGTAATCAATACAAACACACATCATTAGGCTGTAAACCATTATTCAAACCAATAAATAAATGCAGTCAATCAGACGACGTAAAAGCTCATTTTATATTTCACTATTATAAAAATATCGGGTTTTTATTGTGTTGTGTACTTTCAGTAGTGAGTGACAGATAAACACACACAAAGGGCAACCATTTATTGCATACTACAGTTAGAAACTGACAATAATTAGCTGATAATTAACCTGATCAGCCACAAAGTAATTGATACACAAATTATTAAACCATTAACCAACCAACATTATTAGACCAACTGTATGATTAGAATTGTATAGATTGCAGTGTCCATGGCCAATTCCATTCTATTTAAAGTCTGACCTTTGCTAATTCAAATTTTCTTTCTTTGTAAGACCTGTATACGGCAGTATACAAAAACATTTTTGGAAAATTGAATTGTACATTAACATTAACATCTTCAAATGGCTCTTAATAAACACAATATTTTTTTCGGACAGTGTTTAACATTATAAATCAATAAATTCTACTACATTTTAGCAGCTTTCTGAGTGTTTTCTTAGTGTTAGACGAGTCGATTTATTCTAAATTCAATTTTGCCTTAATCGACAGGGAAATTAGTCACCAGGAACATCCCTAATGGTGACTAGGGATGTAACAATACATTCAACTCAAGATTCGATACAATTTCTGATACTGGCTTAATAATACGATTTTTTTTTTAACATAATGAGATTGCAGACAAATTATGACTAAAAAATATTCTTGTAATTATTTGTCACATAATAAAAAAGATGAAGAAAAAAAGATGATAAAAAACACAACATTTCTGAGGTAGGGTGTAGCTGCAAAACACAAACTATACGATGAATGTATATTTAATAGGGCTGTCAAAGTTAACACGTTAATGCTTTAATGTAAATTCCTTTTAACAACACAATTTTTTTTTTAAACTTTATTTTTATTATTTTCTTTTAAACAAAAACAGAACTTAAAACAGACAAGGTCATCACAGGTGTAGAGAAATGCTAAACATACAGAATGAGGATTGAATGAACCTGCGTTACATTCATTGTCGAAAAAGTCCTTTATGTCCATGAGTGTTATTTGAGGTCCAAAAAGTTTTTATGATCCTTGGCTCCATTTAATGCTAGTCGTCAGTGTTTCCTTCAAAGTGAGATATCTCCCATTCTTTCTTAACTTAAAAGTCTACTCTGTTTGTGCAAAGGAAAAATACATTACATTGTTTCTCCAACCAAACACGTATAAAGAAATCACTACAGTTTCAAATAGGACAAATAGGACATTTTTTCCAGTATTTTTCACATTTCTTGGTAGCATGTCTCAGGGAAAAGGTCAATCGTTCCATAGTATAAATGGCATAAATTATTTCTATCCACTCAAGGATTGTAGGAGGTTCTATGCTCAACCATTTTCTGGTTTCTGCCTTTTTTACTACCTGCTAGTAGTTTTTCTAACAGGTATCTGTCCTGTTTTTTCAGGACAGTTGATACATTTCCCAAATATATAACACTGAAATTAAAATCAAGCTCTGAGCAATTATAGATCTGATCTCTGTCACCACATCTGTCCAGTAAGAAAAGATTTTAGGGCACTCCCAAAAAATGTGAAAATGACCAGCAGACATTTAACCACACATTCTCCAGCACCGACCTTGTTCGGGGTTGTGACTTTGTGATTTTTTAACCTTTGGAGTTATAGGTGTCCAGGTGTATTCCCTCCATAAATCTGAACTTGAAGTTGTATACATTGTCCTACAAATATTTAACCAGTCATCTTCAGTCAGTGTTATGTTAGCTTCTTTCTCCCACCTTGATTTAACATACAGAGTGGAAAAACCCCTGTCCAGTTGTAAAGATGAGTAAGTCTTTGAGATCAATTTCCTATTAGAGTTACCTTTGTATGCATCAGTGAATATCTTAATCAATCTCAGTCCCTTCTCTCCAATAGTTTTAATATTTGTGTCAAAATAATGTCTCAGTTGAAGGTACCTGTTACAGTGATGATTACTGTGGGAATAAGAAGAAAGAAGAGATGACACAGGTGTACCCAAAAAAAATGTTCAATACGAGCTCGGGTTCTTCCACATCATACAGCATACAGAGTAAGAAGGAATGAACCAAGAACACTCCAACAGTTACAGCTTATATAGGGTTGTCTGACTAGACATAACCGGTTTATTTTTGGACCATGCAAATATGCCAACAATGGACAGAGTCTTGTCCACCAGACTTTCTGGCACCCTGCCAGCCATATATCTGTCACCATACACGTCATGTCGGAGTGTAAAACATACCACACCGGTCACAGAAATACATCCTGACAGTACTTAAAGAAATTGCATTTCTCTACGTTATATGTTTTTGAAAGACTGCATTTGTCCAGAGTTTCAATCTGTTGTCAAATTTAGGCGGTGTTGCCAGCGTAATATTCGTGCATTCCTCTCGAAGTTCAGGTCTTTAAATTCTTTATGCCAAATGTTTAAGGGGACTGCAGTCCATTTAGATAATTTGTCTAAATATTTCTTCTGAAGGGATTTTTCCCCAAGTACAGATTGAAGAGGTATGTTTGTTTGAGTTTGTTCTATGTCTTTCCATTTCGCATCATATGTAGGATCACACCAGCAAACCAGAAAACGTTAACTGTGCTGCTTTGTAATAATCTTCTAAGCAGAGTGAAGCCCTTCCTCTTCTGTCCTTGGGCAATTGTAATGTCTGAAATCGAATCCTAGGTCTTTGCTTTCCCCAAATGAAGGATGAAATCATTCAGCTCCACTCACTGAATTGCTTGGGAGGGACATCAACAGGCAATGACTGAAAAAGGTAGAGCAGCCTGGGTAATATATTTATCTTTATAACGTCTATTCGATTATACATGTTCATTGGTATTAATGACCAGCGATTTAAATCGGCCTTAATATCCGCTGTTATATGAGTATAGTTATGTTCATAGATGGCAGTTAGATCTCTAGGTATTTGTACTCCCAGGTATTTAATTATGTCACCCTTCCATTTAAAATGACATAATCTGTAAACTTTTTCTGGTGGTTCATAGTTAAAAGTAAGAGTTTGGGTTTTCTGTAAGTTCAATTTGTACCCGGAGTATGAACCAAATACTTTAAGAAGAGACAGTAATTTAGGCAAGCTTTCATTAGGGTTGGTAAGCGTCACAAGAATGTCATCTGCGTACAGACAGGTCTTGTGTTGTGTATCTCCAATCAATATGCCTGTTATGTCATTATCTTCTCTGATTGCCTGTGCTAGTGGCTCAATAAAGAGGGCGAAAAGTGTAGGGCTGAGGGGGCATTCCTGACGACATCCCCTCTCAAGAGACACTGTTTTAGATAAATTCCCGTTTATTTTAATTCTGGCTGTGGGAGAGCAATGAAGGTAAAGATTTCAGGCATCCAACTACCTGGCTGTTAAAACCAAATCGTCTAAGAACCAACCAGTTTGGTTTGTATCTATCAAATCCAGGATTATATTTTCCATTCGTTTTGTGAGTATTAATGCAAATAATCTGTAGTCCATATTTAAAACAGATATGGGTCTGTAAGAACTAGACTCTGTCCTATCTTTACCCGTGTTAGGAATTACTAAAATTACTGCTTGTGTCCAGGACGATGGAGTCTCCCCCCCTCGAAGAACATAATTAAAACATTCCTTAAGAACTGGTATTGTAATCTCTCTAAAGGTTTTATACCATTCCGATGGGTAGCCATCTGCACCTGGCATTTTATTCGTTTTTAATCTTGATATAGCCTTGTTTGTTTCTTCTTCTATTATCTCCTGAGTTATTATTTTATTCTGCTCTGTTCCTACAGATGGTGAGTCTAAAGACATTAGAAAATTTGATATGGCCGTTGACTCAGCTGCCTGAGGCTGAGCAAAATAATATAATTTTGTGTAGTATTTTTCAAAGGAAATTTGTATGTCATCCAGTGTATGATACATCTTATTGGTTTGCGGGTCTCACTTTATGTATAAATCTCTCGGCCTGCTGTTTGCGTATTCTCCAAGCAAGTAGTTTTTTTTTATTTAGAACCATTCTCATAAAAAATTTGTTTAATTAATTTAGCTCTCTTCTCTATTTGATTTTCATATACTTTGTTTAAAGTCTGTTTTATATCCTGAATCTGGTTTAGAACATCAATGTCATTATATTCCATATGTTTATTCTCCAAAGACTTCAAGTTTTCAGTCAAATCCTTTTCTCTTTTTCCTTCTTCTGAGCTGACCACTTGATAAGTTTACCTCTAATAACAGATTTTGCAGCATCCCACAGTGTACTGGGAGACACTGTGCCATTGTCATTATGGGTCATGTATTCTTGAAATTCTCCCTTTATGTATTTCTGACATTGAGGATCATTCAAAAGATTAGTGTTAAATCTCCACAATGTGTCTTTGGGCTTGCTGTCAAAATGCAGTGTTAAATATACCCCTGCATGATCAGAGATATCCCTTACCCCAATGTTACATTTGGTAATCCTGTGGTGATCTGAATTAAACAAAAAATAATCAATTCTTGAATATACAGAATGAGCATGAGAAAAAAAAGTAAAGCATCTATCAAGTGGGTGTAGCTCCCTCCACACATCTAGCATAGCATATTATTTAAGCAATTTGATGTATACTGCTTCAGGTCTTATTATTTTTTGTTTTGTTTTGTTTGAGGAGTCCATGGAGGGATAAAGTTGGATATTCCAGTCTCCCCCACATACCAACACACACCAGATATAAGATTAAAAACTTTTTTGATCAGCTGTTTATTATTTCCTGGTGATCTATAAACATTCAATAATGTAACTTCTTTGTGGTCAATTAAACCTTTGACCATTAAGTAGTGCCCTTCTTTATCGTTGATCTGTGAGGAGAGCTGGAAGTTTACCTTGTTTGAAATTAGTATCGCTACAGTGCAGTGCGCCATAGAAGCTTCAATTGACTTAACTATTGAAGTTTTTAGTGCGTTTTGGCCTTAATGTTAAATTGAGCAGGTCAGTATGCTCATCTGTGCCTGATGGACTTGAGTTTGTCTTGTAATTATTTGAGCATGTATTTTTATGCCAAATGCAGTGCCTCTGAGGGTTTCTGGGCATATTTGTCATTTAGGTTAATGTATTTGATTTAATAAAGTTAAATTTGAATTACACTTTAAACACTTGAAAAATATCCCTTTAACCCTTGAGGCAGCCTTAAAAAAACTATACACTTTTTTCCCAAAGGCCAAAACACACTGCAGGCTTCAGAATAATGCAGTGACGTGACAAACATTTCATGGAGGAGCCGAGCATCTGTCTGTTTCAGACAGATATTTTAATCAGATAACTGTTGAGTACCATCAGGATTTATCATCAAAAAAGTTTTCTATCAGTCGGCACTTCACACACGATCCCCATCCCTCCCTACTCTCTGCTGTCCCTCTCTAGATCTTCGTAGCTTTTTTGCTTTGGGAGTGGGGCACCTGGGCTGGAATGAGTGTGGTCCATCTGTCCTTGCAGGACCCTCTCATCAAAGGACCCCATTACCATGATTACAGAGCATTTGGACCTGAAAGGCTACAGATGACATTTAGGCTAAAAACATGGTGTAAATGGCATGAGTGAAATTTCATTTTTGGGTGAACTATCACTTTAACACACAGACAATTCTTTAGACCACTGCCTCTGCTCTCCTGCACAGACAGGAGCTCAGTCTGACAACACACGCTAGCTTGAGGGCAAAGATGGGGGGTCAGAGATGCTGAGGTCGAGATATATTCCAAGCACACTGTCTTGGACGAGAGTGATGCAGCGTGGCACGGTGTGTTTTAGCCTTTAGTGATAATGGCCATAGAATGGTCAGAAAATTTCATGGAATGTTGTCTTCATCAAGACATGGTATAATTATGAGTGAGTATTAAAGGACAACTTTGGAAATTTTAAACCTTGGCCTTGATGGAGACAGCTTGTTTTGAAATTGGTCCAGTATTGAGGAAGGCAGATGCAGCTGGCAGCTGCGAAATAAGTACAACAGTATACATTGGACAAATGTGTCCCGTACAAGTTCTTGCATTGAAAGTGTTTTTTTTTCACCACAGACCCGCTCAGATCGGCAGTTTTATCTCTGTCAACAGCATGCGAAGCGGCTCTCTTGCTCCGGGCTGTGTGTGACGAAATCTCATGGGATCTTTGCTTGTTACTGGAAGAAAACAGAAGAGCCATGACTTGTAAAAGTCAGTTGGTTGTCCCATAGTACAGGTGAGAGTTTACTAGGCCGATTGAAGTGTCATGGCTAAATATTTACCTGATTTGGAGAATGTAGATGAGACCTTTGATTTCAGTGGCTGACAGTATTTGTTTGAGCCTGAGTATATGGATGAGGAGTTTGAGTTCCTACAAACAAAGAGCGGATGAGGATAGAAAGAGAGGGGCAACGGGCAGATGAGGGTGAAGCAGCTGCTGCATGTCTGTGAATCTGTGAAGACTGGTTGTGCTCCTGTGAATGCTGTGACTCTATGCCCACAGAGGAAGAATGTCTGTGTTGTAACGAGTGGGACCTGTTGCCCAGTATTTATGGTCTTGATGTGTCCAGGGATGATATAGAAATTACCCAACACTGTGTAACCACTGTGGTGGGAAAATTATTCACCAAACTGGTCACTGTTGTTCCTCTTAGTTATTTCTCATGTTCTGTCAGACACTAACTGGTTACTTGTCCTTGAACACACAGCTGTTTTCCCTTTGGAAGAACAACTTCTGATAACACAATCACATCCCGACTCTCCCGATAAGCTGTTCAAGTCCATCCTGACCCATCCTCCTTCATCTCCTAACCCTGTAAGACAGATTTACATTCTTGACTTGATTGTCAGTTCCTTTTACACTTTGAGTGTGACTGTGTACTGATCCTTTGCAAAGCTCGATTAAAACACCACAAAGACAATCTGGGTCATGGGGTCATGGTCTTTTTCAGAATTTTCAGATTTTTAATTTAAAATTTGGTGTCAGAAGTGGGATCGCTTGTGTGAGGGTTTCTGGACTCGGGGTCGACGGTGGTAGTGCACACCCTGAGGAGATATTCCCTTCAACCTCAACCTCCCCACAAAGACGAGTGAGAAGGAGGGCCTTATACCCGAGACCAGACTCACTCAGTCACTGCGATTCAACAATTCTGATTGGTGACAATCTGAAAATTTATTTAATTGATTTTTAGAAAAATAAAAAAGGGGGAAAAATCAGGTTGCTAAAGATGTCAAGATATAAGAGTTGAGATGGGAAAGCGGTTTTGGTCTACCAGTTCGGGAAAGAGTCCCGACAGTTTTTAACCAAGGTTTAGTAGAAACCTGGAGGTGCACTGACGAGTCCAACTTAAAAGAGTTTACTAAGACCACAATACTGTATGGGAAAAATTATCACTGGTTAATTGTCGTATTGTGCAAAGTAAGACTCAGAGTTTACTAAAACCACAATAGTGTATGGAAAAATCATTACTGGGTAATAATTATATTGTGTGAAGTAAGACTAGAGTAGAGAATTCCTCTGTACTAATCACTCTGATTTTTGATTATCTTGTGAGAAAAAGACAAAAAAGGGGTGAGAGAATTTAATAAGAAACAGCAATGCATTGAAATCAATTATATTATTTTGAGCATACTAATATTGATCAGTTCTGATACTTTTGTATTGGATCGTGGAAATAAGTTCAGGACACAACTATCTTCTAATTTTTTTGTCGTTATTCTTCAGTTTACCAAAAATGGGTATTTGTAACAGCAAAAATCAAACCAAAAAATAAATAAATAAACAGGATAATGTGGATTTGTCTGCTCCAAACATAAATTACATGAACGTGAACTATGGTGATTCATTTGTGAAACAGATACATTTTTGGGTGACTGAATGTAACTTTTTGAGCACAGAAAGTTTCAGTATAAGACAGCTGAACAAACTGAGGGATTGCAAGAAAAAAAGTATATACTGAACATAAGAAAGGTAAGAGTAAGTTCACAGCAGATTGGAGAGCATTTAGTTTATGGAAGGACAAAGCACAAAGGAGGGACAGAAAAACTGGCAGGGACAGACAAAACCTCATCTGTGTCTCAATGTGTCAAAAATGCAGGATTCCAACCTCGACTGTGTGCCGCCGCCAAGGAGACACCGTAACATGCCACGAGAGACGGTTGGACCACACCCAAGGGCACCACCATCATAAAATACTGACCTCCCCTCATCTACTGGCCTCCCTCCATCTCCTGTTCCCCTCATCTAATCAGATACATCTGATCTACAACAACTTCTGAATGGGGAAACAACAACAAAGTGTCTACAGGGCAACCCTGCCTCTCCTTCCCACACCAAGTCTGGTCTGAAGTTCAGAAAATCTTCAAATCATTCATCTCCCTATCACCAGTGAGATCGACACAGGGGAAAACATACACAAAGCCCTGAATCTCCCTGTGATGGAGAAAGCAGAGGCTGGTGGACATCTCATCTTGATCCGCAGACCATGGACTATGGAGGACATTAAACAGACATTAAACCCACCTCCCATCACTATCAGATTGAGGTGTAAAGGTTGTCGCTGAACTGACTGTTTTGACATTTCCCAAATGGTGAAACAGACATGTGTAACATGGGACTCAGGCAAATTAAGCCTGATAAAAGGACACACTGTGCATGCTGAAGACTCCTCAAAGAGAGAGAGAGAGAAAAAGAGAGAAAGATCTAAACATGGCAGCATTGACTATGTTCTAAGGACGTTCTGTGGAGGTCTGCATACAGCTGATCCAGATGTTTGTTTCCATTGGCAAAAGAGAACATTGAGCCAAAAACTACCCAAAGACTGATCCAACTCAAAGATGACTGACTCGGGGCGGCAGCTCAGGAGGGGAGGAATCAGCATCTTTAACTTTGACCTCACTGACGCACGATGAGAGACAACCTACACATCAGACTGGTGATATCACACACACACACACACACACACACACAGATAAATGATGTGATAGCTCAATTAGAAGAGAAGGAGGAAACAGCAAATACACAAACAATAGGCGTGCACTAAATATTTAGCTGATGCAAACATGCCAACTTGTACATGGCAAAGATGTAACATTCCTTGTTGATTCTGATACAACATACTCAACACACTGTTATTTAATCCGACACTTTTCCAACATCTCCAAAGGTCAGCAGAAGATACAGGAAATTTATAAGGGCATCAGGTGACACACATCTGGAGAAATACACAACTCTATTATCATGTACTGATAATGTCACAGGCGAATTTAAACATTTGTTTTTGCAGTTGAATTGTTGCTGTTGTTGATATACTGTGTATTTTGGGTATTTGTCTTATTTTCACACCAGAGGGGATTATTGTTACTCAAACAAGTGAACTGGGTCTCTCTGACAATTACATATTTGTGACATATAGCCCTGACACACTGCCTTATGTGTATGAATGGAAAATCTGCACATCAGCTGTGACTCCTGTAACTACTGCTATCGCTGACAACGCACACACACTCACACACAACACAGAGACAGATTACATGAAATCACATGCACTGCACACACAAAGGGAAAGATGCAGAGTTTGAAAAATGATGGTTCAGAGAAGGTCGCCTGAGAGAAAAGCTAACGTTAAGTTGAATGTTTTGGAACAAACACAGATGTGCTGTCTCAGTAACTACCAAAATTGACAAAACCAAAGCCAAGTGATGAATTGTCACCATATTTCTCCTTCAGTGATTCAGATTCCAACTTTCTGTTTGATGGTCTTGGTTCATATCCACACGTGTCGCTTGCCAAATACAGAAAAGAAAGATGGCAAGATTTGGATCTGTGGATAAGAAAATGTGTCAGTGCAGAATCATGGAAATCAACATCTGACCCTAATGTTCAATATAATCCTGTTTTGAAGGTTTATCGACAAAACTTCACCTGTGTTGTCCACACATTCAGATCTGTTCAACCGATACCAGACACACAACACACATTTGCCTATTTGCGTAAAACATGTGATGTCACAAACACCCCAGCCTTTCAGAAGATCCCTAAAACTCTGTGGGCCCAAGGCAAACATGATATTGGTCTAATCAGAGGCATGCAACCAATTGTGATCACACCAAAATCTAATTAAAGGCCCTGTCGACCATAATATCCACTCTGACGGTATTACACCAGTCTTTATCACTTGATTAAAGGCAGGTGTAATCATTCCCACAAAACAAAACAAAAAATCAGGTATGAAAATCAAAACAAAGTTTGAGCTCATTAAATCTGTCACTAGGAAGTGCATGATTACAGTGTTGATGATCAAATGATTTGTGTTCCAACTCAAGCTCAGTGTGAAAAAGACACATTTGAAACATTTGGATGAAGAAGGTCACAAAGCTAGCTTGTCAAAACTGCAGTTTGTCCAACAACAAGTGACATTTCTGGGTCATGTGATGACATGTGATAGCAAATCCCTCTCCCAAAAAAGAGTAAAAGCATTTTAAAACATTTTCAAACCCAATCATAAAGAAACAAGTTATGCCTTTTGTGTTCCTGTTGCAGGCCCTTCATTCCCACTGGTGTTTTCACTGGTGTCCTCGAGGCCCTCCTGAGTGCAATCGCACCTGGGTGAGGCCTAGAAGCACATAGTAATGTGACATGGACTGCTGATGCAGGATAAACATTTGTTGACTTAAAACTTGTCCTTCGGAAGACTCTGACGACTCCAACTCTTGGGTTACCAGATCCAAACCGACCTTTCGCTCAGACTGTAGACAAAGAGTGTTGAGTGTTACTCCAGGACCACGGAGACAGACAGAGACCTGTAGCCTACATTTCAGCTAAACTTGACGCTTTAGCTACAGGAATTCCTACTTTTTAAGGTGACTGTAAACTAACTCTGCTCGTTCCACATGTTGTTTCATTGATTTTGCTTTAGCAGAAAACATCTTATCTTTCAGCAGCAAGATTGTTCCTTTATAACACTGTTCTATTTGAAATCCCTGATATCACGAATAGTGACGATATGTGAATAGATACAATGTCCTTAACCCTGCAACTCTTTTCCCCACAGAAGGTGATGGAGGAGAACACAACTATGTTGTTACAATAACTGAAGATTGTTCCCCAAGACCAGATTTGCAAGAAACACCATTGCAAAATCCAGATTTTGAACTGTTTGTTGATGGCTCAGCATCACACAACCCTGACACAGGAAAAAAGTAATTACAAATACTCAAATTACTGCAATTAAGTAGTTTTTTGGGGGGTAATTGTAATTTTATGAGTAGATTTTCAAGTCTTTAATTTTACATGTACTTAAGTATTGATTTCACCATGTAATCTACTTAGTTACTTTCAAAATCACAGTTGAGTACTGAGTACAATTTGAATTAATATCCAAAGCTTTCATCTGCATTTTTGAGGCCAATCAGGTGATCTGATCACGGACGAGCCAATGAAAAGAAAAAGAACTGAAAAACAAAACAAAATGGTGTGGCAGCAACTGTTAAGGGTGTTAATGATTAATCATTAGTCAATTAATTGCCATTTAGAATTTACCCAATTAGAAATGTATTCATTGATGTTTAATCAATAGTTTTGGTAGTAACTGAACCTCATTTTATATTGTTTTGTCTGCAGAGCCATTTGTTGAATAAGGAAACTTAAACTTTGACTTAAAAAGAGAAAAAAAAAGAAAATAAGAAAAAAAAATAGGAAATAAATTGTGTTATGTATCTTTACTAATAATCTTATATTATTAATGATTAATCAGTTGTTAACGTTTTCAACGATTGTACAACGAAATACACAAAATTTGCAACGCTAGTTTGGAGAGGTGACAGTGACATCAACAGTTGAAAGTAACTAATACTCTAGTAGTTTTTCAGACAAATACTTTGTACTTTTACTGAAATATTTTTCTAACGGCAGTACTTGTAATTGAGTAATGTTTTAGCAATGAAACAGTACTTGTACTTGAATACAGATTTCTAGTACCCTTTCCACATGATACAGTCAATGCCAAATCACTTCCTGCTTCACATCACCTGGCAAACCTATAGCACATCACACTCTTGTTTTACAACTGCTGGATGCTGTTCTGCTCCCAAAACAGGTTGCTGTGTGTAAATGTCATGCTCACACTAACAATGACCAAGTTTCACAGGAGAACACCAGCAGCAGCCAAGGCCGCAGCAAGCCCAGAATTAACTATGTCTGAATTCTTTCCATATGATGACCGTCAAACGCCCTCCACTCCTACAGCTGTTTTATCTAACATTCACCAAAGGAAGTGCTACCAGCTCCAGCCACAGCACCTCTTCATGACCTGCAGCCTGGTGACTGGGTAGTGGTGAGAGACCTGAGGTGGAAGACTTGATGCTCTAAGTGGTGGACGGGTCCATTCCAGGTGCTGCTGACCACACAGACGACAGTAAAGTTTGCCGAAAGAGTCACCTGAATCCATGCCAGCCACTGCAAAAGGGTCCCACTATGACAGAACAGGTCATCACATCACGAGGACGAGAAGACGAGGTAACAGTATTGGCATACTGTCCAACGAGAACTTCCACAGCTCCAACTAAGTGGCGTGCTGAGTGAACCTCAGTGTCACCATAATGGGATCAGAGATGGAACTCCAACAACAGCCATGGCATGCATTCAGACACGCTGTATGGTGTGGCCTGTGAGGTTCAGTGTGTGCTTTCTTTTTGTGAGTTCATTCCCTACAGTTGAAAAAAAAAACTGTTTTCCATCAGATGACACAGTTAAGAACTCCTGATTGGCTCCCACCATGCAATGCTGAAAGCATTCCTGATCCTGTTGACAATCTGGATTTTGACATTTATGTGTTCATATTAGGGGTGCAACGCATCAAAAAACTCACGCTTTGGATCGTATCATGGTTTTGAGTCATGGATCGGATCATTTTTCGGATCAGCAAAAAAGAAAAAAGTGGTGGGATTAGGGTTAAATTATTTTAAAAATGCACTTGTCTTTGATCTTTGTCTGTCCGTAATTATCACCATAGTTATCCAATGTAATAATAATGATAATAGTAATGATAATGATAATAATATTAAAAACTTCAAACTTATACAGTGCTGTACTATGTATATACTATACATATATTAGATCATTATATACTGTACAGTATAATACACAACTACGCTCTGTAGTCTGGCTCAATGTCCCACCTACAGCACAGCACATCTGATTGGTTAGAAGTCATGATCAATCAATCATCACCAGTGAGTAGAGAGGAGCTGTGTAGAAGTTAAGACAGCTGATATCACCAAAGTTTCAATGAACATCACAGTTTTATGATCCGTTTCTTTGGTGATAGCATAGTTACATCTGTGAAAAAAAGTTACGGTCTGGATTTCACTCAAGGCGATGTGACGGCATTTAAATCAGTCACTCTTGGCAGAGATGCGCTGCACTAAGCAGCATCTGTCCCGTCTTTTCACTGCAACTCTGCATTGAGATTTCAGTTATTATAACTTATACAAAAGTAACAGTGACAGTAAAACTATGATGCTCACATGTAGTCCGCGGATCACATGCGTGCTGAACTGTAGAGGGTGATCCGTACGGGACACGGGTCAACTGCGATCCATTGCACCCCTAGTTAATATATATGTAACTTTCCTACCTATTGCTTGCATTTGTTATATTGAATTCTCCCATCTGCAACAACAGCATCTTGCTTTTTCTAGGGGTAGTACTTTATGGAGTAATGTTTTAAAATCATAATTGACATAACATTGCAGATGTTTCTTCACTCTCTTATACTTTCCTATTATGTTACCATATGTAAGGATTATTATTTGCAGTGAAGGTGTGATCTTTTATAGTCTTTTATAATTTTATTTTACATGTGATCACATATGATCAAAAGGAGGGATTGTAGTGGGAAAATAATATGCTGAACTGGTCACTGTTGTTCCTCATAGTTATTTCTCATGCTCTGTCAGGCACTAACTGGTTACTCGTCCAACACACAGTTGTTCTCTCTTTGGAAGAAGAGCTTCTGATAACACAATCACATCCCGACTCTCCCGATAAGCAGTTCAGGTCCATCCTGACCCAACCTCCTTCATCTCCTAACCCTGTAAAACAGATTTACATTCTTGACACGTTATCAGTTCCTTTTACACTTTGTGTGTGACTGTGTACTGATCCTTTGCAGAGCTCTATTAAAACACCACAAAGACAATCTTGGTCATGGGGTCTGTCTTAATTTTCAGATTTTACACCACACCATCTTACAGTATTCCCACCCTCTGATCAGCAGGACAGTGCTGGATACCTTCTTTCATGTGCCCAAAATCAATTGGAGGAGGCAACCAAAACCACAGGGACCAAATGGTCAACTATCCATTGAGTAAGTATAAATGTCTTCATGCATGTAATATCTGTGCCTAGAATTGTCTGACAGATGCGCATTTACTGTTGCATATATTAGTTTGCCCTCAGACATTTCAAAATCATCTTAACCCTTTCATGCCCATCATGTGGTGCTGGAGTGGGCTGTCAGAAGAGAATGTCTTGGTTGTGGTAACAGAAGAGTGCTGCCAAGCTGGATCATCACTGCTATCAGAAGCAAGTACCCATTACCCACTGGCACTTACAGCAGGTTCAAGGAGGCAGATGACATGTTCAGAACACACCTAACTCTTGACTGCACTGCTGAGCAGTCTACAAACTGTTCCAGTCTTTAGAGACACTAGCAGAGCCTACATAAATCCTGCACACTGTAAATACGACTTACACTCCATTTACATTTCAAAGACAAATATTGTAGTCTTGACACCACTACATTTCCGTTACTTTTAGTCTAAGCATAGCTTTGAAGTCAGCTGTTGCTGTTTCTTCTTTTCTAAAATGCGACTGGCCACATGCTGTGATCCTTACAGAGGAAACCAATTACAGTACCTGCTCTCAACTGGGATTGATGTAAAAGCAGAAGCACATCATCCAGGCATGCTCTGTAACAAGCACAAGCAAGCTCTCCCTCTTCCATTCAAACAAACTCGGTAATGGTGACGGCAAAATTAAATCTCAAGATGTTATTATCATTAGAAAAAGAGAAATAATTTCAGGTAGGCTTTTAATGTTGGATTGTTTTATTGGGGTGAAAAAAACACATAATTAATGTATATACTGCCTCTAGGGGCCAGAAAGAAATCAGTTATTTAACAGACTTGGAGAACTCCTTACGGTTGGTTTCAATCTAATTTTCTATACTTTTATTTAAATACAGGTATGTCAGAAAATGACAATAGCTGTCCTTTTTATTTTTGACTGTATTTCTATGCTGAAGTTTTTATAGGTATTTCTATAGGTCTTTCATCGTGGTTCTACAAGCAAGTCAGTGCATCATTAGGCGGTTACAAAGTTTTTGTAAATTCACAGTGAAAACAATACAACAGTGTGTTTATTAGAAATGTACTTTGTAATCTGTACTTTTGAATACTTGAGTATTTTTAAAAGCGTGTACTTCTGAATACTTAAATATTTTTAAAAACAAGTACTCTAGTACTTTAACTTGAGTAAAATTTTGACTGAGCAACTTTTACTTGTAGTTGAGTAATATTTGACCAGGAATATCTATGCTTTGACTCATGTACTGCGGTTGAGTACTTTGTCCACCACTGCATATACAGTGCTAAACAAATTTATTAGACCACCTGTTATAAAAACAAGAAAACATAAATATTTTAGAAGTCTTTCAAAAACTTGTTTAAAATGAAAAATGTTATTGTTTTTTATTTGGCAAATAACAAACTGATAGAACTAAATAGTCCCTTTCCACACATAATAATCAAAAAATGTCATATTTTGTATGGCCTCCTTTGGCCTTGATAACAGCTTGCATTCTTGTTGGCATTGTTTTTATGTAGTTTTCAACAGTCTCTTTTGTTATTGAGTTCCAAATAGTTTCTAGTAGAGTTGGGTGATATGCTAAAATTTTCCAAACTATCATCATCAGCTCATCCATCAGCGATTGGCGATACCATTGTCCCCCCACCCACTTTCTCCCGTCCTTTCGGGTCTCAGCTGGGAGATGTGCGCAAGTGGCAAATTCACAATGTTACGCATGCTGCGTACGTTCACTACATCCAGTGGACAAAATAAACTTACAAAGTATCTACAAATTACATGTTTTCACACTTATTTTCCATTTTAAATAGAGAAATACAACCATTCACCTTCTGAATTTATGTAATTTCTGAAGTTTCTGTCTTTTACCGAACTAATACAAGCTTAATTGGCTTGTTAACGCCTTGGAAAACACACTTTGTTCAAACTTACAGAAAAACATGTAAAAATCCCCATGTATTGTGATTGGCTGTTGTAAAATCCCCCTATATTCTGATTGGCTGTTGTAAAATCCCCCTGTATTCTGATTGGCTGTTGTAAAATCACACTGCATTCTGATTGGCTGTTGTAAAATCCCACTGTAATGTGATTGGCTGTTGAGAAATACCTCTATATTCTGTTTGGTTGCTAGAACATCCCCCTGTACTGTGATTGGCTGTTGTAAACACTCCCTTATATTTTGATTGGCTGTTGCAAAAAACCCCTACATTCTGATTGGTTGTTGTAAAATCCCCTTGTATTCTGATTGGCTGTTTGAAAATCCCCCTGTATTCTGATTGGATGTTGTAAAATCCCCCTGCATTCTGATTGGTTATTGTAAAATCCCACTGTAATGTGATTGGTTGTTGTAAAATCCCCCTGCACTGTGATTGGGTGTTGTAAAATCCCCCTGTATTCTGATTGGCTGTTGTAAAATTCCTCTGTATTGTAATTTGCTGTTGGAAAGTCCCACTGTAATGTGATTGGGTGTTGAGAAGTACCTCTTTATTCTGAGTGGTTGCTGGAAAATCCCCATGTATTGTGATTGGCTGTTGTAAAATCCCCCTATATTCTGATTGGCTGTTGTAAAATCCCCCTGTATTCTGATTGGCTGTTTGAAAATCCCCCTGTTGTAAAATCACACTGCATTCTGATTGGCTGTTGTAAAATCCCACTGTAATGTGATTAGCTGTTGTAAAATCCCCCTTTATTCTGATTGGCTGTTGGAAAATCCCCCTGTATTGTGGTTGGCTGTTGTAAAATCCCACTGTAATGTGATTGGCTGTTGAGAAATACCTCTTTATTCTGATTGGTTGCTGGAAAATCCCCCTGTATTGTGATTGGCTGTTGTAAAATCCCCCTATATTCTGATTGGCTGTCATAAAAAACATCTGTGCTTTGATTGGTTGTTGGAAAAATTACTTGTATTTCATTGGCTGTTATGTACTGTGACAGGCCTAATGAAAACCCATCATTTCATGTTCAGTAAGCCCGCTTATTATCCGTAACTCAAAAACACTAACTTAAAACTTTTTTTAAAAAAAAGATGTTTTTCTCTGTCATACAATATTATTTATGTATAAAGGAAGAGTGCTGGGAAATGTACTCAAAAAAGTGAGGCAGTCAGTTTCGGTAATTTTTTTTTTTTATCCTAAAAGAAAATTATAATTGCAGAGAAACACATTTTGGAATCTGTAAACCGTGCAGCAGCTGAAAGCCTCTGGAAATCTGGTTTAAAATAAAGTATCTATCAACGTCATGTAACTAACAATATCAGGAAAGTGTGCAAAAACTATACCTTTAACTACAATATTTCATATTTGTATTAAAACTAATTTCTAACATTTTTCAGGTGTTTATAAAGAACCTAGGTTGTATGAGACACTGACTTACCTGCCGTAGATGGATGTTGACACGCCTCCGATTTTGTAGAAGCAAAGATGCGTACCAGCACAGAAGTGTAGCAATGCACTGTTGAGGAAAGGGTCAGCAACAACATATAACATATTTTAACCACTTACAAAAATTTGTATCAGTTTAAATGTACATTATATTTTGAATATTTTCTCAGCTTCATCTTGCTACCAGGCAGCCTTTTCTCATGGTATACTGCTGTTATATAAGCTAACTATCGCTCTCTCCAAACCAACCATGTATTAAGTAATTAGTGCTTCTGCTAAGACTCGGGTGGCTTTGGAGATATGATATTTGGCTTGTATGAAGGCGAGATCCTGTTGGAAAGGATGGCTGACAGGAAGGTAAAGCAGTGAAAATATTTGAAATATTGCATAAAGTTAAATACTTTTTTGTTGGGAAGAACACTTTCAAGTGGTTAAAATGTTTTGCTGCTAACCCTGTCTAAAGCAGTACACTGTCTAGCTCATCTACATCGGTACTCCTGCTGCTTCTCCAAACCAGAAGCAGCCAACTAACATCTACTGTGGGCAATACACTGACTATGGATAAGTACCTTATACAAACACACTTTGAATGAACCATCTTAACAGTTATGAAGGTACTGTGTGGCATACTTCTGACCATTTAGTGTAAACCTAGCAACTATAAAGGCACATTATGCAGTTTTGGAAAAGAAATTCAAACTCAGAAAAGTAATAATACAAACGCAAATATTGATATATTTTCATAACTGAATAAATAAGGGATCCTAAGAGGGAAATGAGGTCCCTAAAACACTGTCTGAAGCCAGAAAGTTGGGTCCCTGCAAAAAAAAGAAACAATATGAAAATTATGCTCTTTGAGGACAATTTGTTTATTCTGTAATTAATTATTAATTCAGTCAGTCATGTATGTATCCGTGAATATTCTTTTTTGATTCAAAATTCTTTCCCAAAACTACAAGTGTACCTTTAAAAACAAGATCTTTAAAATTGTCACATAACAGCTTATGAACACTACATATCTTTTTTACAATGGTTCAATGCAAATTTATTACATAAACAAGTTCAGTGTGTACTGAAAGCCGGTAGACTACATTAGCAATCTGAACAAGATGAGCTTAACAGTTGTCAACATGGCATATTCATGTCGCAGACCTTGCTGTAACTGAGTGAGCCACTAAAGTTCACTATTCCTTTTCAGAATCCACTAATCTTGTTTAGATCTTGAGTTCTGAAATTGTGTCATCAAGTCATTCTTGAGTCTGCAGCTGTGGTTTGCAGCTCTAATTTGCAGCTCTAAGTGAATTTAAAAGTGTTGGTCAGTCTTTTGGGACGCATCGACAATCTGGTGAGGTTGATCACCACATCACCTTCTACAGTGACAGATCCTTATAGGCTGGTAGTGAACCAGAGTCCCAGTGATGCACCCCAAGATCTGGCTGTGGCTCAGAAAGACAATGCACTAATCGCATCCAGTGAAAACAATGGAAACTAAGGTGAGCAAAGAATTTTGTTCATGGTTGATTGTCATAAAAATGCTGTATACACAAGTCCGATAGATCTGTTTTCATTGTACTGTTTAGTGCTCTTGATTGCAGAGAAAGTAATTGTGCCACTCCTGGACTAATGACATTTATTTGATTTGTTTGGGGTGGTGCTGCTACTAACAATTATTTTTAATATTTCATAATTTATTATTTCAGAATTAATGTATTGATTAATCAATCAGTTGGTTGGACTATAAAATGTCAAAAAAAAAGTGTGAAAATCACTTGATCAGCGTTTCTTGAAGCCCAAGATGACGTCCTCAAATGTCTTCTTTTGTCCACAAACTAGATATATTCAGTTTACTGTCACAGAGGACTAAAAAAAACAGAAAATATTCACATTTGAGGATCTAAAAACAGAGTATTGAGACTTTTTTTCTTTAAAAAATGACTCAAAGTGATTAATCAATTATCAGAATTATTGGTGATTAATTTGATAGTTGATTAATTATCTATTAACCAATTACATGTTACAGCTCTAGTTTGAGGTGGCTGTCATATATATAATCAACACAGCCCAAGTGGCCAAAAAATACACTTCATAGGTTTCAAAACTTCTCACCTGCAGTTGAAATTTAGCCAGCTGTCTGTCTAACACTGGCACATTTACAGAAATGCTGATTAGGTTATCCCTAGAACTAAATGAAAATGAGGAGTCACGTGGGTACGCTGAGCAGGATGGCAGCACTGTAGGAGGGCTCAGACCACTCGCAACTAATTTAATTGTTTAATCCATATTTATCTGCCTACCTTGAGCTAAATATTGATAGACTTTATCCCAAAAAAGTTCTTAGTACTTTGACTACATTTTTGGCGGTGAGAAATGGCGACAACGTCGAAATATTTTAAGGATATGGGCCACATAGCTACTCGGAACAAGCTAGCTGCTAATGAGGACAAGTCTCCCGACGAAGCTGCAGAACAGAAAATAAGCATTGAAAAATTTTTTGCTGAAATAACCAAACTGTACGGTGGCCGACAAGTGCAAACGTGCTGCATATACAGACAGGTGCTGCAGGCCTACGTGAAAATATTATGGCACATATTACTAGATAAAATCCTTACTGTCTGTTAT
Source organism: Lutjanus erythropterus (assembly GCF_056507025.1). Classification (NCBI taxonomy): domain Eukaryota; kingdom Metazoa; phylum Chordata; class Actinopteri; order Lutjaniformes; family Lutjanidae; genus Lutjanus; species Lutjanus erythropterus. The sequence continues at coordinate 43,939,069 of NC_139322.1, forward strand.
GTATTATGCACTCCCTGTACTTTACTGTTGTTTTATGTATGAGTGTTGTCATGTTGCTTATATAATGTCATGTTTCCTTTCCTTGTCTTCAACATGACAATAAAGTTTGTTTTAAAAAAAATAAAAATAAAATTTAAAAAAATCCTGAAAGGGGAAACGTAATTATGAAGAATAAACATCCCGTAACTGTTTTTTAAACTAAAAAAAAAAAAAAAAAAGGAATAGGCCTATGTGAGAAGTAGAAAGTTATTGGTGAGAGGAAAATTGGAGGCGGGAGAGGCTACATGAAAAAGTACGTATTCTTTTTTCTTTTTCTTTCTTTCTTTCTTTTTTCCACATGTGGCCCTCATCTTTTACTGTATTATGAAAGTGCAGCTGATTTACATTTTTACATTTTTGTTTGTTTGTCGGATTTACATTTTCTGATTTTTTGCCTCTCCCACCTCCAATTTTCCTCTCACCAATAACTTTCTACTTCTCACGTAGGCCTATTCCTCTCCTCCGCAGGTTGATTCGTCCGTTGTCTGTCTCTCGGGGGAAAGCTCAGCACTGCCCCTAGAGGCCTGGAGCACTTCCGTTGTGTGACTGTATATGCAGCGTTTTCGTTTTGCATTTGTTTTCTCATTTGCAGCGCGTTTCTGTATATGCGGCGTTTTCTTTTTGCATTTGTTTTCTCATTTGCAGCGCGTTTCTGTATTTGCAGCGTTTTCGTTTTGCATCTGTTTTCCTATATGCAGCGCGTTTCTGTATTTGCAGCACGTTTCTGTTTATGCAGCGCGTTTCTGTATTTGCAGCACATTTCTGTTTATGCAGCGCGTTTCTGTATTTGCAGCGATTTCGTTTTGCATCTGTTTTCCTATATGCAGCGTGTTTCTGTATTTGCAGCACATTTCTGTATATGCAGCGCGTTTCTGTATTTGCAGCGTTTTCCTTTTGCATCTGTTTTCTTATATGCAGCGCGTTTCTGTATTTGCAGCGCCTGTCTGTATATGCAGCGCGTTTGCACTTGTCGGCCACCGTAAAACTGAGTACTAAACTGACAGAAGTAGCTGCTGATGTAGTGACCATTAAAGAAACCACCACTGAGCTGAAAAACTCTGTCAGCGGGCTACAGGTACGAGTGGAGGAGGCGGAGGAGCGAATCTCCCAGCTGGAGGACACGACTGAGGGCCTTGTGACAAACACTAGTACCATGGGGAAAAAGGTGGATATGCTATGGGACCGTGTGCAAATCCTGGAGAATCACTGCAAAAGAAACAACATAAGATTGGTGAGACTGGTGGAGACATACGGGACAAATGGCACTTTGGAGGAATGTGTCAAAAAAGTTCTGAGCAAAGGCCTAGGGATAAACCCTGAGGCGGAGTTTAAAATTGAACAAATGCACCAAATGCTAGCCCCGATGCCGAATGAGGACCAGCTGCCCAGACCCATACTGATCCGCTTTCTGGCTTCCGCCTGCGAGAAGGTATTGAGAGCTGCAGCCAAGACATGAGGAGTGAAATGGGATGGACAAAGGCTGTTGATATTTCTTGATCTAACCAAGGAGTTAGCGGAGAAGAGGAAGGAGTTCCTGACCACGAAGAAGGCACTACAGCAACGCAATGTGAGATACACACTGGCCTTCCCCGCCACGCTGAGATTCACATGGAAGGGCAAGAGCCATCATTTTACAAGCGTGGAGGAGGCTGAACACTTTATCAACAAGAATTGCAACAACGCTTGAAACATGTACGGGATACATATTTATTTTCAACTGGACTGAGGATCAAGGGACAGGTAGATCATGAGAGAATGTGATGCGGGTGGGTCAGCTTACACAGGCTGTCATTAGCAACGAGCAGTTGGGAGGACCCCACGGACCTTGTTTGTTTGTTTTTTTTCTCTCAGGGCATTGTGTTTTTGTTTATTGTCATATTAAATGGCAGAAATTATGTTACAATTATCAGCTGGAATATAAAAGGTTGTGGAAGTCCTGCAAAAAGAGGGAAAATATCTTATCTTAAACACAATAAGGCCGATGTTGCATTTATTCAAGAGTCACATTTTAAGTCAGAGGAAACTCTGAAACCAAAATTTGGATGGGTAGGACATGTTTTTGATAGTTCATTTTCCAGTAAACGCAATGGGGTGGTTATACTTATACATAAAAATATGGCTTTAAATTGGTTAGACAGATAAAGGATAATGAGGGTAGAATGATTTGTTTACAGGCTAATATAGATGGCAAAAATATTATTTTGTGCAATATTTATGCACCAACCACCAGTGTAACCCAAACTTTTTTCATCAAGTAAATAAAATTTTGGGAGAAATGGAGGGTGATGTAATTCTAGCAGGAGATTTTAATCAAGTCATATAAGACACACAATTCTTAAATTGAGTAGATCGAAGTACTTTTAGGGGCCCATCTTGGATACCTAAAGATAGAGCAGCTATACACATGTTGAGTGAGGATAATACTCTAGTGGATATTTGGCAGTTGACAAACCCACGAAAAAGAGAATATACTTTTTTCTCTCAATGTTACAAATCATACTCGAGAATTGATATGTTTTTAATATCAAACAATATAACCAAGCAAGTTGCATATTGTAAAATTAATCCAATGGCTCTATCTGACCATGCAGCTGTAGAGCTGGGAATTGATATAAATAATGACACAGAGAGAAGAGGTAGATGGAGATTGAATGTGTCACTATTATCTAATGAGGCTTTTAACTTATTATTAAAAGAAGAATTACAGTCTTTTTTGAATTAAATACAGGCAGCTCAGGCAGGAGATCAACAGAGTGGAAATCATCTAAAGCTTATATTCAAGGGAAAATTATAGCATATGCATCTAAAAAGAAAAGAGAGGACATGAGTAAGATAAAGGAATTGGAAACTAAAATTAGGATGTATGAAAGGGAATTGGCAGACGATTTCTCAAACCAGTTATATCAAAACATTTGCAAGCTTAAATTTGAACTTTGCCATATAAACCACATCATACAAATGGTACTAATAATGTAGCTGTACAATGTGTATAATGCAATACATTCGAAAAAAAAACAAAAACACACACACACATTTTAGTGGCATTTTGTAAGTTTTCAGTGTCTAACGGTGGAATTTCCGAGTGTCCGTGAAGGCACCTCGACTTGACTTGGCTGTGTGACGTCGTCGGACCATTAACTTCTCCCGCGTCTGTTGAGGTGAGTGGCTGTGGGTCTCCGTTCCTGTCTCTTTAATGTCAAAAAACAGCAGTTAAATAGTCAGAAATATGTAAACTGACAGTAAATTGGCATGATAATCGATAAATACGAACAGGAAATGAAGCCTCGGTCGATAGGCGGTCAGGGGGAGGGGCGGGAGAGGGCGGTGCGTCGAAATCCGGCGGTTTAAAAACCCCTACACATGATCAACGGTAAAAACGCTTTGCGCTGGCTGTCCCATATTTTCCTATGGAGAGAGCGGTGGCGCCCGACCTAGCGTCACCGCTACCCTTGGCATGGCGCACCGCTGGGATGTGCCGCTCAGCGCTGCGCCCAAAGTTCAACTTTGACCTCGTGCTGACCTTTCAAAGCGCAACCAATGAGATAACAGCTGAATGTGACGTAGCCAAAAGCGACACATACAAATAGAGGGAGAGAAATGGAAGAAAAACTCATTCTCTGTGTTTCCGAGTTCCCCGAACTGTATAACACATGATACCACGATCTCGGCAGGAAGAGTATTGCTTGGCGAAATGTCAGTAGTCAGATCGGGCTACCAGGCTTGTGATTAGGCAGAGTTTACGAGCTACCGTTAAGCTAAATACAATGCTAACGTTAGTTTAGCTGTTTGTGTACGTTCGCTATTCCAGGCAGACACAGTGACAGGATCAGTGCTTCATAGCTATATAAACTGTCCTTTAGCTCAGCAACAGTAAATCCTATCATGTTGTTACATAGAGCTGTGGTTAGTTTTTGCAAAAGGGGAGTCTGCTTTTCCTCCAGGTCCTTTTCTTTCCGGAGTGACAAGTAGCGTTTGGTGTTGCCTAGCAACGGTGAATAGCTCGCACTTCTCGATGACGTATACCTGAGCTCCTCCGCGTCCGCTCAGCGCCTCTGCGCCCTACCTGGCGGTGAGCGAAGAGCAAATTTCTTGTCATGACAGTTGAGCTAGCTAACTTGGTGCTGCCTGTTAGCTGCAGTAACATATCTGCAGTAACAAGCGCCTGTCTCCCCCCGTTCCTCTGTGTGTATGAATGTAGCCCTAGCTTCAGTAAAGCACAAACCACAGGTGAGAGAGAGGAGGAGAGACAGTGTGACAGTAAATATTAAATAAAATAAATAAATAAAGCAAAGGGCATCTTGAGGGAAAGACTGAATCTTATATTCAGTATACTTAAGCATTAAGTCAGCTAAGGTATATATAGGCTAATTGTTGTGTTTATGTTTAATTATGTCTCATGTGATTGTGTTTTTATTTGACAATTATTAGCTGATAGCTTTATTACGTAAAGATTGTTGGTTATGTGTGAACTTTTGCTTAATGTAGTGTGTGTAGAAGTACCTAGAATTTGAATATTTATTATGAATGTACTTTCTTGCAAACCTACGGATAAAAGCAGTCATAACTGGTGCTGCATAGTTTGAGCAGACATACACACAGATAAACTGAGATACATAAGATGAGACTAATATTGTTTCTAGGCAAAGAGAAATACGTTTGGAGGCTGCGCTTGAGTGGTGAGTGAAGTAAAATCTGAACTCAAAGTAACAACAGAGTACATTATTTGACTGTGGACTGTGTTTAGCTGCCTTAAATGGGACAGAAGAACAATGGTAGTAGGCAGCCATGTATATTAGACTTAGAGCCAGACATTCAGTTAAACCAATCACAATCAGCTTTGACAATTTCTGCCCAGCAACTGTGGGTGGACATGTATCCACTGTGTAGGCAAGACATGCATTTGATGAAAATCTGCCTCTCGAACTACTGCCTCTGAGTGACAGACCCTAAGTCCCACAGCCAAACCAAACACATGTTGAGCGAGAAGAGAAGACTGCGAACACAGCCGTGTAAATTTTATTCTTGTGGTGCCAAATATGTGGTCACACCAACGATTTAAAGAACTGGGGTCATCTGCTTTTCTCCTGAAGGTCTTAATCTGAGTTAATATGGGAGTGAATGGGGCAGTTGGTTGGAAAACTTGTCCTTTTTGACCTTGCTGAGCCAAAACTATAATACCTTTTGTTTCTGTGGTCACATGTTGCTACCGGCACAGCTTTTCCTACAATCTGATGTGCAATTTGTGTATGTTGAGAGAACACTGAAGTCTGAATCTGAGAAGGGGTGTAAGTGAGAGAAGAACAAAATGGCTGACAATAAAAATGGCAGTAGGCAGTGATGGATATTAGCCTTAGAGCTAGATATTCAATGGCTGCTATGGCCAGCAGCTATGAGTGAACATGCATCCAATGTGTAAGCAAGACATACAGACACGCACACACTCACCCATACACATACAAACATGCACAATAGTGCATGCACGCACACACACGTGCACGGACACACAGACACACGCACACATGCACAACTTCAATGATACATTTAGTGCTATTATTACTGCTGGCAGTATGGTGGAAATACTAGTTGGCAGTGAGCATAAGGCACACTCAAAGTTTTGTGCAAAATTTTCTGGCTGTAGTTAGTGATGCCTATGTGAATTGTACATCAGGCACACTGAATGACACTTACACTACAGCATTTACAGTGAACATGATGCTGAAGCATCCCTTTAAGAAATTTAATTGTTTTACTGTAATAAATTAATCCCACTGCAGTTGAAGTAAATAAAGGCAGACTTAAAAAGTGTAAATGTTTCTTTTATGTCAGTCTGCTTTCTTGAAGTTGCAGAAGTTAGTCCTAATGTCATGCTTTGTTGAAGTTGCATAAGTTAGTCTAATGCCATGTTAAGGTCGGGAGGCTTAAACTGCATTTTCTCACAAAACATGTTGATATACTATTTGTTGGTAAACAAAAAAGCCAAGTGCCTTTAAAACAATTTTAATAGCTTTTAAAGGGATCATTCAGCTTATTTGAAGTGGGGTTATGTGAGGACCTTATCTATAGTCAGTGTATTAAGTACAGTGAATTTGAGACAGCACACCCCCAATTGGGACAAGCAGAGAGGAGCACCATTAGGGAAGCTAGCAGTGTATTACTGTGGACAAGGTCAGTAACAAAACATATTTTAGCCACCTGAACAAGGTCCACCTAGAAAATAATTATTTTCCATTGTAAATGGCCCACTGGTAATCCAGAGTTTTACTTATGTCAAGATTAACTAACTGAGATTTTTCACTAAACCTAGAATACACCCCTGGTCTTAGCACAGTGCATGAGGAGATGGAGTCCAGCAATCCGCCACTGCTGTCCTCACCGCTAACCTAAAGCATCCATGTACCTGGGAGTGGGAGTCGGCACACCAAGAGGCCACTGCTTCACCATTATTTGACCTGGAGCACGACCTGGACCTGGTGGGTAACTATGTTTGTTTTCTTTGATTCTTTGAATGCTGCCAATAACTTACAGTTATACTTATGGACACAGTAAATTTTGACCACGTACATCATTGGTTAATGTCATCTCTCTCTTCCACTGATCTATAAACATGAAATAATTAACATACATAACTTACAGCATCTTGATTTTTTTTTATTTATTATTTTCATTTGCAGAGGTAAACATGTAAATGAGTGTTGATCTGTGTTTGTGCACTTGTTCTTAACAGGAAACAAACATGTTCCAGAGATGGAGAGACAAAACTCACAGGAACACACCACTACTATCTGCTCTATAAATCGACCTGTGCCAGGTAAATAAGAACAGCCTCCTCCCATGCATGATATGTGTCTCTTTTTTATTGTGTATTAGTGGTATATAAGCATGTAATGTACACTGTCTGTATTGTGCTTTTTTTATATCCGAGGGACAGGAACAGGTAGTGCAGCTATATGTCTTGACTCTGAAAACTGCTGATTTCCAGACATGGCGCTAAAGTTTCCTCTCCTCTCCTCTCCTCTCCTCTCCTCTCCTCTCCTCTCCTCTCCTCTCCTCTCCTCTCCTCTCATGTCCTCTCCTCTCCTCTCCTCTCCTCATCGACACCAACCAGATGCACTTATAAAATTAAACAACCGTATAAGGAGGCCTATACGTAAAACGGGAGAGTCTGTGTTTCTCTGTGAGAAACTTTGAGATCTTCTCACAGCAGAGTGAACAGGTCTTTGTGTGAAACACTGCAGAGTGTAACATTATGCTGTTTACAGACAGTCTGCTGTCATTAGTTTGACAGAGAGACAGAGAGGGTCGTGTCTAGAAGGGAACCCTAGACCTGCGAAAGATCGTGCAAGTTTGATTATTTTAGTAGAAATAACGAACACAAATCTTGCGAGAATTGTGCAAATAAAGAGTTAGAGCTTCTAGACACGACCGAAAAAGGTGCGCAGCTCCAAAAATAGAAAATCATATCGTGGTGTTGATGTTTTTAATGTGGCGGGCTGCCATAAATAAAACACTATTCACTGAAACACTGATCACTGACCTGCTGTGATGGAAAAAAATACTCAGATTCTTTACTTAGGTATTTTTACATTGTGGTATTAGTGTGAATACAATTTAAAAATTTTGCATGTTATTGTTTCCTGTATCATCCTGTATTGTATCATAACAGTCATTGTTTTTTAAATTCTTAAGCAACAGACAGTCAAATGTTGTACATAATTCAAACATTATTATATCATAAAGGTAGCTATTGAGTGTTCATTATTGCACTAAATTAATGTTATACTGCTTTATAAAAACATTAGTGTGTGTGTTTCTGTTGTTTCAGAATGGCTCGACCAAATAAGCAGTTTGTAGCAGAAGCAGAATTCAAACATTGTGATATTATAAAGGCAGCTATTGAGTGTGGGGTCAGCTTTCTAACAAACATTCAAATATTCTACATAATTCAAATATTATATTTACATGGCAGGTATTCAGTGTTGCGTCAGGTTTTTAAGTAATATTCAAATATTCTACATAATTCAAAAATTATATTTTCGAGGCAGCTATCAGTGTGGCATCAGCTTTTTAACAAAAATCCAAATATTCTACCTAATTCAAATATTACCTTAAAAAGGCAGCTATTCAGTGTGGTATCAGTCATTCTACAAACATTCAAAAATTCCACGTAATTCAAACTTTATTATATTTTAAAGGTAGCTATTCAGTGTGGTGTCAGCCTTTCTAACTAATATTCAAATATTATACATAATTCAAACCTTCTTATATCATTCACGCAGCTGTTCAGTGTGGCGTCAGGCATATTGTTGCAGCAAGCCAATGCAGCATTGCAGCTTGGCTTCAGCTTGTTGCATTCACAGCGGTAATTTCTTTAGAAATTGCTTTTCTAGTATCTCTAGTATCCTATTTAACTCGACCCTAAATTCCTTCAGGGGTCCATCCTCTTTTGTAAGAATGAGCAGTTTTTGAAGCAATGTGACCTTCTGACCTTTCCTGAGAGTTGGTAGTTAAGGTTTGTTTCATTACTTGAGGTGTATTTCACCGTCAATATTGTTATTATTTTTATTATTGTTAATAGTGATTTTGAAGACAGTTTTGCTCTAATTTTTGGTTCTGAATGCCTTCCTTTCGATATTATTTGGGTTTATTACATTGACACCAGGCCTTTTCTCTGTATTTCAGAATGGTCTGGTGTAAGTGAAGACCTGAGCCGGTGCAAGCTGCGTCCCCCAGCAAGGTGAAAGGACTGCCACAAAGGAGGTGAAACAGCACAATAGCCGAAGTTATAAAGACATTTTTTCTTTATTCTGTGAGCCATATGGCTCCAGAATTCAACTTCTCTGGACTATTTTCATCTTTTGTGACTCTCTTTTAGAAAATAATTATGATATTTTATTTTACTATTGCTTTAGAGGCTTTGCAGAGGCTGTAAACTGACTCTCCATGTGCTGCTGAATTGTTTGACCGTTGACTTGATAGGCCGTGCAGAGACTCTTTTTGTCCAGCAGATGGAGCCAAGTTATCGGTAACCAGTTATTTGACTTTTGCTCTTTCTCATCAAACAGCTACCCTGACACAGTAGGACGTGCTTTTTTTCTTTTTTTTTTTTTTTTTCCCTTCTTTTATAAATTTTATTTAATACTGAAGGTTTTTTTCAATTAGGACTTAGTCTCCATTATTTATTTATTTATTTATTTTACATTTATTCTATTTTTTTTTTAATAATAATTTCTTTTCTTTGCATTTATATTTTAGGGATTTATTTGTTTTTTTAAGAGGATACAGTTTTTTTCTTCCATAACCCCCCATAAAGGTTTTATTGTGTGTGTGATTTTGGATCGTTATCCTGACCTCTTCTCAATTTGATATCTTCTAGATATTATCACCTCACCTGAGATATAGGTGTGCTGAATAATTATTGGTGCATACAGCACTGGATAAGAAGAGGTCAGGTGACGATCCATGGCTGCTCAACCATTTACTTTTTATTTTTAACGGAGCCTCAGGAAAGGGCCATCCAATTAGAGATTTAATCTCACCGCAGGTCACAAATGTGGTGTATGCCAGTGTTCCCCAACCCTGGTTCTCAGGGCCCACTGTTTAGGTCGGGAGGCTTAAACTGCATTTTCTCACAAAACATGTTGATATACTATTTGTTGGTAAACAAAAAAGCCAAGTGCCTTTAAAACAATTTTAATAGCTTTTAAAGGGATCATTCAGTTTATTTGAAGTGGGGTTATGTGAGGACCTTATCTATAGTCAGTGTATTAAGTACAGTGAATTTGAGACAGCACACCCCCAATTGGGACAAGCAGAGAGGAGCACCATTAGGGAAGATAGCAGTGTACTACTGTGGACAAGGTCAGTAACAAAACATATTTTAGCCACCTGAACAAGGTCCACCTAGAAAATAAATAGTTTCCATTGTAAATGACCCACTCGTAATCCAGAGTTTTACTTATGTCAAGATTAACTAACTGAGATTTTTCACTAAACCTAGAATACACCCCTGGTCTTAGCACAGTGCATGAGGAGATGGAATCCAGCAACCCGCCACTGCTGTCCTCACCGCTAACCTAAAGCATCCATGTACCTGGGAGTGGGAGTCGGCACACCAAGAGGCCACTGCTTCACCATTTTTTGACCTGGAGCATGACCTGGACCTGGTGGGTAACTATGTTTGTTTTCTTTGATTCTTTGAATGCTGCCAATAACTTATAGTAATACTTATGGACACAGTAAATTCTGACCACGTACATCATTGGTTAATGTCATCTCTCTCTTCCACTGATCTATAAACATGAAATAATTAACATACATAACTTACAGCATCTTGATTTTTTTTTTTTTATTATTTTCATTTGCAGAGGTAAACATGTAAATGAGTGTTGATCTGTGTTTGTGCACTTGTTCTTAACAGGAAACAAACATGTTCCAGAGATGGAGAGACAAAACTCACAGGAACACACCACTACTATCTGCTCTATAAATCGACCTGTGCCAGGTAAATAAGAACAGCCTCCTCCCATGCATGATATGTGTCTCTTTTTTTTTGTGTATTAGTGGTATATAAGCATGTAATGTACACTGTCTGTATTGTGCTTTTTTTATATCCGAGGGACAGGAACAGGTAGTGCAGCTATATGTCTTGACTCTGAAAACTGCTGATTTCCAGACATGGCGCTAAAGTTTCCTCTCCTCTCCTCTCCTCTCCTCTCCTCTCCTCTCCTCTCCTCTCCTCTCCTCTCCTCTCATGTCCTCTCCTCTCCTCTCCTCTCCTCATCGACACCAACCAGATGCACTTATAAAATTAAACAACCGTATAAGGAGGCCTATACGTAAAACGGGAGAGTCTGTGTTTCTCTGTGAGAAACTTTGAGATCTTCTCACAGCAGAGTGAACAGGTCTTTGTGTGAAACACTGCAGAGTGTAACATTATGCTGTTTACAGACAGTCTGCTGTCATTAGTTTGACAGAGAGACAGAGAGGGTCGTGTCTAGAAGGGAACCCTAGACCTGCGAAAGATCGTGCAAGTTCGATTATTTTAGTAGAAATAACGAACACAAATCTTGCGAGAATTGTGCAAATAAAGAGTTAGAGCTTCTAGACACGACCGAAAAAGGTGCGCAGCTCCAAAAATAGAAAATCATATCGTGGTGTTGATGTTTTTAATGTGGCGGGCTGCCATAAATAAAACACTATTCACTGAAACACTGATCACTGACCTGCTGTGATGGAAAAAAATACTCAGATTCTTTACTTAGGTATTTTTACATTGTGGTATTAGTGTGAATACAATTTAAAAATTTTGCATGTTATTGTTTCCTGTATCATCCTGTATTGTATCATAACAGTCATTGTTTTTTAAATTCTTAAGCAACAGACAGTCAAATGTTGTACATAATTCAAACATTATTATATCATAAAGGTAGCTATTGAGTGTTCATTATTGCACTAAATTAATGTTATACTGCTTTATAAAAACATTAGTGTGTGTGTTTCTGTTGTTTCAGAATGGCTCGACCAAATAAGCAGTTTGTAGCAGAAGCAGAATTCAAACATTGTGATATTATAAAGGCAGCTATTGAGTGTGGGGTCAGCTTTCTAACAAACATTCAAATATTCTACATAATTCAAATATTATATTTACATGGCAGGTATTCAGTGTTGCGTCAGGTTTTTAAGTAATATTCAAATATTCTACATAATTCAAAAATTATATTTTCGAGGCAGCTATCAGTGTGGCATCAGCTTTTTAACAAAAATCCAAATATTCTACCTAATTCAAATATTACCTTAAAAAGGCAGCTATTCAGTGTGGTATCAGTCATTCTACAAACATTCAAAAATTCCACGTAATTCAAACTTTATTATATTTTAAAGGTAGCTATTCAGTGTGGTGTCAGCCTTTCTAACTAATATTCAAATATTATACATAATTCAAACCTTCTTATATCATTCACGCAGCTGTTCAGTGTGGCGTCAGGCATATTGTTGCAGCAAGCCAATGCAGCATTGCAGCTTGGCTTCAGCTTGTTGCATTCACAGCGGTAATTTCTTTAGAAATTGCTTTTCTAGTATCTCTAGTATCCTATTTAACTCGACCCTAAATTCCTTCAGGGGTCCATCCTCTTTTGTAAGAATGAGCAGTTTTTGAAGCAATGTGACCTTCTGACCTTTCCTGAGAGTTGGTAGTTAAGGTTTGTTTCATTACTTGAGGTGTATTTCACCGTCAATATTGTTATTATTTTTATTATTGTTAATAGTGATTTTGAAGACAGTTTTGCTCTAATTTTTGGTTCTGAATGCCTTCCTTTCGATATTATTTGGGTTTATTACATTGACACCAGGCCTTTTCTCTGTATTTCAGAATGGTCTGGTGTAAGTGAAGACCTGAGCCGGTGCAAGCTGCGTCCCCCAGCAAGGTGAAAGGACTGCCACAAAGGAGGTGAAACAGCACAATAGCCGAAGTTATAAAGACATTTTTTCTTTATTCTGTGAGCCATATGGCTCCAGAATTCAACTTCTCTGGACTATTTTCATCTTTTGTGACTCTCTTTTAGAAAATAATTATGATATTTTATTTTACTATTGCTTTAGAGGCTTTGCAGAGGCTGTAAACTGACTCTCCATGTGCTGCTGAATTGTTTGACCGTTGACTTGATAGGCCGTGCAGAGACTCTTTTTGTCCAGCAGATGGAGCCAAGTTATCGGTAACCAGTTATTTGACTTTTGCTCTTTCTCATCAAACAGCTACCCTGACACAGTAGGACGTGCTTTTTTTCTTTTTTTTTTTTTTTTTCCCTTCTTTTATAAATTTTATTTAATACTGAAGGTTTTTTTCAATTAGGACTTAGTCTCCATTATTTATTTATTTATTTATTTTACATTTATTCTATTTTTTTTTTAATAATAATTTCTTTTCTTTGCATTTATATTTTAGGGATTTATTTGTTTTTTTAAGAGGATACAGTTTTTTTCTTCCATAACCCCCCATAAAGGTTTTATTGTGTGTGTGATTTTGGATCGTTATCCTGACCTCTTCTCAATTTGATATCTTCTAGATATTATCACCTCACCTGAGATATAGGTGTGCTGAATAATTATTGGTGCATACAGCACTGGATAAGAAGAGGTCAGGTGACGATCCATGGCTGCTCAACCATTTACTTTTTATTTTTAACGGAGCCTCAGGAAAGGGCCATCCAATTAGAGATTTAATCTCACCGCAGGTCACAAATGTGGTGTATGCCAGTGTTCCCCAACCCTGGTTCTCAGGGCCCACTGTTTAGGTCGGGAGGCTTAAACTGCATTTTCTCACAAAACATGTTGATATACTATTTGTTGGTAAACAAAAAAGCCAAGTGCCTTTAAAACAATTTTAATAGCTTTTAAAGGGATCATTCAGTTTATTTGAAGTGGGGTTATGTGAGGACCTTATCTATAGTCAGTGTATTAAGTACAGTGAATTTGAGACAGCACACCCCCAATTGGGACAAGCAGAGAGGAGCACCATTAGGGAAGATAGCAGTGTACTACTGTGGACAAGGTCAGTAACAAAACATATTTTAGCCACCTGAACAAGGTCCACCTAGAAAATAAATAGTTTCCATTGTAAATGACCCACTCGTAATCCAGAGTTTTACTTATGTCAAGATTAACTAACTGAGATTTTTCACTAAACCTAGAATACACCCCTGGTCTTAGCACAGTGCATGAGGAGATGGAATCCAGCAACCCGCCACTGCTGTCCTCACCGCTAACCTAAAGCATCCATGTACCTGGGAGTGGGAGTCGGCACACCAAGAGGCCACTGCTTCACCATTTTTTGACCTGGAGCATGACCTGGACCTGGTGGGTAACTATGTTTGTTTTCTTTGATTCTTTGAATGCTGCCAATAACTTATAGTAATACTTATGGACACAGTAAATTCTGACCACGTACATCATTGGTTAATGTCATCTCTCTCTTCCACTGATCTATAAACATGAAATAATTAACATACATAACTTACAACATCTTGAAATTTTTTTTTTTATTATTTTCATTTGCAGAGGTAGACATGTAAATGAGTGTTGATCTGTGTTTGTGCACTTGTTCTTAACAGGAAACAAACATGTTCCAGAGATGGAGAGACAAAACTCACAGGATCACACCACTACTATCTGCTCTATAAATCGACCTGTGCCAGGTAAATAAGAACAGCCTCCTCCCATGCATGATATGTGTCTCTTTTTTATTGTGTATTAGTGGTATATAAGCATGTAATGTACACTGTCTGTATTGTGATTTTTTATATGCATCAATGGTGTAACATTTTTCTCTTCCTCTCACAAGGCTCTGACAAGATGTGAAGTTGGACACATGTCAATGAAGCAACAAGCAACATCAGCAGTCATCTTGAGCTGGAGTCAAACATGCTGTAAGTCAACTTTACAGTTCATAGATTGTGCATACCATTAGTATGAGCAATAGTTATAATGTGAAAACATTTAAAGGTTCAGTCACTGCTCCTTCTGTTTTGCTCTGACACTCATGAACAACAAACAGAAATCAAGGAGGGCTCCAGCAACATTTGACCGTGCTTTGCACAGCTAAGCCACACTGAGAGGCTACGACGAATACACCTGACAACTGCCTGACCTGTACCTCGTATGTGACTGTGTTTTTCTTTCAGTCATAAACACTGTAGTGTTACAGCATGACTCTGCAAACTGTTGATTTCCAGACAACAAATAACTGTGGGTTGTTTGTGTTGGCCGTCTACATCATCAGTCTTATAGTGTCCTCTCCTCTCGTCACATAACCAGAGCCACATGGACCGAGGGACAGGAACAGGTAGTGCAGCTATATGTCTTGACCAAATGTGAAGTAGGACACATGTCAACGAAGCAGTGCGGTACTGACAGCAACACTTGAGTGTGCTTTGCACAGCTAAGCCACACTGAGAGGCTACGACAAATATACCTGACCTGTACCTGGTATGTGACTGTGTTTTTCTGTCAGTCATGAACACTATAGTGTTACACCATGATTCTGAAAACTGCTGATTTCCAGACATGGCGCTAAAGTCTCCTCTCCTCTCCTCTCCTCTCCTCTCCTCTCCTCTCCTCTCCTCTCCTCTCCTCTCCTCTCCTCTCCTCTCCTCTCAGGGACAGGAAAAGGCAGTGCAGCTATGTGCTTTTTACTCAACATTCATTGCTAATCTTCAGATGGACCCAGACCATCTGTAAGTATCCTATATAGCAGGGGTCCCTAACAGGCGGACCGAGGTCCGAGTCCTGACCCACACGCCGTCCTATATGGACATGGACCTATAACCAATAAATTCTTAATAGATTTTAAATTTTGACGGGACGCTTCTATTTTAACTGGCGCAACTATTCTAGTCTTTCCGACGCTGGTTTAGCTGATCAGGAAACGCACAGACCAATTGCAGAGAAGCCGCGTGTGGAGGAGACTGTTGTTAATGACAAAGTTTATTACAACAGTCAAAACTAACGTGATGGTTAATGACATCGACACCAACCAGATGCACTTATAATATTAAACAACCGTATAAGGAGGCCTATACATAAAACGGGAGAGTCTGTGTTTCTCTGTGAGAAACTTTGAGATCTTCTCACAGCAGAGTGAACAGGTGAGGGAGGGAGGAGGGCACATTGATCACTAATCAATCACTGATACCGTCGTCATCTTGGACTGATTAAAAAATAAAAATGACAAAAGTGGTGACAAACCAAACCTGGGTGTCCACACAAATAAAGTCTTTGTGTGAAACACTGCAGAGTGTAACATTATGCTGTTTACAGACAGTCTGCTGTCATTAGTTTGACAGAGAGACAGAGAGGGTCGTGTCTAGAAGGGAACCCTAGACCTGCGAAAGATCGTGCAAGTTTGATTATTTTAGTAGAAATAACGAACACAAATCTTGCGAGAATTGTGCAAATAAAGAGCTTCTAGACACGACCGAAAAAGGTGCGCAGCTCCAAAAATAGAAAATAATTTCGTGGTGTTGATGTTTTTAATGTGGCAGGCTGCCATAAATAAAACACTATTCACTGAAACACTGATCACTGACCTGCTGTGATGGAAAAAAATACTCAGATTCTTTACTTAGGTATTTTTACATTGTGGTATTAGTGTGAATACAATTTAAAAATTTTGCATGTTATTGTTTCCTGTATCATCCTGTATTGTATCATAAAAGTCATTGTTTTTTAAATTCTTAAGCAACAGACAATCAAATGTTGTACATAATTCAAACATTATTATATCATAAAGGTAGCTATTGAGTGTTCATTATTGCACTAAATTAATGTTATACTGCTTTATAAAAACATTAGTGTGTGTGTTTCTGTTGTTTCAGAATGGCTCGACCAAATAAGCAGTTTGTAGCAGAAGCAGAATTCAAACATTGTGATATTATAAAGGCAGCTATTGAGTGTGGGGTCAGCTTTCTAACAAACATTCAAATATTCTACATAATTCAAATATTATATTTACATGGCAGGTATTCAGTGTTGCATCAGGTTTTTAAGTAATATTCAAATATTCTACATAATTCAAAAATTATATTTTCGAGGCAGCTATCAGTGTGGCATCAGCTTTTTAACAAAAATCCAAATATTCTACCTAATTCAAATATTACCTTAAAAAGGCAGCTATTCAGTGTGGTATCAGTCATTCTACAAACATTCAAAAATTCCACGTAATTCAAACTTTATTATATTTTAAAGGTAGCTATTCAGTGTGGTGTCAGCCTTTCTAACTAATATTCAAATATTATACATAATTCAAACCTTCTTATATCATTCACGCAGCTGTTCAGTGTGGCGTCAGGCATATTGTTGCAGCAAGCCAATGCAGCATTGCAGCTTGGCTTCAGCTTGTTGCATTCACAGCGGTAATTTCTTTAGAAACTGCTTTTCTAGTATCTCTAGTATCCTATTTAACTCGACCCTAAATTCCTTCAGGGGTCCATCCTCTTTTGTAAGAATGAGCAGTTTTTGAAGCAATGTGACCTTCTGACCTTTCCTGAGAGTTGGTAGTTAAGGTTTGTTTCATTACTTGAGGTGTATTTCACCGTCAATATTGTTATTATTTTTATTATTGTTAATAGTGATTTTGAGGACAGTTTTGCTCTAATTTTTGGTCTGAATGCCTTCCTTTCGATATTATTTTGGTTTATTACATTGACACCAGGCCTTTTCTCTGTATTTCAGAATGGTCTGGTGTAAGTGAAGACCTGAGCCGGTGCAAGCTGCGTCCCCCAGCAAGGTGAAAGGACTGCCACAAAGGAGGTGAAACAGCACAATAGCCGAAGTTATAAAGACATTTTTTCTTTATTCTGTGAGCCATATGGCTCCAAAATTCAACTTCTCTGGACTATTTTCATCTTTTGTGACTCTCTTTTAGAAAATAATTGTGATATTTTATTTTACTATTGCTTTAGAGGCTTTGTAGAGACTGTAAACTGACTCTCCACTTGCTGCTGAATTGTTTGACCGTTCACTTGATAGGCCGTGCAGTGACTCTTTTTGTCCAGCAGATGGAGCCAAGCTAGGGCTGGGCGGTATGACCCAAAATTCATATCACGGTATAAATTGAATCCCTTCACGGTAATGGTATATATCGTGGTATAAATGTTGCGGTGTAAAACTTATGGAAGTGTTTCTGAATGGGTTTTGTAAAACAACAACAACAACAGCAAAGATATAATGTAATTTTTGAGCATTTATTGTGCAGAAGAACAACAGAAGTAAGGATAGTGCCTCAGAAATACAAAAATTCTTACAAAAAAAGTGGATATTGTAAACAGTACTTCAAGTAAGAGAGGTTTTCTATAAGACAAATGGCAAAAACAGTGAAAAGGTTCTGTAATCCTGTAAAAATCTGTAAAAAAAAAATACCAAAGTAAATAATGTGAGTATTTTTGTCATCACAGCAGGTCAGTGATCAGTGTTTCAGTGACTCTCTGTGGTTCAGTGAATAGTGTTTTATTTATGGCGGCCCGCCACATTAAAAACATCGACACCACAACATGATTTTCTATTTTTGGAGCTGCGCATCTTTTACAGTCGTGTCTAGAAGGTAAGTCTTTATTTGCACAACTCTTGTTTCCGTTATTTCTACTAAAATAATCAAACTGGCGCGATCTTTTGCGGGTCTAGGGTTCCCTTCTTCCCTCCCCATTTTTATTTTTTAATCAGTCCAAGATGACGACGGTATCAGTGATTGATTAGTGATCAGTCTGCCCTCCTCCCCTCCCTCACCTGTTCACTGTGCTGTGAGAAGGTCTGAAAGTTTCTCACAGAGAAACACAGACTCTCCTGTTTTACATAGGCCTCCTTATACAGTTGTTTAATTTTATAGGTGCATCTGGTTGGTGTCAATGTCATCACGTTAGTTTTGACTGTTGTAATAAACTCCGTCATTAACAACAGTCTCCTCCACACGCAGCTTCTCTGCAGCTGGTCTGTGCATCTCCTGATCAGCTAAACCAGTGGCGGAAAGACTAGAAAAGGTATGCCAGTTAAAATAGAAGCGTCCCGTAAAAAAATAAAATCTATTAATAATTTATTGGTTATAGGTCCAGGTCCGTATAGGACGGCGTGTGGGTCCGGACTTGGACACACATCTTGCAGATGACATTTTTCTGCTCAACATCCGACTTTTTAAACCCGAACCACGTCCAAATCACGGATGTAGCACCGTTTTTTTTTTTTTTACCAGCCCCTCCTTCTCCGCCGTTACTGTGCTTGCGGCCATTTTCACACAGAGGCAGGGGCGATGACGTCATCGACGGTATGACAGCATAGCACAAATCTCTACCGTGGCCAATTTATACCGTTTCTACCGTCATACCGTGTATACCGCGCAGCCCTAAGCCAAGTTATCAGTAACCAGTTATTTGACTTTTGCTCTTTCTCATCAAACAGCTACCCTGACACAGTAGGACGTGCTTTTCTATCCCCTTTTCCTTCTTTTTTCCCTTCTTTTATAAATTTTAATTAATCCTGAAGGTTTTTTCTATTAGGAATTAGTCTCCATTAGTTAATTTTTTGTTGTTTTTTTTACACATTTATTCTAATTTTTTTAGTTATAATTTCTTTTCTTTGCATTTATATTTTGGGGATTTATTTGTTTTTTTAAGAGGATAAAGTTTTTTTCTTCCATAACCCCCCCCCCCCCCCCCATAAAGGGTTTTATTGTGTGTGTGACTTTGGATCATATAGGTGTGCTGAATAATTATTGGTGCATACAGCACTGGATAAGAAGAGGTCAGGTGACGATCCGTGGCTGCTCAACCATTTACCTTTTATTTTTAACGGAGCCTCAGGAACGGGCCAGAGATTTAATCTCACCGCAGGTCACAAATGTGGTGTATACTATAGTGGGAAAATTATATGCTGAACTGGTCACTGTTGTTCCTCAGAGTTACTTCTCATGTATTGTCAGGCACTAATTGGTTACTTGTCCTTGAACACACAGCTGTTCTCCCTTTGGAACAACAACTTCTGATAACACAATCACATCCTGACTCTCCCACTAAGCACTTCAGGTCCATCCTGACCCAACCTCCTTCATCTCCTAACCCTATAAGACAGATTTACATTCTTGACTCATTATCAGTTCCTTTTACACTTTCCGTGTGACTGTGTACTGGTCCTTTGCAAAGCTCTATTGAAACACCACATCAAACACCAGACAATTTTGGTCATGGTGTCTGTCTTCATTTTCAGATTTTCCACCACAATTTGGTGTCAGAAGTGGGATTGTTTGTCTGAGGGTTTCTGGACTCGGGGTCGACGGTGGTAGTGCACACCCTGAGGAGATATTCCCTTCAGCCTCAACCTCCCCACAAAGACGAGTGTAGAAGCTAGCCTATTACTTAGCCCCAGAGACGTTTAACCTGGAGTGACCTGGCTGACGCGCTTGACTCTTTGTTTTATAACCATACGCTGTGCCGTTCCTTGAATTAATCCACAGGTCATTCTTCATTGCAGCAAAAATAATTTATTTCCCTCATGCAATCATGAATGATGTCCATTGTTGTTTCAAAAAAGAAAAGACCAAACATTCAGCTACGGCGTGACAAACATTTTGCGCCTTAGCAGTCCTGACAACAACAGTAACCCAGCTACCTTTACACCTGAGCATTACAAAGGTACAGTGACACCCTATGTTCAAAACAGTGAACTACAAGTCAGCCTTTGAAATATTTCACCAACATATTTGGCTCCTACAAAGAGTGAGAAGGATGGCCTGAGACCAAGACCAGACTCACTCAGCGCTGCGATTCAACAATTCTGACTGGTGAGAATCTGAAAATTTATTTAATTGACTTGAAGTTCAGAAAATCTTCAAATCCATTTATCTCCCTGTCACCAGTGAGATCCAACATGGGGGAAATGTACTCAAAGTCCTGAATTTCCCTGTGATGGAGACAGCAGGGGCTGGCTCACCTCCCATCACCATCAGATGGAGGTGTAAAGTTTGCCACTGAACTGACTGTGTTTTGACATTTCACAAATGGTAAAACAAACATGTATAACATGGGACAAAAGGACATGCTGTGCATGCTGAAAGCTCCTCAAAGCAGGAGAGAAAAAAACAGAGAGAAAGATCTAAATATGGCAGCATTGACTATGTTCCAAGGACGTTCTATGGAGGTCTAAGTACAGCTGATCCAGATGTTTGTTTCCATTGTGGCAAAAAGGGACATTGAGCCAAACACTACCCAAAGACTGATCCAACTCAAAAGATGATTGACTCGCGGCGGAATCATGAGACTCAATATCTGACCATAATGTTCAAAATAATCCTGTTTTGAAGGTTTATCGACAAAAATTACCTTTGTTGTCTACATACTCAGATGTGTTCAACTGGTACCAGACACACAACACACATTTGCCTATTTACATAAAGCATGTGACATCATAAACACCCCAGCCTTTCAGAAGATCCCTAAAACTGATATTGGTCTAATCAGAGGCATGCAACCAATTGTGATCACACCAAAATCTAATTAAAGGCCCTGTCAACCATAATATCCACTCAACCAAAAAAAAAAAAAAAAAATTACACCAGTCTTTAACACTTGATTAAGGGCAGGTGTAATCATTCCCTGTGAAAATTCTCCTGTATGCACACCAATTTTCTCAGTTAAAACAAAACAAAAATCAGCTAAAAATTCAAAAGAAAGTTTGAGCTCATTAAATCTGTCACCAGGAAGTGCACGATTACAATATGTTGATGATTAAATGATTCGTGCTTTAACTCAAGTTCAGTGTGAAAAAGACATATTTGAAACATTTGGCTGAAGAAGGTCACAAAGCTAGCTCATCAAAACTGCAGTTTGTCCTACACGTGACATTTTTGGGTCATGTGATCATATCTGAGGCCAAATTCCTCTCCCAAAAAAGAGTAAAAACATTTCAAAACATTTTCAAATCCAATCATAAAGAAACAAGTTATGTCTTTTGTGTTCCTATTGCAGGCCCTTCATTCCTAATTATGCTGTCCTCGAGGCACCCCTGAGCGCAATCGCACATGAGTGAGGCCTAGAAGCACATAGTAAAGTGACATGGACTGCTGATACAGGATAAACATTTGTTGACTTAAAACATGTCCTTCGGAAGACTCTGATGACTCCAACTCTTGGGTCACCAGATCCAAACCGACCTTTTACTCAGACTGTAGACAAAGAGTGTTCAGTACTCTAGGATGGCAGAGGCAGACAGAGACCTGTAGCCTACTTTTCAGCTAAACTTGATGCTTTAGCTACAGGAATTCCTACTTTTTACTACTCTAAACTAACTCTGCTTGTTCCACATGTTGTTTCATTGGTTTTGCTTTAGCAGAAAACATCAGCAGCAAGATTGCTCTTTTATAACACTGTTCTATTTGAAATCCCTGATATCACTGTGAAAAGATACAATGTAACTGAGGTATATTTCTGGTAAGATAACCATGGGTTCATGTGTAGTATAGGCCTACAGATCATACAGTCTCTAACCTTCTCTAATAATTCAGCGTTGAGGCCTGAGAGCCATGTATTTCCATTTTTGGGTATCATGAAGATACAGCTCTTTGCATCGGTCCATGTTAGGAGATGTGCGGAGAACACAACTATGTTCTTACAATAACTGAAGTTTGTTCCCCCAGACCAGATTTGCAAGAAACAACTTTGCAAAATCCAGATTTTGAACTGTTTGTGGATGGATCAGCATCATGCAACCCTGACACAGGAAAAAAAATGTAATTAGTTTCGCTGTGGTAACCAGGGGTTAGGGGTCTGTATGTTGAATAAGGAAACTTAAACTTTGACTCAAAAAGAAAAAAAAAACAAAATTAGAAAATAAATGGTGTTATGTATCTCATAAATTATCAATGATTAATCAGTCAAAGCTTTCAACTATTGGTTCTGGAAAATGCACAAAATTTATAACCCTAGTTTGGAGAGGTGACAGTGACATCAATGGTTGAAAGTAACTAATACTCTAGTAGTTTTTCAGGCAAATACTTTGTACTTTTACTGAAATATATTTCTAACGCCAGTATTTTTACTTGTAATTGCGTAATGTTTTAGCAATATAACAGATTTCTTGTACTCTTTTCACCATTGGTGGTAACTGCACATGATACAGTCAATGCCAAATCACTCTCATAGAAGCATGTAATCTAGCAGCAGACAAAACAGTGAATATCTGCACAGACAGTAGATATGTTTTTGGCTTTATGCATGATTTTGGTACAATTTGGAAAAAGAGAAATTTTCAAACACCATCTGGCAAACCTATAGCACATCACACTCTTGTTTTACAACTGCTGGATGCTGTTCTGCTCCCAAAAAAGGTTGCTGTGTGTAAATGTCATGCTCACACTAACAATGACCAACTTTCACAGGAGAACACCAGAGGAGAAGCAGCTGCCAAGGCCGCAGCATGCCCAGAATTAACTATGTCTAAATTCTTTCCATATGATGACCCTAACATACCCTCCACTACTATAGCTGTTTTATCTAACATTCATAAGCAGGTGAAGGAAGCGCTACCAGCTCCAGCCACAGGACCTCTTCATGACCTCCAGCCTGGTGACTGCGTAGTGGTGAGAGACCTGAGACAAAAGACCCGGCACTCGAAGCAGTGGACGGGTCCATTCCACATGCTGCTGACTGCACAGACGGCAGTAAAGTTTGCCAAAAGAGTCACCCGGATCCATGCCAGCCACTGCAAAAGGGTTCCACCTCCACCAGAGACACCTATAGCAAAATAGGTCATCACATCGCGAGGATGAGAAGAAGAGGCAACAGTATTGGCATACTGTCCAACGAGAACTTGCATGGCTCCAACTAAGTGGCGTGCTGAATGAACCTCAGTGTCACCATCATGGGATCAGAGATGGAACTCCAATAACAGCCATGGCATGCATTCAGACACGCTGTATGGTGTGGCCTGTGAGGCTCAATGTGTTTTCTTGTGAGTTCATTCCCTACAGTTAAAAAAAATGTTTTCCATCAGTTGACACAGTTAACTACTCCTGATTGGCTCCCACCATGCAATGCTGAAGAGATCCTGATCCTATTGACAACCCAGATTTTGCAATTGTTATGTTAATACATATATGGAACTTTCATGCCTAAGTTGCTTGCATTTGTTATACTAAATTCTCCTATCTGTAACAACAGCATCTTGCTTTTTCCAGGGGTAATATTTTATGAAGTAATGTTTTAAAATTTTTCTTCACTCTCTTATACTTTACTATTATGTTATCATATGTAAGGCCTATTATTTTTTGTATTATTTGTAGAGAAGGTGTGATCTTTTATGGTCTTTTATAATTTTCCTTTTTATGTGATCACATATGATCAAAAGGGGGGATTATAGTGAGAAAATTATATGCTGAACTGGTCACTGTTGTTCCTCATAGTTACTTCTCATGTATTGTCAGGCACTAACTGGTTACTTGTCCTTGTTCTCCCTTTGGAACAACAACTTCTGATAACACAATCACATCCTGACAATAAGCACTTCAGGTCCATCCTGACCCAACCTCCTTCATCTCTAAGACAGATTTACATTCTTGGCTCATTATCAGTTCCTTTTACACTTTCTTTGTGACTGTGTACTGATCCTTTGCAAAGCTCTATTAAAGGAAATCTTGGTCATGGTGCCTGTCTTCATTTTCAGATTTTCCACCACAATGCTGTCCAATGTCGACACTGTAAATTACTGTACATTGGGGAAACAGGCTGAACTCTGAAAACGAGAATACTGGAGCATGTTAATAATGTTAAGAAAAGTCACATGCTCATTTTACCATTCATGGTATCCACAATTTCAAGTATATTGGCTTGGAACAACTCTTTGGTCCAAAAACCAAAGGGTGAGACATGAGATCCAACTCATTAATAAACTTGCCACAGTTTCACCAGACTGCTTAAATCAAAGGGTTTAAAGACTTTCAGTTTTCATTTAAGATCCAAATGAAACGAGTAAAGACTTTTATTGTGGATGTTGTTTTTTCACAAGATTCACATTTTGCGGATTATTCCTTTACAATTTAGGCGCAAGCCCTGGTTAAAGATAAATAATTAAATAATTTTTATGTCTAAATTATGAACTTCCCTAAATTGTGCTTTCTGGGCATCTGATGCTCAGAAGAACCTTATTTCACCACATGCAGTCGCATAGGCAGCTCACATCACAGTGTGGCCACTTACGCTCAGAAGTGAAAAATCTGACAAAACAGGGCATACAACCATGTTTTCCATCAAGAAGATGAGGATTGCAGCTACGAAACTGTGCTTTCTGGGCGTCTGATGCTCAGAAACACCTTAATTCATCATATGCTTTCACATAAGCACCCCCCAGCAACATGTGGCCACTTACACTCAGAAGTGAAAAAGCTAACAAAACAAGGCATAAGACCACACAAAACCACGTTTTCCATCAAGAAGATCAGGATTGCGGCCACTTCTGCTATGAAACTGCGCCTTAATTCATCATATACAGTCACAGGCATCCCACAGCAGCGTGTGATCACTCATGCTCAACATGCTCATGCTCATGCTCAAAACAGGTCTGAAATCTACATAAAAATCGGAATCGGTAAGTCAGACCCCTCAAAAAATAATAATAATCGGGAATCGGAATCGGAATCGGAATCTTTTACACCCAGCGGCATAGTCCTGTAACACAAGTATACAGGACTAAACTGCATATGGTGACTGCATATGGTGAAATAAGCGTTTTCAGAGCGTAAAAAGCTCAAAAAGCACACTTTTCACAGCCAAGTGGCTGCAATCATCATCTTCTTGATGAAAAAGGTGGTTTTGTGTCTTTTTATGCGCTTTTTTGGCAGATTTTTCACTTTTTAGCATCAGTGACCACTGTGATTTGGTCCCGGTATGTGACTGCATATGGTGAAATAAGCGTAAAAAGCTCAAAAAGCACACTTTTCACAGCCAAGTGGCTGCAATCATCATCTTCTTGATGGAAAAGGTGGTTTTGTGTCTCTTTATGCCCTGTTTTGGCAGATTTTTCACTTTTTTAGCATGAGTGACCACTGTGATTTGGTCCCGGTATGTGACTGCATATGGTGAAATAAGTGTTTTCAGAGCGTAAAAAGCTCAAAAAGCACACTTTTCACAGCCAAGTGGCTGCAATCATCATCTTCTTGATGGAAAAGGTGGTTTTGTGTCTTTTTATGCCATGTTTTGGCAGATTTTTCACTTTTTAGCATCAGTGATCACTCTGACTTGGTGCCTGTATGTGACTGCATATGGTGAAATAAGCGTTTTCAGAGCGTAAAAAGCTCAAAAAAGCACACTTCCACAGCCAAGTGGCTGCAATCATCATCTTCTTGATGGAAAAGGTGGTTTTGTGTCTTTTTATGCCCTATTTTGGCAGATTTTTCACTTTTTTAGCATCAGTGACCACTGTGATTTGGTCCCGGTATGTGACTGCATATGGTGAAATAAGCGTTTTCAGAGCGTAAAAAGCTCAAAAAGCACACTTTCACAGCCAAGTGGCTGCAATCATCATCTTCTTGATGGAAAAGGTGGTTTTGTGTCTTTTTATGCCCTAAATTGGCAGATTTTTCACTTTTTAGCATCAGTGACCACTCTGATTTGGTCCCGGTATGTGACTGCATATGGTGAAATAAGCGTTTTCAGAGCGTAAAAAGCTCAAAAAGCACACTTTTCACAGCCAAGTGGCTGCAATCATCATCTTCTTGATGGAAAGGGTGGTTTTGTGTCTATTTAGGCCCTGTTTTGGCAGATTTTTCACTTTTAAGCATCAGTGACCACTCTGTCACTTGTGCCCTGTATGTGACTGCATATGGTGAAATAAGCGTTTTCAGAGCGTAAAAAGCTCAAAAAGCACACTTTCACAGCCAAGTGGCTGCAATCATCATCTTCTTGATGGAAAAGGTGGTTTTGTGTCTTTTTATGCCCTGTTTGGCCAGATTTTTCACTTTTAAGCATCAGTGACCACTCTGTGATTTGGGCCCTGTATGTGACTGCATATGGTGAAATAAGCGTTTTCAGAGCGTAAAAAGCTCAAAAAGCACACTTTCACAGCCAAGTGGCTGCAATCATCATCTTCTTGATGGAAAAGGTGGTTTTGTGTCTTTTTATGCCCTGTTTGGCCAGATTTTTCACTTTTAAGCATCAGTGACCACTCTGTGATTTGTGCCCTGTATGTGACTGCATATGGTGAAATAAGCGTTTTCAGAGCGTAAAAAGCTCAAAAAGCACACTTTCACAGCCAAGTGGCTGCAATCATCATCTTCTTGATGGAAAAGGTGGTTTTGTGTCTTTTTATGCCCTGTTTGGCCAGATTTTTCACTTTTAAGCATCAGTGACCACTCTGTGATTTGTGCCCTGTATGTGACTGCATATGGTGAAATAAGCGTTTTCAGAGCATAAAAAGCTCAAAAAGCACACTTTTCACAGCCAAGTGGCTGCAATCATCATCTTCTTGATGGAAAAAGTGGTTTTGTGTCTCTTTATGCCCTGTTTTGGCAGATTTTTCACTTTTAAGCATCAGTGACCACTCTGTCACTTGTGCCCTGTATGTGACTGCATATGGTGAAATAAGCGTTTTCAGAGCGTAAAAAGCTCAAAAAGCACACTTTCACAGCCAAGTGGCTGCAATCATCATCTTCTTGATGGAAAAGGTGGTTTTGTGTCTTTTTATGCCCTGTTTTGGCAGATTTTTCACTTTTAAGCATCAGTGACCACTCTGATTTGGTCCCTGTATGTGACTGCATATGGTGAAATAAGCGTTTTCAGAGCGTAAAAAGCTCAAAAAGCACACTTTTCGCAGCCAAGTGGCTGCAATCATCATCTTCTTGATGGAAAAGGTGGTTTTGTGTCTATTTAGGCCCTGTTTTGGCAGATTTTTCACTTTTAAGCATCAGTGACCACTCTGTCACTTGTGCCCTGTATGTGACTGCATATGGTGAAATAAGCGTTTTCAGAGCGTAAAAAGCTCAAAAAGCACACTTTCACAGCCAAGTGGCTGCAATCATCATCTTCTTGATGGAAAAGGTGGTTTTGTGTCTTTTTATGCCCTGTTTGGCCAGATTTTTCACTTTTAAGCATCAGTGACCACTCTGTGATTTGTGCCCTGTATGTGACTGCATATGGTGAAATAAGCGTTTTCAGAGCGTAAAAAGCTCAAAAAGCACACTTTTCACAGCCAAGTGGCTGCAATCATCATCTTCTTGATGGAAAAGGTGGTTTTGTGTCTTTTTATGCCCTGTTTGGCCAGATTTTTCACTTTTAAGCATCAGTGACCACTCTGTGATTTGTACCCTGTATGTGACTGCATATGGTGAAATAAGCGTTTTCAGAGCGTAAAAAGCTCAAAAAGCACACTTTTCACAGCCAAGTGGCTGCAATCATCATCTTCTTGATGGAAAAGGTGGTTTTGTGTCTTTTTATGCCCTGTTTTGGTAGATTTTTCACTTTTAAGCATCAGTGACCACTCTGTGATTTGTGCCCTGTATGTGACTGCATATGGTGAAATAAGCGTTTTCAGAGCATAAAAAGCTCAAAAAGCACACTTTTCACAGCCAAGTGGCTGCAATCATCATCTTCTTGATGGAAAAGGTGGTTTTGTGTCTTTTTATGCCCTGTTTTGGTAGATTTTTCACTTTTAAGCATCAGTGACCACTCTGTGATTTGTGCCCTGTATGTGACTGCATATGGTGAAATAAGCGTTTTCAGAGCATAAAAAGCTCAAAAAGCACACTTTTCACAGCCAAGTGGCTGCAATCATCATCTTCTTGATGGAAAAGGTGGTTTTGTGTCTTTTTATGCCCTGTTTTGGTAGATTTTTCACTTTTTTAGCATGAGTGACCTCTCTGATTTGGTCCCGGTATGTGACTGCATGTGGTGAAATAAGCGTTTTCAGAGCGTAAAAAGCTCAAAAAGCACACTTTCACAGCCAAGTGGCTGCAATCATCATCTTCTTGATGGAAAAGGTGGTTTTGTGTCTATTTAGGCCCTGTTTTGGCAGATTTTTCACTTTTAAGCATCAGTGACCACTCTGTCACTTGTGCCCTGTATGTGACTGCATATGGTGAAATAAGCGTTTTCAGAGCGTAAAAAGCTCAAAAAGCCCACTTTTCACAGCCAAGTGGCTGCAATCATCATCTTCTTGATGGAAAAGGTGGTTTTGTGTCTTTTTATGCCCTGTTTGGCCAGATTTTTCACTTTTAAGCACCAGTGACCACTCTGTGATTTGGGCCCTGTATGTGACTGCATATGGTGAAATAAGCGTTTTCAGAGCGTAAAAAGCTCAAAAAGCACACTTTCACAGCCAAGTGGCTGCAATCATCATCTTCTTGATGGAAAAGGTGGTTTTGTGTCTTTTTATGCCCTGTTTGCCAGATTTTTCACTTTTAAGCATCAGTGACCACTCTGTGATTTGTGCCCTGTATGTGACTGCATATGGTGAAATAAGCGTTTTCAGAGCATAAAAAGCTCAAAAAGCACACTTTTAACAGCCAAGTGGCTGCAATCATCATCTTCTTGATGGAAAAGGTGGTTTTGTGTCTTTTTATGCCCTGTTTTGGCAGATTTTTCACTTTTAAGCATCAGTGACCACTCTGTCACTTGTGCCCTGTATGTGACTGCATATGGTGAAATAAGCCTTTTCAGAGCGTAAAAAGCTCAAAAAGCACACTTTCACAGCCAAGTGGCTGCAATCATCATCTTCTTGATGGAAAAGGTGGTTTTGTGTCTTTTTATGCCCTGTTTGGCCAGATTTTTCACTTTTTTAGCATGAGTGACCACTCTGATTTGGTCCCGGTATGTGACTGCATGTGGTGAAATAAGCGTTTTCAGAGCGTAAAAAGCTCAAAAAGCACACTTTTCACAGCCAAGTGGCTGCAATCATCATCTTCTTGATGGAAAAGGTGGTTTTGTGTCTTTTTATGCCCTGTTTGCCAGATTTTTCACTTTTAAGCATCAGTGACCACTCTGTGATTTGTGCCCTGTATGTGACTGCATATGGTGAAATAAGCGTTTTCAGAGCATAAAAAGCTCAAAAAGCACACTTTTCACAGCCAAGTGGCTGCAATCATCATCTTCTTGATGGAAAAGGTGGTTTTGTGTCTTTTTATGCCCTGTTTTGGCAGATTTTTCACTTTTTTAGCATCAGTGACCTCTCTGATTTGGTCCATGTATGTGACTGCATATGGTGAAATAAGCGTTTTCAGAGCGTAAAAAGCTCAAAAAGCACACTTTTCACAGCCAAGTGGCTGCAATCATCATCTTCTTGATGGAAAAGGTGGTTTTGTGTCTTTTTATGCCCTGTTTTGGTAGATTTTTCACTTTTAAGCATCAGTGACCACTCTGTGATTTGTGCCCTGTATGTGACTGCATATGGTGAAATAAGCGTTTTCAGAGCATAAAAAGCTCAAAAAGCACACTTTTCACAGCCAAGTGGCTGCAATCATCATCTTCTTGATGGAAAAGGTGGTTTTGTGTCTTTTTATGCCCTGTTTTGGTAGATTTTTCACTTTTAAGCATCAGTGACCACTCTGTGATTTGTGCCCTGTATGTGACTGCATATGGTGAAATAAGCGTTTTCAGAGCGTAAAAAGCTCAAAAAGCACACTTTCACAGCCAAGTGGCTGCAATCATCATCTTCTTGATGGAAAAGGTGGTTTTGTGTCTTTTTATGCCCTGTTTTGGCAGATTTTTCACTTTTTTAGCTTGAGTGACCACTCTGATTTGGTTCCTGTATGTGACTGCATATGGTGAAATAAGCGTTTTCAGAGCGTAAAAAGCTCAAAAAGCACACTTTTCGCAGCCAAGTGGCTGCAATCATCATCTTCTTGATGGAAAAGGTGGTTTTGTGTCTATTTAGGCCCTGTTTTGGCAGATTTTTCACTTTTAAGCATCAGTGACCACTCTGTCACTTGTGCCCTGTATGTGACTGCATATGGTGAAATAAGCGTTTTCAGAGCGTAAAAAGCTCAAAAAGCACACTTTCACAGCCAAGTGGCTGCAATCATCATCTTCTTGATGGAAAAGGTGGTTTTGTGTCTTTTTATGCCCTGTTTGGCCAGATTTTTCACTTTTAAGCATCAGTGACCACTCTGTGATTTGGGCCCTGTATGTGACTGCATATGGTGAAATAAGCGTTTTCAGAGCGTAAAAAGCTCAAAAAGCACACTTTCACAGCCAAGTGGCTGCAATCATCATCTTCTTGATGGAAAAGGTGGTTTTGTGTCTATTTAGGCCCTGTTTTGGCAGATTTTTCACTTTTAAGCATCAGTGACCACTATGTCACTTGTGCCCTGTATGTGACTGCATATGGTGAAATAAGCCTTTTCAGAGCGTAAAAAGCTCAAAAAGCACACTTTCACAGCCAAGTGGCTGCAATCATCATCTTCTTGATGGAAAAGGTGGTTTTGTGTCTTTTTATGCCCTGTTTGGCCAGATTTTTCACTTTTAAGCATCAGTGACCACTCTGTGATTTGTGCCCTGTATGTGACTGCATATGGTGAAATAAGCGTTTTCAGAGCGTAAAAAGCTCAAAAAGCACACTTTTCACAGCCAAGTGGCTGCAATCATCATCTTCTTGATGGAAAAGGTGGTTTTGTGTCTATTTAGGCCCTGTTTTGGCAGATTTTTCACTTTTAAGCATCAGTGACCACTCTGTCACTTGTGCCCTGTATGTGACTGCATATGGTGAAATAAGCGTTTTCAGAGCGTAAAAAGCTCAAAAAGCCCACTTTTCACAGCCAAGTGGCTGCAATCATCATCTTCTTGATGGAAAAGGTGGTTTTGTGTCTTTTTATGCCCTGTTTGGCCAGATTTTTCACTTTTAAGCACCAGTGACCACTCTGTGATTTGGGCCCTGTATGTGACTGCATATGGTGAAATAAGCGTTTTCAGAGCGTAAAAAGCTCAAAAAGCACACTTTCACAGCCAAGTGGCTGCAATCATCATCTTCTTGATGGAAAAGGTGGTTTTGTGTCTTTTTATGCCCTGTTTGCCAGATTTTTCACTTTTAAGCATCAGTGACCACTCTGTGATTTGTGCCCTGTATGTGACTGCATATGGTGAAATAAGCGTTTTCAGAGCATAAAAAGCTCAAAAAGCACACTTTTCACAGCCAAGTGGCTGCAATCATCATCTTCTTGATGGAAAAGGTGGTTTTGTGTCTTTTTATGCCCTGTTTTGGCAGATTTTTCACTTTTAAGCATCAGTGACCACTCTGTCACTTGTGCCCTGTATGTGACTGCATATGGTGAAATAAGCCTTTTCAGAGCGTAAAAAGCTCAAAAAGCACACTTTCACAGCCAAGTGGCTGCAATCATCATCTTCTTGATGGAAAAGGTGGTTTTGTGTCTTTTTATGCCCTGTTTGGCCAGATTTTTCACTTTTTTAGCACGAGTGACCACTCTGATTTGGTCCCGGTATGTGACTGCATGTGGTGAAATAAGCGTTTTCAGAGCGTAAAAAGCTCAAAAAGCACACTTTTCACAGCCAAGTGGCTGCAATCATCATCTTCTTGATGGAAAAGGTGGTTTTGTGTCTTTTTATGCCCTGTTTGCCAGATTTTTCACTTTTAAGCATCAGTGACCACTCTGTGATTTGTGCCCTGTATGTGACTGCATATGGTGAAATAAGCGTTTTCAGAGCATAAAAAGCTCAAAAAGCACACTTTTCACAGCCAAGTGGCTGCAATCATCATCTTCTTGATGGAAAAGGTGGTTTTGTGTCTTTTTATGCCCTGTTTTGGCAGATTTTTCACTTTTTTAGCATCAGTGACCTCTCTGATTTGGTCCATGTATGTGACTGCATATGGTGAAATAAGCGTTTTCAGAGCGTAAAAAGCTCAAAAAGCACACTTTTCACAGCCAAGTGGCTGCAATCATCATCTTCTTGATGGAAAAGGTGGTTTTGTGTCTTTTTATGCCCTGTTTTGGTAGATTTTTCACTTTTAAGCATCAGTGACCACTCTGTGATTTGTGCCCTGTATGTGACTGCATATGGTGAAATAAGCGTTTTCAGAGCATAAAAAGCTCAAAAAGCACACTTTTCACAGCCAAGTGGCTGCAATCATCATCTTCTTGATGGAAAAGGTGGTTTTGTGTCTTTTTATGCCCTGTTTTGGTAGATTTTTCACTTTTAAGCATCAGTGACCACTCTGTGATTTGTGCCCTGTATGTGACTGCATATGGTGAAATAAGCGTTTTCAGAGCGTAAAAAGCTCAAAAAGCACACTTTCACAGCCAAGTGGCTGCAATCATCATCTTCTTGATGGAAAAGGTGGTTTTGTGTCTTTTTATGCCCTGTTTTGGCAGATTTTTCACTTTTTTAGCTTGAGTGACCACTCTGATTTGGTTCCTGTATGTGACTGCATATGGTGAAATAAGCGTTTTCAGAGCGTAAAAAGCTCAAAAAGCACACTTTTCGCAGCCAAGTGGCTGCAATCATCATCTTCTTGATGGAAAAGGTGGTTTTGTGTCTATTTAGGCCCTGTTTTGGCAGATTTTTCACTTTTAAGCATCAGTGACCACTCTGTCACTTGTGCCCTGTATGTGACTGCATATGGTGAAATAAGCGTTTTCAGAGCGTAAAAAGCTCAAAAAGCACACTTTCACAGCCAAGTGGCTGCAATCATCATCTTCTTGATGGAAAAGGTGGTTTTGTGTCTTTTTATGCCCTGTTTGGCCAGATTTTTCACTTTTAAGCATCAGTGACCACTCTGTGATTTGTGCCCTGTATGTGACTGCATATGGTGAAATAAGCGTTTTCAGAGCGTAAAAAGCTCAAAAAGCACACTTTTCACAGCCAAGTGGCTGCAATCATCATCTTCTTGATGGAAAAGGTGGTTTTGTGTCTTTTTATGCCCTGTTTGGCCAGATTTTTCACTTTTAAGCATCAGTGACCACTCTGTGATTTGTACCCTGTATGTGACTGCATATGGTGAAATAAGCGTTTTCAGAGCGTAAAAAGCTCAAAAAGCACACTTTTCACAGCCAAGTGGCTGCAATCATCATCTTCTTGATGGAAAAGGTGGTTTTGTGTCTTTTTATGCCCTGTTTTGGTAGATTTTTCACTTTTAAGCATCAGTGACCACTCTGTGATTTGTGCCCTGTATGTGACTGCATATGGTGAAATAAGCGTTTTCAGAGCATAAAAAGCTCAAAAAGCACACTTTTCACAGCCAAGTGGCTGCAATCATCATCTTCTTGATGGAAAAGGTGGTTTTGTGTCTTTTTATGCCCTGTTTTGGTAGATTTTTCACTTTTAAGCATCAGTGACCACTCTGTGATTTGTGCCCTGTATGTGACTGCATATGGTGAAATAAGCGTTTTCAGAGCATAAAAAGCTCAAAAAGCACACTTTTCACAGCCAAGTGGCTGCAATCATCATCTTCTTGATGGAAAAGGTGGTTTTGTGTCTTTTTATGCCCTGTTTTGGTAGATTTTTCACTTTTTTAGCATGAGTGACCTCTCTGATTTGGTCCCGGTATGTGACTGCATGTGGTGAAATAAGCGTTTTCAGAGCGTAAAAAGCTCAAAAAGCACACTTTCACAGCCAAGTGGCTGCAATCATCATCTTCTTGATGGAAAAGGTGGTTTTGTGTCTATTTAGGCCCTGTTTTGGCAGATTTTTCACTTTTAAGCATCAGTGACCACTCTGTCACTTGTGCCCTGTATGTGACTGCATATGGTGAAATAAGCGTTTTCAGAGCGTAAAAAGCTCAAAAAGCCCACTTTTCACAGCCAAGTGGCTGCAATCATCATCTTCTTGATGGAAAAGGTGGTTTTGTGTCTTTTTATGCCCTGTTTGGCCAGATTTTTCACTTTTAAGCACCAGTGACCACTCTGTGATTTGGGCCCTGTATGTGACTGCATATGGTGAAATAAGCGTTTTCAGAGCGTAAAAAGCTCAAAAAGCACACTTTCACAGCCAAGTGGCTGCAATCATCATCTTCTTGATGGAAAAGGTGGTTTTGTGTCTTTTTATGCCCTGTTTGCCAGATTTTTCACTTTTAAGCATCAGTGACCACTCTGTGATTTGTGCCCTGTATGTGACTGCATATGGTGAAATAAGCGTTTTCAGAGCATAAAAAGCTCAAAAAGCACACTTTTAACAGCCAAGTGGCTGCAATCATCATCTTCTTGATGGAAAAGGTGGTTTTGTGTCTTTTTATGCCCTGTTTTGGCAGATTTTTCACTTTTAAGCATCAGTGACCACTCTGTCACTTGTGCCCTGTATGTGACTGCATATGGTGAAATAAGCCTTTTCAGAGCGTAAAAAGCTCAAAAAGCACACTTTCACAGCCAAGTGGCTGCAATCATCATCTTCTTGATGGAAAAGGTGGTTTTGTGTCTTTTTATGCCCTGTTTGGCCAGATTTTTCACTTTTTTAGCATGAGTGACCACTCTGATTTGGTCCCGGTATGTGACTGCATGTGGTGAAATAAGCGTTTTCAGAGCGTAAAAAGCTCAAAAAGCACACTTTTCACAGCCAAGTGGCTGCAATCATCATCTTCTTGATGGAAAAGGTGGTTTTGTGTCTTTTTATGCCCTGTTTGCCAGATTTTTCACTTTTAAGCATCAGTGACCACTCTGTGATTTGTGCCCTGTATGTGACTGCATATGGTGAAATAAGCGTTTTCAGAGCATAAAAAGCTCAAAAAGCACACTTTTCACAGCCAAGTGGCTGCAATCATCATCTTCTTGATGGAAAAGGTGGTTTTGTGTCTTTTTATGCCCTGTTTTGGCAGATTTTTCACTTTTTTAGCATCAGTGACCTCTCTGATTTGGTCCATGTATGTGACTGCATATGGTGAAATAAGCGTTTTCAGAGCGTAAAAAGCTCAAAAAGCACACTTTTCACAGCCAAGTGGCTGCAATCATCATCTTCTTGATGGAAAAGGTGGTTTTGTGTCTTTTTATGCCCTGTTTTGGTAGATTTTTCACTTTTAAGCATCAGTGACCACTCTGTGATTTGTGCCCTGTATGTGACTGCATATGGTGAAATAAGCGTTTTCAGAGCATAAAAAGCTCAAAAAGCACACTTTTCACAGCCAAGTGGCTGCAATCATCATCTTCTTGATGGAAAAGGTGGTTTTGTGTCTTTTTATGCCCTGTTTTGGTAGATTTTTCACTTTTAAGCATCAGTGACCACTCTGTGATTTGTGCCCTGTATGTGACTGCATATGGTGAAATAAGCGTTTTCAGAGCGTAAAAAGCTCAAAAAGCACACTTTCACAGCCAAGTGGCTGCAATCATCATCTTCTTGATGGAAAAGGTGGTTTTGTGTCTTTTTATGCCCTGTTTTGGCAGATTTTTCACTTTTTTAGCTTGAGTGACCACTCTGATTTGGTTCCTGTATGTGACTGCATATGGTGAAATAAGCGTTTTCAGAGCGTAAAAAGCTCAAAAAGCACACTTTTCGCAGCCAAGTGGCTGCAATCATCATCTTCTTGATGGAAAAGGTGGTTTTGTGTCTATTTAGGCCCTGTTTTGGCAGATTTTTCACTTTTAAGCATCAGTGACCACTCTGTCACTTGTGCCCTGTATGTGACTGCATATGGTGAAATAAGCGTTTTCAGAGCGTAAAAAGCTCAAAAAGCACACTTT
The DNA here is from genome assembly GCF_056507025.1 of Lutjanus erythropterus. Classification (NCBI taxonomy): domain Eukaryota; kingdom Metazoa; phylum Chordata; class Actinopteri; order Lutjaniformes; family Lutjanidae; genus Lutjanus; species Lutjanus erythropterus. The sequence continues at coordinate 43,975,241 of NC_139322.1, forward strand.
CACAGCCAAGTGGCTGCAATCATCATCTTCTTGATGGAAAAGGTGGTTTTGTGTCTTTTTATGCCCTGTTTGGCCAGATTTTTCACTTTTAAGCATCAGTGACCACTCTGTGATTTGGGCCCTGTATGTGACTGCATATGGTGAAATAAGCGTTTTCAGAGCGTAAAAAGCTCAAAAAGCACACTTTCACAGCCAAGTGGCTGCAATCATCATCTTCTTGATGGAAAAGGTGGTTTTGTGTCTATTTAGGCCCTGTTTTGGCAGATTTTTCACTTTTAAGCATCAGTGACCACTATGTCACTTGTGCCCTGTATGTGACTGCATATGGTGAAATAAGCCTTTTCAGAGCGTAAAAAGCTCAAAAAGCACACTTTCACAGCCAAGTGGCTGCAATCATCATCTTCTTGATGGAAAAGGTGGTTTTGTGTCTTTTTATGCCCTGTTTGGCCAGATTTTTCACTTTTAAGCATCAGTGACCACTCTGTGATTTGTGCCCTGTATGTGACTGCATATGGTGAAATAAGCGTTTTCAGAGCGTAAAAAGCTCAAAAAGCACACTTTTCACAGCCAAGTGGCTGCAATCATCATCTTCTTGATGGAAAAGGTGGTTTTGTGTCTATTTAGGCCCTGTTTTGGCAGATTTTTCACTTTTAAGCATCAGTGACCACTCTGTCACTTGTGCCCTGTATGTGACTGCATATGGTGAAATAAGCGTTTTCAGAGCGTAAAAAGCTCAAAAAGCCCACTTTTCACAGCCAAGTGGCTGCAATCATCATCTTCTTGATGGAAAAGGTGGTTTTGTGTCTTTTTATGCCCTGTTTGGCCAGATTTTTCACTTTTAAGCACCAGTGACCACTCTGTGATTTGGGCCCTGTATGTGACTGCATATGGTGAAATAAGCGTTTTCAGAGCGTAAAAAGCTCAAAAAGCACACTTTCACAGCCAAGTGGCTGCAATCATCATCTTCTTGATGGAAAAGGTGGTTTTGTGTCTTTTTATGCCCTGTTTGCCAGATTTTTCACTTTTAAGCATCAGTGACCACTCTGTGATTTGTGCCCTGTATGTGACTGCATATGGTGAAATAAGCGTTTTCAGAGCATAAAAAGCTCAAAAAGCACACTTTTCACAGCCAAGTGGCTGCAATCATCATCTTCTTGATGGAAAAGGTGGTTTTGTGTCTTTTTATGCCCTGTTTTGGCAGATTTTTCACTTTTAAGCATCAGTGACCACTCTGTCACTTGTGCCCTGTATGTGACTGCATATGGTGAAATAAGCCTTTTCAGAGCGTAAAAAGCTCAAAAAGCACACTTTCACAGCCAAGTGGCTGCAATCATCATCTTCTTGATGGAAAAGGTGGTTTTGTGTCTTTTTATGCCCTGTTTGGCCAGATTTTTCACTTTTTTAGCACGAGTGACCACTCTGATTTGGTCCCGGTATGTGACTGCATGTGGTGAAATAAGCGTTTTCAGAGCGTAAAAAGCTCAAAAAGCACACTTTTCACAGCCAAGTGGCTGCAATCATCATCTTCTTGATGGAAAAGGTGGTTTTGTGTCTTTTTATGCCCTGTTTGCCAGATTTTTCACTTTTAAGCATCAGTGACCACTCTGTGATTTGTGCCCTGTATGTGACTGCATATGGTGAAATAAGCGTTTTCAGAGCATAAAAAGCTCAAAAAGCACACTTTTCACAGCCAAGTGGCTGCAATCATCATCTTCTTGATGGAAAAGGTGGTTTTGTGTCTTTTTATGCCCTGTTTTGGCAGATTTTTCACTTTTTTAGCATCAGTGACCTCTCTGATTTGGTCCATGTATGTGACTGCATATGGTGAAATAAGCGTTTTCAGAGCGTAAAAAGCTCAAAAAGCACACTTTTCACAGCCAAGTGGCTGCAATCATCATCTTCTTGATGGAAAAGGTGGTTTTGTGTCTTTTTATGCCCTGTTTTGGTAGATTTTTCACTTTTAAGCATCAGTGACCACTCTGTGATTTGTGCCCTGTATGTGACTGCATATGGTGAAATAAGCGTTTTCAGAGCATAAAAAGCTCAAAAAGCACACTTTTCACAGCCAAGTGGCTGCAATCATCATCTTCTTGATGGAAAAGGTGGTTTTGTGTCTTTTTATGCCCTGTTTTGGTAGATTTTTCACTTTTAAGCATCAGTGACCACTCTGTGATTTGTGCCCTGTATGTGACTGCATATGGTGAAATAAGCGTTTTCAGAGCGTAAAAAGCTCAAAAAGCACACTTTCACAGCCAAGTGGCTGCAATCATCATCTTCTTGATGGAAAAGGTGGTTTTGTGTCTTTTTATGCCCTGTTTTGGCAGATTTTTCACTTTTTTAGCTTGAGTGACCACTCTGATTTGGTTCCTGTATGTGACTGCATATGGTGAAATAAGCGTTTTCAGAGCGTAAAAAGCTCAAAAAGCACACTTTTCGCAGCCAAGTGGCTGCAATCATCATCTTCTTGATGGAAAAGGTGGTTTTGTGTCTATTTAGGCCCTGTTTTGGCAGATTTTTCACTTTTAAGCATCAGTGACCACTCTGTCACTTGTGCCCTGTATGTGACTGCATATGGTGAAATAAGCGTTTTCAGAGCGTAAAAAGCTCAAAAAGCACACTTTCACAGCCAAGTGGCTGCAATCATCATCTTCTTGATGGAAAAGGTGGTTTTGTGTCTTTTTATGCCCTGTTTGGCCAGATTTTTCACTTTTAAGCATCAGTGACCACTCTGTGATTTGGGCCCTGTATGTGACTGCATATGGTGAAATAAGCGTTTTCAGAGCGTAAAAAGCTCAAAAAGCACACTTTCACAGCCAAGTGGCTGCAATCATCATCTTCTTGATGGAAAAGGTGGTTTTGTGTCTATTTAGGCCCTGTTTTGGCAGATTTTTCACTTTTAAGCATCAGTGACCACTATGTCACTTGTGCCCTGTATGTGACTGCATATGGTGAAATAAGCCTTTTCAGAGCGTAAAAAGCTCAAAAAGCACACTTTCACAGCCAAGTGGCTGCAATCATCATCTTCTTGATGGAAAAGGTGGTTTTGTGTCTTTTTATGCCCTGTTTGGCCAGATTTTTCACTTTTAAGCATCAGTGACCACTCTGTGATTTGTGCCCTGTATGTGACTGCATATGGTGAAATAAGCGTTTTCAGAGCGTAAAAAGCTCAAAAAGCACACTTTTCACAGCCAAGTGGCTGCAATCATCATCTTCTTGATGGAAAAGGTGGTTTTGTGTCTATTTAGGCCCTGTTTTGGCAGATTTTTCACTTTTAAGCATCAGTGACCACTCTGTCACTTGTGCCCTGTATGTGACTGCATATGGTGAAATAAGCGTTTTCAGAGCGTAAAAAGCTCAAAAAGCCCACTTTTCACAGCCAAGTGGCTGCAATCATCATCTTCTTGATGGAAAAGGTGGTTTTGTGTCTTTTTATGCCCTGTTTGGCCAGATTTTTCACTTTTAAGCACCAGTGACCACTCTGTGATTTGGGCCCTGTATGTGACTGCATATGGTGAAATAAGCGTTTTCAGAGCGTAAAAAGCTCAAAAAGCACACTTTCACAGCCAAGTGGCTGCAATCATCATCTTCTTGATGGAAAAGGTGGTTTTGTGTCTTTTTATGCCCTGTTTGCCAGATTTTTCACTTTTAAGCATCAGTGACCACTCTGTGATTTGTGCCCTGTATGTGACTGCATATGGTGAAATAAGCGTTTTCAGAGCATAAAAAGCTCAAAAAGCACACTTTTCACAGCCAAGTGGCTGCAATCATCATCTTCTTGATGGAAAAGGTGGTTTTGTGTCTTTTTATGCCCTGTTTTGGCAGATTTTTCACTTTTAAGCATCAGTGACCACTCTGTCACTTGTGCCCTGTATGTGACTGCATATGGTGAAATAAGCCTTTTCAGAGCGTAAAAAGCTCAAAAAGCACACTTTCACAGCCAAGTGGCTGCAATCATCATCTTCTTGATGGAAAAGGTGGTTTTGTGTCTTTTTATGCCCTGTTTGGCCAGATTTTTCACTTTTTTAGCATGAGTGACCACTCTGATTTGGTCCCGGTATGTGACTGCATGTGGTGAAATAAGCGTTTTCAGAGCGTAAAAAGCTCAAAAAGCACACTTTTCACAGCCAAGTGGCTGCAATCATCATCTTCTTGATGGAAAAGGTGGTTTTGTGTCTTTTTATGCCCTGTTTGCCAGATTTTTCACTTTTAAGCATCAGTGACCACTCTGTGATTTGTGCCCTGTATGTGACTGCATATGGTGAAATAAGCGTTTTCAGAGCATAAAAAGCTCAAAAAGCACACTTTTCACAGCCAAGTGGCTGCAATCATCATCTTCTTGATGGAAAAGGTGGTTTTGTGTCTTTTTATGCCCTGTTTTGGCAGATTTTTCACTTTTTTAGCATCAGTGACCTCTCTGATTTGGTCCATGTATGTGACTGCATATGGTGAAATAAGCGTTTTCAGAGCGTAAAAAGCTCAAAAAGCACACTTTTCACAGCCAAGTGGCTGCAATCATCATCTTCTTGATGGAAAAGGTGGTTTTGTGTCTTTTTATGCCCTGTTTGGCCAGATTTTTCACTTTTTAGCAGCAGTGACCACTCTGTCACTTGTGCCCTATATGTGACTGCATATGGTGAAATAAGCGTTTTCAGAGCGTAAAAAGCTCAAAAAGCACACTTTCACAGCCAAGTGGCTGCAATCATCATCTTCTTGATGGAAAAGGTGGTTTTGTGTCTTTTTATGCCCTGTTTTGGCAGATTTTTCACTTTTTTAGCATGAGTGACCACTCTGATTTGGTCCCGGTATGTGACTGCATATGGTGAAATAAGCGTTTTCAGAGCGTAAAAAGCTCAAAAAGCACACTTTTCACAGCCAAGTGGCTGCAATCATCATCTTCTTGATGGAAAAGGTGGTTTTGTGTCTCTTTATGCCCTGTTTTGGCAGATTTTTCACTTTTAAGCATCAGTGACCACTCTGTCACTTGTGCCCTGTATGTGACTGCATATGGTGAAATAAGCGTTTTCAGAGCGTAAAAAGCTCAAAAAGCACACTTTCACAGCCAAGTGGCTGCAATCATCATCTTCTTGATGGAAAAGGTGGTTTTGTGTCTTTTTATGCCCTGTTTGGCCAGATTTTTCACTTTTAAGCATCAGTGACCACTCTGTGATTTGGGCCCTGTATGTGACTGCATATGGTGAAATAAGCGTTTTCAGAGCGTAAAAAGCTCAAAAAGCACACTTTCACAGCCAAGTGGCTGCAATCATCATCTTCTTGATGGAAAAGGTGGTTTTGTGTCTATTTAGGCCCTGTTTTGGCAGATTTTTCACTTTTAAGCATCAGTGACCACTCTGTGATTTGTGCCCTGTATGTGACTGCATATGGTGAAATAAGCGTTTTCAGAGCATAAAAAGCTCAAAAAGCACACTTTTCACAGCCAAGTGGCTGCAATCATCATCTTCTTGATGGAAAAGGTGGTTTTGTGTCTTTTTATGCCCTGTTTTGGCAGATTTTTCACTTTTAAGCATCAGTGACCACTCTGTCACTTGTGCCCTGTATGTGACTGCATATGGTGAAATAAGCCTTTTCAGAGCGTAAAAAGCTCAAAAAGCACACTTTCACAGCCAAGTGGCTGCAATCATCATCTTCTTGATGGAAAAGGTGGTTTTGTGTCTTTTTATGCCCTGTTTGGCCAGATTTTTCACTTTTTTAGCATGAGTGACCACTCTGATTTGGTCCCGGTATGTGACTGCATGTGGTGAAATAAGCGTTTTCAGAGCGTAAAAAGCTCAAAAAGCACACTTTTCACAGCCAAGTGGCTGCAATCATCATCTTCTTGATGGAAAAGGTGGTTTTGTGTCTTTTTATGCCCTGTTTGCCAGATTTTTCACTTTTAAGCATCAGTGACCACTCTGTGATTTGTGCCCTGTATGTGACTGCATATGGTGAAATAAGCGTTTTCAGAGCATAAAAAGCTCAAAAAGCACACTTTTCACAGCCAAGTGGCTGCAATCATCATCTTCTTGATGGAAAAGGTGGTTTTGTGTCTTTTTATGCCCTGTTTTGGCAGATTTTTCACTTTTTAGCATGAGTGACCACTGTGATTTGGTCCCGGTATGTGACTGCATATGGTGAAATAAGCGTTTTCAGAGCGTAAAAAGCTCAAAAAGCACACTTTTCACAGCCAAGTGGCTGCAATCATCATCTTCTTGATGGAAAAGGTGGTTTGTGTCTTTTTATGCCCTGTGTTGCCAGATTTTTCAGTTTTTTTAGAATGAGTGACCACTGTGATTTGGTCCCGGTATGTGACTGCATATGGTGAAATAAGCGTTTTCAGAGCGTAAAAAGCTCAAAAAGCACACTTTTCGCAGCCAAGTGGCTGCAATCATCATCTTCTTGATGGAAAAGGTGGTTTTGTGTCTTTTTATGCCCTGTTTGGCCAGATTTTTCACTTTTAAGCATCAGTGACCACTCTGATTTAGTCCCTGTATGTGACTGCATATGGTGAAATAAGCGTTTTCAGAGCGTAAAAAGCTCAAAAAGCACACTTTTCACAGCCAAGTGGCTGCAATCATCATCTTCTTGATGGAAAGGGTGGTTTTGTTTCTATTTAGGCCCTGTTTTGGCAGATTTTTCACTTTTAAGCATCAGTGACCACTCTGTCACTTGTGCCCTGTATGTGACTGCATATGGTGAAATAAGCGTTTTCAGAGCGTAAAAAGCTCAAAAAGCACACTTTTCACAGCCAAGTGGCTGCAATCATCATCTTCTTGATGGAAAAGGTGGTTTTGTGTCTTTTTATGCCCTGTTTTGGCAGATTTTTCACTTTTTTAGCATCAGTGACCACTCTGATTTGGTCCATGTATGTGACTGCATATGGTGAAATAAGCGTTTTCAGAGCGTAAAAAGCTCAAAAAGCACACTTTTCACAGCCAAGTGGCTGCAATCATCATCTTCTTGATGGAAAAGGTGGTTTTGTGTCTTTTTATGCCCTGTTTTGGCAGATTTTTCACTTTTTAGCAGCAGTGACCACTCTGTCACTTGTGCCCTGTATGTGACTGCATATGGTGAAATAAGCGTTTTCAGAGCGTAAAAAGCTCAAAAGGCACACTTTTCACAGCCAAGTGGCTGCAATCATCATCTTCTTGATGGAAAAGGTGGTTTGTGACTTTTTATGCCCTGTTTTGCCAGATTTTTCAGTTTTTTTAGAATGAGTGACCACTGTGATTTGGTCCCGGTATGTGACTGCATATGGTGAAATAAGCGTTTTCAGAGCGTAAAAAGCTCAAAAGGCACACTTTTCACAGCCAAGTGGCTGCAATCATCATCTTCTTGATGGAAAAGGTGGTTTTGTGTCTTTTTATGCCCTGTTTGGCCAGATTTTTCACTTTTAAGCATCAGTGACCACTCTGATTTGGTCCCTGTATGTGACTGCATATGGTGAAATAAGCGTTTTCAGAGCGTAAAAAGCTCAAAAAGCACACTTTTCACAGCCAAGTGGCTGCAATCATCATCTTCTTGATGGAAAAGGTGGTTTTGTGTCTCTTTATGCCCTGTTTTGGCAGATTTTTCACTTTTAAGCATCAGTGACCACTCTGTCACTTGTGCCCTGTATGTGACTGCACATGGTGAAATAAGCGTTTTCAGAGCGTAAAAAGCTCAAAAAGCACACTTTCACAGCCAAGTGGCTGCAATCATCATCTTCTTGATGGAAAAGGTGGTTTTGTGTCTTTTTATGCCCTGTTTTGGCAGATTTTTCACTTTTTTAGCTTGAGTGACCACTCTGATTTGGTCCCTGTATGTGACTGCATATGGTGAAATAAGCGTTTTCAGAGCGTAAAAAGCTCAAAAAGCACACTTTCACAGCCAAGTGGCTGCAATCATCATCTTCTTGATGGAAAAGGTGGTTTTGTGTCTATTTAGGCCCTGTTTGGCCAGATTTTTCACTTTTAAGCATCAGTGACCACTCTGTCACTTGTGCCCTGTATGTGACTGCATATGGTGAAATAAGCGTTTTCAGAGCGTAAAAAGCTCAAAAAGCACACTTTTCACAGCCAAGTGGCTGCAATCATCATCTTCTTGATGGAAAAGGTGGTTTTGTGTCTTTTTATGCCCTGTTTTGGCAGATTTTTCACTTTTTAGCAGCAGTGACCACTCTGTCACTTGTGCCCTGTATGTGACTGCATATGGTGAAATAAGCGTTTTCAGAGCGTAAAAAGCTCAAAAAGCACACTTTTCACAGCCAAGTGGCTGCAATCATCATCTTCTTGATGGAAAAGGTGGTTTGTTTCTTTTTATGCCCTGTTTTGCCAGATTTTTCAGTTTTTTTAGAATGAGTGACCACTGTGATTTGGTCCCGGTATGTGACTGCATATGGTGAAATAAGCGTTTTCAGAGCGTAAAAAGCTCAAAAAGCACACTTTTCACAGCCAAGTGGCTGCAATCATCATCTTCTTGATGGAAAGGGTGGTTTTGTGTCTATTTAGGCCCTGTTTTGGCAGATTTTTCACTTTTAAGCATCAGTGACCACTCTGTCACTTGTGCCCTGTATGTGACTGCATATGGTGAAATAAGCGTTTTCAGAGCGTAAAAAGCTCAAAAAGCACACTTTTCACAGCCAAGTGGCTGCAATCATCATCTTCTTGATGGAAAAGGTGGTTTTGTGTCTTTTTATGCCCTGTTTTGGCAGATTTTTCACTTTTTAGCAGTAGTGACCACTCTGTCACTTGTGCCCTGTATGTGACTGCATATGGTGAAATAAGCGTTTTCAGAGCGTAAAAAGCTCAAAAAGCACACTTTTCACAGCCAAGTGGCTGCAATCATCATCTTCTTGATGGAAAAGGTGGTTTGTGTCTTTTTATGCCCTGTTTTGCCAGATTTTTCAGTTTTTTTAGAATGAGTGACCACTGTGATTTGGTCCCGGTATGTGACTGCATATGGTGAAATAAGCGTTTTCAGAGCGTAAAAAGCTCAAAAAGCACACTTTTCACAGCCAAGTGGCTGCAATCATCATCTTCTTGATGGAAAAGGTGGTTTTGTGTCTTTTTATGCCCTGTTTTGGCAGATTTTTCACTTTTTAGCATCAGTGACCACTGTGATTTGGTCCCGGTATGTGACTGCATATGGTGAAATAAGCGTTTTCAGAGCGTAAAAAGCTCAAAAAGCACACTTTTCACAGCCAAGTGGCTGCACTCATCATCTTCTTGATGGAAAAGGTGGTTTTGTGTCTTTTTATGCCCTGTTTTGGCAGATTTTTCACTTTTTAGCATCAGTGACCACTGTGATTTGGTCCCGGTATGTGACTGCATATGGTGAAATAAGCGTTTTCAGAGCGTAAAAAGCTCAAAAAGCACACTTTTCACAGCCAAGTGGCTGCAATCATCATCTTCTTGATGGAAAAGGTGGTTTTGTGTCTTTTTATGCCCTAAATTGGCAGATTTTTCACTTTTTAGCATGAGTGACCACTGTGATTTGGTCCCGGTATGTGACTGCATATGGTGAAATAAGCGTTTTCAGAGCGTAAAAAGCTCAAAAAGCACACTTTTCACAGCCAAGTGGCTGCAATCATCATCTTCTTGATGGAAAAGGTGGTTTTGTGTCTTTTTATGCCCTGTTTTGGCAGATTTTTCACTTTTTTAGCATAAGTGACCACTCTGATTTGGTCCATGTATGTGACTGCATATGGTGAAATAAGCGTTTTCAGAGCGTAAAAAGCTCAAAAAGCACACTTTTCACAGCCAAGTGGCTGCAATCATCATCTTCTTGATGGAAAAGGTGGTTTTGTGTCTTTTTATGCCCTGTTTTGGCAGATTTTTCACTTTTTAGCAGCAGTGACCACTCTGTCACTTGTGCCCTGTATGTGACTGCATATGGTGAAATAAGCGTTTTCAGAGCGTAAAAAGCTCAAAAAGCACACTTTTCACAGCCAAGTGGCTGCAATCATCATCTTCTTGATGGAAAAGGTGGTTTGTGTCTTTTTATGCCCTGTTTTGCCAGATTTTTCAGTTTTTTTAGAATGAGTGACCACTGTGATTTGGTCCCGGTATGTGACTGCATATGGTGAAATAAGCGTTTTCAGAGCGTAAAAAGCTCAAAAAGCACACTTTTCACAGCCAAGTGGCTGCAATCATCATCTTCTTGATGGAAAAGGTGGTTTTGTGTCTTTTTATGCCCTGTTTTGGCAGATTTTTCACTTTTTAGCATGAGTGACCACTCTGTCACTTGTGCCCTTGTATGTGACTGCATATGGTGAAATAAGCGTTTTCAGAGCGTAAAAAGCTCAAAAAGCACACTTTTCACAGCCAAGTGGCTGCACTCATCATCTTCTTGATGGAAAAGGTGGTTTTGTGTCTTTTTATGCCCTGTTTTGGCAGATTTTTCACTTTTTAGCATCAGTGACCACTGTGATTTGGTCCCGGTATGTGACTGCATATGGTGAAATAAGCGTTTTCAGAGCGTAAAAAGCTCAAAAAGCACACTTTTCACAGCCAAGTGGCTGCAATCATCATCTTCTTGATGGAAAAGGTGGTTTTGTGTCTTTTTATGCCCTAAATTGGCAGATTTTTCACTTTTTAGCAGCAGTGACCACTCTGTCACTTGTGCCCTGTATGTGACTGCATATGGTGAAATAAGCGTTTTCAGAGCGTAAAAAGCTCAAAAAGCACACTTTTCACAGCCAAGTGGCTGCAATCATCATCTTCTTGATGGAAAAGGTGGTTTGTGTCTTTTTATGCCCTGTTTTGCCAGATTTTTCAGTTTTTTTAGAATGAGTGACCAATGTGATTTGGTCCCGGTATGTGACTGCATATGGTGAAATAAGCGTTTTCAGAGCGTAAAAAGCTCAAAAAGCACACTTTTCACAGCCAAGTGGCTGCAATCATCATCTTCTTGATGGAAAGGGTGGTTTTGTGTCTATTTAGGCCCTGTTTTGGCAGATTTTTCACTTTTAAGCATCAGTGACCACTCTGTCACTTGTGCCCTGTATGTGACTGCATATGGTGAAATAAGCGTTTTCAGAGCGTAAAAAGCTCAAAAAGCACACTTTTCACAGCCAAGTGGCTGCAATCGTCATCTTCTTGATGGAAAAGGTGGTTTTGTGTCTTTTTATGCCCTGTTTTGGCAGATTTTTCACTTTTTAGCATGAGTGACCACTGTGATTTGGTCCCGGTATGTGACTGCATATGGTGAAATAAGCGTTTTCAGAGCGTAAAAAGCTCAAAAAGCACACTTTTCACAGCCAAGTGGCTGCAATCATCATCTTCTTGATGGAAAAGGTGGTTTTGTGTCTTTTTATGCCCTAAATTGGCAGATTTTTCACTTTTTAGCATGAGTGACCACTGTGATTTGGTCCCGGTATGTGACTGCATATGGTGAAATAAGCGTTTTCAGAGCGTAAAAAGCTCAAAAAGCACACTTTTCACAGCCAAGTGGCTGCAATCATCATCTTCTTGATGGAAAAGGTGGTTTTGTGTCTTTTTATGCCCTGTTTTGGCAGATTTTTCACTTTTTAGCATCAGTGACCACTGTGATTTGGTCCCGGTATGTGACTGCATATGGTGAAATAAGCGTTTTCAGAGCGTAAAAAGCTCAAAAAGCACACTTTTCACAGCCAAGTGGCTGCACTCATCATCTTCTTGATGGAAAAGGTGGTTTTGTGTCTTTTTATGCCCTGTTTTGGCAGATTTTTCACTTTTTAGCATGAGTGACCACTGTGATTTGGTCCCGGTATGTGACTGCATATGGTGAAATAAGCGTTTTCAGAGCGTAAAAAGCTCAAAAAGCACACTTTTCACAGCCAAGTGGCTGCACTCATCATCTTCTTGATGGAAAAGGTGGTTTTGTGTCTTTTTATGCCCTGTTTTGGCAGATTTTTCACTTTTTAGCATCAGTGACCACTGTGATTTGGTCCCGGTATGTGACTGCATATGGTGAAATAAGCGTTTTCAGAGCGTAAAAAGCTCAAAAAGCACACTTTTCACAGCCAAGTGGCTGCACTCATCATCTTCTTGATGGAAAAGGTGGTTTTGTGTCTTTTTATGCCCTAAATTGGCAGATTTTTCACTTTTTAGCATGAGTGACCACTGTGATTTGGTCCCGGTATGTGACTGCATATGGTGAAATAAGCGTTTTCAGAGCGTAAAAAGCTCAAAAAGCACACTTTTCACAGCCAAGTGGCTGCAATCATCATCTTCTTGATGGAAAAGGTGGTTTTGTGTCTTTTTATGCCCTGTTTTGGCAGATTTTTCACTTTTTAGCATCAGTGACCACTGTGATTTGGTCCCGGTATGTGACTGCATATGGTGAAATAAGCGTTTTCAGAGCGTAAAAAGCTCAAAAAGCACACTTTTCACAGCCAAGTGGCTGCAATCATCATCTTCTTGATGGAAAAGGTGGTTTTGTGTCTTTTTATGCCCTAAATTGGCAGATTTTTCACTTTTTAGCATCAGTGACCACTCTGATTTGGTCCCGGTATGTGACTGCATCTGGTGAAATAAGCGTTTTCAGAGCGTAAAAAGCTCAAAAAGCACACTTTTCACAGCCAAGTGGCTGCACTCATCATCTTCTTGATGGAAAAGGTGGTTTTGTGTCTTTTTATGCCCTGTTTTGGCAGATTTTTCACTTTTTAGCATGAGTGACCACTGTGATTTGGTCCCGGTATGTGACTGCATATGGTGAAATAAGCGTTTTCAGAGCGTAAAAAGCTCAAAAAGCACACTTTTCACAGCCAAGTGGCTGCACTCATCATCTTCTTGATGGAAAAGGTGGTTTTGTGTCTTTTTATGCCCTGTTTTGGCAGATTTTTCACTTTTTAGCATGAGTGACCACTGTGATTTGGTCCCGGTATGTGACTGCATATGGTGAAATAAGCGTTTTCAGAGCGTAAAAAGCTCAAAAAGCACACTTTTCACAGCCAAGTGGCTGCAATCATCATCTTCTTGATGGAAAAGGTGGTTTTGTGTCTTTTTATGCCCTGTTTTGGCAGATTTTTCACTTTTTAGCAGCAGTGACCACTCTGTCACTTGTGCCCTGTATGTGACTGCATATGGTGAAATAAGCGTTTTCAGAGCGTAAAAAGCTCAAAAAGCACACTTTTCACAGCCAAGTGGCTGCAATCATCATCTTCTTGATGGAAAAGGTGGTTTGTTTCTTTTTATGCCCTGTTTTGCCAGATTTTTCAGTTTTTTTAGAATGAGTGACCACTGTGATTTGGTCCCGGTATGTGACTGCATATGGTGAAATAAGCGTTTTCAGAGCGTAAAAAGCTCAAAAAGCACACTTTTCACAGCCAAGTGGCTGCAATCATCATCTTCTTGATGGAAAGGGTGGTTTTGTGTCTATTTAGGCCCTGTTTTGGCAGATTTTTCACTTTTAAGCATCAGTGACCACTCTGTCACTTGTGCCCTGTATGTGACTGCATATGGTGAAATAAGCGTTTTCAGAGCGTAAAAAGCTCAAAAAGCACACTTTTCACAGCCAAGTGGCTGCAATCATCATCTTCTTGATGGAAAAGGTGGTTTTGTGTCTTTTTATGCCCTGTTTTGGCAGATTTTTCACTTTTTAGCAGTAGTGACCACTCTGTCACTTGTGCCCTGTATGTGACTGCATATGGTGAAATAAGCGTTTTCAGAGCGTAAAAAGCTCAAAAGGCACACTTTTCACAGCCAAGTGGCTGCAATCATCATCTTCTTGATGGAAAAGGTGGTTTGTGACTTTTTATGCCCTGTTTTGCCAGATTTTTCAGTTTTTTTAGAATGAGTGACCACTGTGATTTGGTCCCGGTATGTGACTGCATATGGTGAAATAAGCGTTTTCAGAGCGTAAAAAGCTCAAAAAGCACACTTTTCACAGCCAAGTGGCTGCAATCATCATCTTCTTGATGGAAAAGGTGGTTTTGTGTCTTTTTATGCCCTGTTTGGCCAGATTTTTCACTTTTAAGCATCAGTGACCACTCTGATTTGGTCCCTGTATGTGACTGCATATGGTGAAATAAGCGTTTTCAGAGCGTAAAAAGCTCAAAAAGCACACTTTTCACAGCCAAGTGGCTGCAATCATCATCTTCTTGATGGAAAAGGTGGTTTTGTGTCTCTTTATGCCCTGTTTTGGCAGATTTTTCACTTTTAAGCATCAGTGACCACTCTGTCACTTGTGCCCTGTATGTGACTGCACATGGTGAAATAAGCGTTTTCAGAGCGTAAAAAGCTCAAAAAGCACACTTTCACAGCCAAGTGGCTGCAATCATCATCTTCTTGATGGAAAAGGTGGTTTTGTGTCTTTTTATGCCCTGTTTTGGCAGATTTTTCACTTTTTTAGCTTGAGTGACCACTCTGATTTGGTCCCTGTATGTGACTGCATATGGTGAAATAAGCGTTTTCAGAGCGTAAAAAGCTCAAAAAGCACACTTTTCACAGCCAAGTGGCTGCAATCATCATCTTCTTGATGGAAAAGGTGGTTTTGTGTCTATTTAGGCCCTGTTTTGGCAGATTTTTCACTTTTAAGCATCAGTGACCACTCTGTCACTTGTGCCCTGTATGTGACTGCATATGGTGAAATAAGCGTTTTCAGAGCGTAAAAAGCTCAAAAAGCACACTTTTCACAGCCAAGTGGCTGCAATCATCATCTTCTTGATGGAAAAGGTGGTTTTGTGTCTTTTTATGCCCTAAATTGGCAGATTTTTCACTTTTTAGCAGCAGTGACCACTCTGTCACTTGTGCCCTGTATGTGACTGCATATGGTGAAATAAGCGTTTTCAGAGCGTAAAAAGCTCAAAAAGCACACTTTTCACAGCCAAGTGGCTGCAATCATCATCTTCTTGATGGAAAAGGTGGTTTTGTGTCTTTTTATGCCCTGTTTTGGCAGATTTTTCACTTTTAAGCATCAGTGACCACTCTGTCACTTGTGCCCTGTATGTGACTGCATATGGTGAAATAAGCGTTTTCAGAGCGTAAAAAGCTCAAAAAGCACACTTTTCACAGCCAAGTGGCTGCAATCATCATCTTCTTGATGGAAAAGGTGGTTTTGTGTCTTTTTATGCCCTAAATTGGCAGATTTTTCACTTTTTAGCATGAGTGACCACTGTGATTTGGTCCCGGTATGTGACTGCATATGGTGAAATAAGCGTTTTCAGAGCGTAAAAAGCTCAAAAAGCACACTTTTCACAGCCAAGTGGCTGCAATCATCATCTTCTTGATGGAAAAGGTGGTTTTGTGTCTTTTTATGCCCTAAATTGGCAGATTTTTCACTTTTTAGCATGAGTGACCACTGTGATTTGGTCCCGGTATGTGACTGCATATGGTGAAATAAGCGTTTTCAGAGCGTAAAAAGCTCAAAAAGCACACTTTTCACAGCCAAGTGGCTGCAATCATCATCTTCTTGATGGAAAAGGTGGTTTTGTGTCTTTTTATGCCCTGTTTTGGCAGATTTTTCACTTTTTAGCATCAGTGACCACTGTGATTTGGTCCCGGTATGTGACTGCATATGGTGAAATAAGCGTTTTCAGAGCGTAAAAAGCTCAAAAAGCACACTTTTCACAGCCAAGTGGCTGCACTCATCATCTTCTTGATGGAAAAGGTGGTTTTGTGTCTTTTTATGCCCTGTTTTGGCAGATTTTTCACTTTTTAGCATCAGTGACCACTGTGATTTGGTCCCGGTATGTGACTGCATATGGTGAAATAAGCGTTTTCAGAGCGTAAAAAGCTCAAAAAGCACACTTTTCACAGCCAAGTGGCTGCAATCATCATCTTCTTGATGGAAAAGGTGGTTTTGTGTCTTTTTATGCCCTAAATTGGCAGATTTTTCACTTTTTAGCATGAGTGACCACTGTGATTTGGTCCCAGTATGTGACTGCATATGGTGAAATAAGCGTTTTCAGAGCGTAAAAAGCTCAAAAAGCACACTTTTCACAGCCAAGTGGCTGCAATCATCATCTTCTTGATGGAAAAGGTGGTTTTGTGTCTTTTTATGCCCTGTTTTGGCAGATTTTTCACTTTTTTAGCATCAGTGACCACTCTGATTTGGTCCATGTATGTGACTGCATATGGTGAAATAAGCGTTTTCAGAGCGTAAAAAGCTCAAAAAGCACACTTTTCACAGCCAAGTGGCTGCAATCATCATCTTCTTGATGGAAAAGGTGGTTTTGTGTCTTTTTATGCCCTGTTTTGGCAGATTTTTCACTTTTTAGCAGCAGTGACCACTCTGTCACTTGTGCCCTGTATGTGACTGCATATGGTGAAATAAGCGTTTTCAGAGCGTAAAAAGCTCAAAAAGCACACTTTTCACAGCCAAGTGGCTGCAATCATCATCTTCTTGATGGAAAAGGTGGTTTGTGTCTTTTTATGCCCTGTTTTGCCAGATTTTTCAGTTTTTTTAGAATGAGTGACCACTGTGATTTGGTCCCGGTATGTGACTGCATATGGTGAAATAAGCGTTTTCAGAGCGTAAAAAGCTCAAAAAGCACACTTTTCACAGCCAAGTGGCTGCAATCATCATCTTCTTGATGGAAAAGGTGGTTTTGTGTCTTTTTATGCCCTGTTTTGGCAGATTTTTCACTTTTTAGCATGAGTGACCACTCTGTCACTTGTGCCCTTGTATGTGACTGCATATGGTGAAATAAGCGTTTTCAGAGCGTAAAAAGCTCAAAAAGCACACTTTTCACAGCCAAGTGGCTGCACTCATCATCTTCTTGATGGAAAAGGTGGTTTTGTGTCTTTTTATGCCCTGTTTTGGCAGATTTTTCACTTTTTAGAATCAGTGACCACTGTGATTTGGTCCCGGTATGTGACTGCATATGGTGAAATAAGCGTTTTCAGAGCGTAAAAAGCTCAAAAAGCACACTTTTCACAGCCAAGTGGCTGCAATCATCATCTTCTTGATGGAAAAGGTGGTTTTGTGTCTTTTTATGCCCTAAATTGGCAGATTTTTCACTTTTTAGCAGCAGTGACCACTCTGTCACTTGTGCCCTGTATGTGACTGCATATGGTGAAATAAGCGTTTTCAGAGCGTAAAAAGCTCAAAAAGCACACTTTTCACAGCCAAGTGGCTGCAATCATCATCTTCTTGATGGAAAAGGTGGTTTGTGTCTTTTTATGCCCTGTTTTGCCAGATTTTTCAGTTTTTTTAGCATGAGTGACCACTGTGATTTGGTCCCTGTATGTGACTGCCTATGGTGAAATAAGCGTTTTCAGAGCGTAAAAAGCTCAAAAAGCACACTTTTCACAGCCAAGTGGCTGCAATCATCATCTTCTTGATGGAAAGGGTGGTTTTGTGTCTATTTAGGCCCTGTTTTGGCAGATTTTTCACTTTTAAGCATCAGTGACCACTCTGTCACTTGTGCCCTGTATGTGACTGCATATGGTGAAATAAGCGTTTTCAGAGCGTAAAAAGCTCAAAAAGCACACTTTTCACAGCCAAGTGGCTGCAATCATCATCTTCTTGATGGAAAAGGTGGTTTTGTGTCTTTTTATGCCCTAAATTGGCAGATTTTTCACTTTTTAGCATGAGTGACCACTGTGATTTGGTCCCGGTATGTGACTGCATATGGTGAAATAAGCGTTTTCAGAGCGTAAAAAGCTCAAAAAGCACACTTTTCACAGCCAAGTGGCTGCAATCATCATCTTCTTGATGGAAAAGGTGGTTTTGTGTCTTTTTATGCCCTGTTTTGGCAGATTTTTCACTTTTTAGCATGAGTGACCACTGTGATTTGGTCCCGGTATGTGACTGCATATGGTGAAATAAGCGTTTTCAGAGCGTAAAAAGCTCAAAAAGCACACTTTTCACAGCCAAGTGGCTGCAATCATCATCTTCTTGATGGAAAAGGTGGTTTTGTGTCTTTTTATGCCCTAAATTGGCAGATTTTTCACTTTTTAGCATGAGTGACCACTGTGATTTGGTCCCGGTATGTGACTGCATATGGTGAAATAAGCGTTTTCAGAGCGTAAAAAGCTCAAAAAGCACACTTTTCACAGCCAAGTGGCTGCAATCATCATCTTCTTGATGGAAAAGGTGGTTTTGTGTCTTTTTATGCCCTGTTTTGGCAGATTTTTCACTTTTTAGCATCAGTGACCACTGTGATTTGGTCCCGGTATGTGACTGCATATGGTGAAATAAGCGTTTTCAGAGCGTAAAAAGCTCAAAAAGCACACTTTTCACAGCCAAGTGGCTGCAATCATCATCTTCTTGATGGAAAAGGTGGTTTTGTGTCTTTTTATGCCCTAAATTGGCAGATTTTTCACTTTTTAGCATGAGTGACCACTGTGATTTGGTCCCGGTATGTGACTGCATATGGTGAAATAAGCGTTTTCAGAGCGTAAAAAGCTCAAAAAGCACACTTTTCACAGCCAAGTGGCTGCAATCATCATCTTCTTGATGGAAAAGGTGGTTTTGTGTCTTTTTATGCCCTAAATTGGCAGATTTTTCACTTTTTAGCATGAGTGACCACTGTGATTTGGTCCCGGTATGTGACTGCATATGGTGAAATAAGCGTTTTCAGAGCGTAAAAAGCTCAAAAAGCACACTTTTCACAGCCAAGTGGCTGCAATCATCATCTTCTTGATGGAAAAGGTGGTTTTGTGTCTTTTTATGCCCTGTTTTGGCAGATTTTTCACTTTTTAGCATGAGTGACCACTGTGATTTGGTCCCGGTATGTGACTGCATATGGTGAAATAAGCGTTTTCAGAGCGTAAAAAGCTCAAAAAGCACACTTTTCACAGCCAAGTGGCTGCAATCATCATCTTCTTGATGGAAAAGGTGGTTTTGTGTCTTTTTATGCCCTGTTTTGGCAGATTTTTCACTTTTTAGCATGAGTGACCACTGTGATTTGGTCCCGGTATGTGACTGCATATGGTGAAATAAGCGTTTTCAGAGCGTAAAAAGCTCAAAAAGCACACTTTTCACAGCCAAGTGGCTGCAATCATCATCTTCTTGATGGAAAAGGTGGTTTTGTGTCTTTTTATGCCCTAAATTGGCAGATTTTTCACTTTTTAGCATCAGTGACCACTGTGATTTGGTCCCGGTATGTGACTGCATATGGTGAAATAAGCGTTTTCAGAGCGTAAAAAGCTCAAAAAGCACACTTTTCACAGCCAAGTGGCTGCAATCATCATCTTCTTGATGGAAAAGGTGGTTTTGTGTCTTTTTATGCCCTGTTTTGGCAGATTTTTCACTTTTTAGCATCAGTGACCACTGTGATTTGGTCCCGGTATGTGACTGCATATGGTGAAATAAGCGTTTTCAGAGCGTAAAAAGCTCAAAAAGCACACTTTTCACAGCCAAGTGGCTGCAATCATCATCTTCTTGATGGAAAAGGTGGTTTTGTGTCTTTTTATGCCCTGTTTTGGCAGATTTTTCACTTTTTAGCATGAGTGACCACTGTGATTTGGTCCCGGTATGTGACTGCATATGGCGAAATAAGCGTTTTCAGAGCGTAAAAAGCTCAAAAAGCACACTTTTCACAGCCAAGTGGCTGCAATCATCATCTTCTTGATGGAAAAGGTGGTTTTGTGTCTTTTTATGCCCTGTTTTGGCAGATTTTTCACTTTTTAGCATGAGTGACCACTGTGATTTGGTCCCGGTATGTGACTGCATATGGTGAAATAAGCGTTTTCAGAGCGTAAAAAGCTCAAAAAGCACACTTTTCACAGCCAAGTGGCTGCACTCATCATCTTCTTGATGGAAAAGGTGGTTTTGTGTCTTTTTATGCCCTGTTTTGGCAGATTTTTCACTTTTTAGCATGAGTGACCACTGTGATTTGGTCCCGGTATGTGACTGCATATGGTGAAATAAGCGTTTTCAGAGCGTAAAAAGCTCAAAAAGCACACTTTTCACAGCCAAGTGGCTGCAATCATCATCTTCTTGATGGAAAAGGTGGTTTTGTGTCTTTTTATGCCCTGTTTTGGCAGATTTTTCACTTTTTAGCATGAGTGACCACTCTGATTTGGTCCCGGTATGTGACTGCATATGGTGAAATAAGCGTTTTCAGAGCGTAAAAAGCTCAAAAAGCACACTTTTCACAGCCAAGTGGCTGCAATCATCATCTTCTTGATGGAAAAGGTGGTTTTGTGTCTTTTTATGCCCTGTTTTGGCAGATTTTTCACTTTTTAGCATCAGTGACCACTGTGATTTGGTCCAGGTATGTGACTGCATATGGTGAAATAAGCGTTTTCAGAGCGTAAAAAGCTCAAAAAGCACACTTTTCACAGCCAAGTGGCTGCACTCATCATCTTCTTGATGGAAAAGGTGGTTTTGTGTCTTTTTATGCCCTGTTTTGGCAGATTTTTCACTTTTTAGCATGAGTGACCACTGTGATTTGGTCCCGGTATGTGACTGCATATGGTGAAATAAGCGTTTTCAGAGCGTAAAAAGCTCAAAAAGCACACTTTTCACAGCCAAGTGGCTGCACTCATCATCTTCTTGATGGAAAAGGTGGTTTTGTGTCTTTTTATGCCCTGTTTTGGCAGATTTTTCACTTTTTAGCATGAGTGACCACTGTGATTTGGTCCCGGTATGTGACTGCATATGGTGAAATAAGCGTTTTCAGAGCGTAAAAAGCTCAAAAAGCACACTTTTCACAGCCAAGTGGCTGCAATCATCATCTTCTTGATGGAAAAGGTTGTTTTGTGTCTTTTTATGCCCTGTTTTGGCAGATTTTTCACTTTTTAGCATGAGTGACCACTGTGATTTGGTCCCGGTATGTGACTGCATATGGTGAAATAAGCGTTTTCAGAGCGTAAAAAGCTCAAAAAGCACACTTTTCACAGCCAAGTGGCTGCAATCATCATCTTCTTGATGGAAAAGGTTGTTTTGTGTCTTTTTATGCCCTGTTTTGGCAGATTTTTCACTTTTTAGCATGAGTGACCACTGTGATTTGGTCCCGGTATGTGACTGCATATGGTGAAATAAGCGTTTTCAGAGCGTAAAAAGCTCAAAAAGCACACTTTTCACAGCCAAGTGGCTGCAATCATCATCTTCTTGATGGAAAAGGTGGTTTTGTGTCTTTTTATGCCCTAAATTGGCAGATTTTTTCACTTTTTAGCATGAGTGACCACTGTGATTTGGTCCCGGTATGTGACTGCATATGGTGAAATAAGCGTTTTCAGAGCGTAAAAAGCTCAAAAAGCACACTTTTCACAGCCAAGTGGCTTCAATCATCATCTTCTTGATGGAAAAGGTGGTTTTGTGTCTTTTTATGCCCTGTTTTGGCAGATTTTTCACTTTTTAGCATCAGTGACCACTGTGATTTGGTCCCGGTATGTGACTGCATATGGTGAAATAAGCGTTTTCAGAGCGTAAAAAGCTCAAAAAGCACACTTTTCACAGCCAAGTGGCTTCAATCATCATCTTCTTGATGGAAAAGGTGGTTTTGTGTCTTTTTATGCCCTGTTTTTGCAGATTTTTCACTTTTTAGCATCAGTGACCACTCGCATTTGGTCCCGGTATGTGACTGCATATGGTGAAATAAGCGTTTTCAGAGCGTAAAAAGCTCAAAAAGCACACTTTTTACAGCCAAGTGGCTGCAATCATCATCTTCTTGATGGAAAAGGTGGTTTTGTGTCTTTTTATGCCCTCTTTTGGCAGATTTTTCACTTTTTAGCATGAGTGACCACTCTGATTTGGTCCCAGTATGTGACTGCATATGGTGAAATAAGCGTTTTCAGAGCGTAAAAAGCTCAAAAAGCACACTTTTCACAGCCAAGTGGCTGCAATCATCATCTTCTTGATGGAAAAGGTGGTTTTGTGTCTTTTTATGCCCTAAATTGGCAGATTTTTCACTTTTTAGCATGAGTGACCACTCTGATTTGGTCCCGGTATGTGACTGCATATGGTGAAATAAGCGTTTTCAGAGCGTAAAAAGCTCAAAAAGCACACTTTTCACAGCCAAGTGGCTGCAATCATCATCTTCTTGATGGAAAAGGTGGTTTTGTGTATTTTTATGCCCTAAATTGGCAGATTTTTCACTTTTTAGCATGAGTGACCACTCTGATTTGGTCCCGGTATGTGACTGCATATGGTGAAATAAGCGTTTTCAGAGCGTAAAAAGCTCAAAAAGCACACTTTTCACAGCCAAGTGGCTGCAATCATCATCTTCTTGATGGAAAAGGTGGTTTTGTGTCTTTTTATGCCCTAAATTGGCAGATTTTTCACTTTTTAGCATGAGTGACCACTCTGATTTGGTCCCGGTATGTGACTGCATATGGTGAAATAAGCGTTTTCAGAGCGTAAAAAGCTCAAAAAGCACACTTTTCACAGCCAAGTGGCTGCAATCATCATCTTCTTGATGGAAAAGGTGGTTTTGTGTCTTTTTATGCCCTGTTTTGGCAGATTTTTCACTTTTTAGCCTCAGTGACCACTCTGATTTGGTCCCGGTATGTGACTGCATATGGTGAAATAAGCGTTTTCAGAGCGTAAAAAGCTCAAAAAGCACCCTTTTCACAGCCAAGTGGCTGCAATCATCATCTTCTTGATGGAAAAGGTGGTTTTGTGTCTTTTTATGCCCTGTTTTTGCAGATTTTTCACTTTTTAGCATCAGTGACCACTGTGATTTGGTCCCGGTATGTGACTGCATATGGTGAAATAAGCGTTTTCAGAGCGTAAAAAGCTCAAAAAGCACCCTTTTCACAGCCAAGTGGCTGCAATCATCATCTTCTTGATGGAAAAGGTGGTTTTGTGTCTTTTTATGCCCTGTTTTGGCAGATTTTTCACTTTTTAGCATCAGTGACCACTGTGATTTGGTCCCGGTATGTGACTGCATATGGTGAAATAAGCGTTTTCAGAGCGTAAAAAGCTCAAAAAGCACACTTTTCACAGCCAAGTGGCTGCAATCATCATCTTCTTGATGGAAAAGGTGGTTTTGTGTCTTTTTATGCCCTAAATTGGCAGATTTTTCACTTTTTAGCATGAGTGACCACTGTGATTTGGTCCCGGTATGTGACTGCATATGGTGAAATAAGCGTTTTCAGAGCGTAAAAAGCTCAAAAAGCACACTTTTCACAGCCAAGTGGCTGCAATCATCATCTTCTTGATGGAAAAGGTGGTTTTGTGTCTTTTTATGCCCTGTTTTGGCAGATTTTTCACTTTTTAGCCTCAGTGACCACTCTGATTTGGTCCCGGTATGTGACTGCATATGGTGAAATAAGCGTTTTCAGAGCGTAAAAAGCTCAAAAAGCACCCTTTTCACAGCCAAGTGGCTGCAATCATCATCTTCTTGATGGAAAAGGTGGTTTTGTGTCTTTTTATGCCCTGTTTTTGCAGATTTTTCACTTTTTAGCATCAGTGACCACTGTGATTTGGTCCCGGTATGTGACTGCATATGGTGAAATAAGCGTTTTCAGAGCGTAAAAAGCTCAAAAAGCACCCTTTTCACAGCCAAGTGGCTGCAATCATCATCTTCTTGATGGAAAAGGTGGTTTTGTGTCTTTTTATGCCCTGTTTTGGCAGATTTTTCACTTTTTAGCATCAGTGACCACTGTGATTTGGTCCCGGTATGTGACTGCATATGGTGAAATAAGCGTTTTCAGAGCGTAAAAAGCTCAAAAAGCACACTTTTCACAGCCAAGTGGCTGCAATCATCATCTTCTTGATGGAAAAGGTGGTTTTGTGTCTTTTTATGCCCTAAATTGGCAGATTTTTCACTTTTTAGCATGAGTGACCACTGTGATTTGGTCCCGGTATGTGACTGCATATGGTGAAATAAGCGTTTTCAGAGCGTAAAAAGCTCAAAAAGCACACTTTTCACAGCCAAGTGGCTGCAATCATCATCTTCTTGATGGAAAAGGTGGTTTTGTGTCTTTTTATGCCCTGTTTTGGCAGATTTTTCACTTTTTAGCATCAGTGACCACTCTGATTTGGTCCCGGTATGTGACTGCATATGGTGAAATAAGCGTTTTCAGAGCGTAAAAAGCTCAAAAAGCACACTTTTCACAGCCAAGTGGCTGCAATCATCATCTTCTTGATGGAAAAGGTGGTTTTGTGTCTTTTTATGCCCTAAATTGGCAGATTTATCACTTTTTAGCATGAGTGACCACTGTGATTTGGTCCCGGTATGTGACTGCATATGGTGAAATAAGCGTTTTCAGAGCGTAAAAAGCTCAAAAAGCACACTTTTCACAGCCAAGTGGCTGCAATCATCATCTTCTTGATGGAAAAGGTGGTTTTGTGTCTTTTTATGCCCTAAATTGGCAGATTTTTTCACTTTTTAGCATGAGTGACCACTGTGATTTGGTCCCGGTATGTGACTGCATATGGTGAAATAAGCGTTTTCAGAGCGTAAAAAGCTCAAAAAGCACACTTTTCACTGCCAAGTGGCTTCAATCATCATCTTCTTGATGGAAAAGGTGGTTTTGTGTCTTTTTATGCCCTGTTTTGGCAGATTTTTCACTTTTTAGCATCAGTGACCACTGTGATTTGGTCCCGGTATGTGACTGCATATGGTGAAATAAGCGTTTTCAGAGCGTAAAAAGCTCAAAAAGCACACTTTTCACAGCCAAGTGGCTGCAATCATCATCTTCTTGATGGAAAAGGTGGTTTTGTGTCTTTTTATGCCCTAAATTGGCAGATTTTTCACTTTTTAGCATGAGTGACCACTGTGATTTGGTCCCGGTATGTGACTGCATATGGTGAAATAAGCGTTTTCAGAGCGTAAAAAGCTCAAAAAGCACACTTTTCACAGCCAAGTGGCTGCAATCATCATCTTCTTGATGGAAAAGGTGGTTTTGTGTCTTTTTATGCCCTGTTTTGGCAGATTTTTCACTTTTTAGCATCAGTGACCACTCTGATTTGGTCCCGGTATGTGACTGCATATGGTGAAATAAGCGTTTTCAGAGCGTAAAAAGCTCAAAAAGCACCCTTTTCACAGCCAAGTGGCTGCAATCATCATCTTCTTGATGGAAAAGGTGGTTTTGTGTATTTTTATGCCCTAAATTGGCAGATTTTTCACTTTTTAGCATCAGTGACCACTCTGATTTGGTCCCGGTATGTGACTGCATATGGTGAAATAAGCGTTTTCAGAGCGTAAAAAGCTCAAAAAGCACACTTTTCACAGCCAAGTGGCTGCAATCATCATCTTCTTGATGGAAAAGGTGGTTTTGTGTCTTTTTATGCCCTGTTTTGGCAGATTTTTCACTTTTTAGCATCAGTGACCACTCTGATTTGGTCCCGGTATGTGACTGCATATGGTGAAATAAGCGTTTTCAGAGCGTAAAAAGCTCAAAAAGCACACTTTTCACAGCCAAGTGGCTGCAATCATCATCTTCTTGATGGAAAAGGTGGTTTTGTGTCTTTTTATGCCCTGTTTTGGCAGATTTTTCACTTTTTAGCATCAGTGACCACTCTGATTTGGTCCCGGTATGTGACTGCATATGGTGAAATAAGCGTTTTCAGAGCGTAAAAAGCTCAAAAAGCACACTTTTCACAGCCAAGTGGCTGCAATCATCATCTTCTTGATGGAAAAGGTGGTTTTGTGTCTTTTTATGCCCTAAATTGGCAGATTTTTCACTTTTTAGCATCAGTGACCACTGTGATTTGGTCCCGGTATGTGACTGCATATGGTGAAATAAGCGTTTTCAGAGCGTAAAAAGCTCAAAAAGCACACTTTTCACAGCCAAGTGGCTGCAATCATCATCTTCTTGATGGAAAAGGTGGTTTTGTGTCTTTTTATGCCCTAAATTGGCAGATTTTTCACTTTTTAGCATCAGTGACCACTCTGATTTGGTCCCGGTATGTGACTGCATATGGTGAAATAAGCGTTTTCAGAGCGTAAAAAGCTCAAAAAGCACACTTTTCACAGCCAAGTGGCTGCAATCATCATCTTCTTGATGGAAAAGGTGGTTTTGTGTCTTTTTATGCCCTAAATTGGCAGATTTTTCACTTTTTAGCATCAGTGACCACTCTGATTTGGTCCCGGTATGTGACTGCATATGGTGAAATAAGCGTTTTCAGAGCGTAAAAAGCTCAAAAAGCACACTTTTCACAGCCAAGTGGCTGCAATCATCATCTTCTTGATGGAAAAGGTGGTTTTGTGTCTTTTTATGCCCTAAATTGGCAGATTTTTTCACTTTTTAGCATGAGTGACCACTGTGATTTGGTCCCGGTATGTGACTGCATATGGTGAAATAAGCGTTTTCAGAGCGTAAAAAGCTCAAAAAGCACACTTTTCACTGCCAAGTGGCTGCAATCATCATCTTCTTGATGGAAAAGGTGGTTTTGTGTCTTTTTATGCCCTGTTTTGGCAGATTTTTCACTTTTTAGCATCAGTGACCACTGTGATTTGGTCCCGGTATGTGACTGCATATGGTGAAATATGCGTTTTCAGAGCGTAAAAAGCTCAAAAAGCACACTTTTCACAGCCAAGTGGCTGCAATCATCATCTTCTTGATGGAAAAGGTGGTTTTGTGTCTTTTTATGCCCTGTTTTGGCAGATTTTTCACTTTTTAGCATCAGTGACCACTCTGATTTGGTCCCGGTATGTGACTGCATATGGTGAAATAAGCGTTTTCAGAGCGTAAAAAGCTCAAAAAGCACACTTTTCACAGCCAAGTTGCTGCAATCATCATCTTCTTGATGGAAAAGGTGGTTTTGTGTCTTTTTATGCCCTAAATTGGCAGATTTTTCACTTTTTAGCATCAGTGACCACTGTGATTTGGTCCCGGTATGTGACTGCATATGGTGAAATAAGCGTTTTCAGAGCGTAAAAAGCTCAAAAAGCACACTTTTCACAGCCAAGTGGCTGCAATCATCATCTTCTTGATGGAAAAGGTGGTTTTGTGTCTTTTTTATGCCCTGTTTTGGCAGATTTTTCACTTTTTAGCATCAGTGACCACTCTGATTTTGTCCCGGTATGTGACTGCATATGGTGAAATAAGCGTTTTCAGAGCGTAAAAAGCTCAAAAAGCACACTTTTCACAGCCAAGTGGCTGCAATCATCATCTTCTTGATGGAAAAGGTGGTTTTGTGTCTTTTTATGCCCTAAATTGGCTGATTTTTCACTTTTTAGCATCAGTGACCACTGTGATTTGGTCCCGGTATGTGACTGCATATGGTGAAATAAGCGTTTTCAGAGCGTAAAAAGCTCAAAAAGCACACTTTTCACAGCCAAGTGGCTGCAATCATCATCTTCTTGATGGAAAAGGTGGTTTTGTGTCTTTTTATGCCCTAAATTGGCAGATTTTTCACTTTTTAGCATGAGTGACCACTCTGATTTGGTCCCGGTATGTGACTGCATATGGTGAAATAAGCGTTTTCAGAGCGTAAAAAGCTCAAAAAGCACACTTTTCACAGCCAAGTGGCTGCAATCATCATCTTCTTGATGGAAAAGGTGGTTTTGTGTCTTTTTATGCCCTAAATTGGCAGATTTTTCACTTTTTAGCATGAGTGACCACTCTGATTTGGTCCCGGTATGTGACTGCATATGGTGAAATAAGCGTTTTCAGAGCGTAAAAAGCTCAAAAAGCACACTTTTCACAGCCAAGTGGCTGCAATCATCATCTTCTTGATGGAAAAGGTGGTTTTGTGTCTTTTTATGCCCTAAATTGGCAGATTTTTCACTTTTTAGCATGAGTGACCACTGTGATTTGGTCCCGGTATGTGACTGCATATGGTGAAATAAGCGTTTTCAGAGCGTAAAAAGCTCAAAAAGCACACTTTTCACAGCCAAGTGGCTGCAATCATCATCTTCTTGATGGAAAAGGTGGTTTTGTGTCTTTTTATGTCCTAAATTGGCAGATTTTTCACTTTTTAGCATCAGTGACCACTGTGATTTGGTCCCGGTATGTGACTGCATATGGTGAAATAAGCGTTTTCAGAGCGTAAAAAGCTCAAAAAGCACCCTTTTCACAGCCAAGTGGCTGCAATCATCATCTTCTTGATGGAAAAGGTGGTTTTGTGTCTTTTTATGCCCTGTTTTGGCAGATTTTTCACTTTTTAGCATCAGTGACCACTGTGATTTGGTCCCGGTATGTGACTGCATATGGTGAAATAAGCGTTTTCAGAGCGTAAAAAGCTCAAAAAGCACACTTTTCACAGCCAAGTGGCTGCAATCATCATCTTCTTGATGGAAAAGGTGGTTTTGTGTCTTTTTATGCCCTAAATTGGCAGATTTTTCACTTTTTAGCATGAGTGACCACTGTGATTTGGTCCCGGTATGTGACTGCATATGGTGAAATAAGCGTTTTCAGAGCGTAAAAAGCTCAAAAAGCACACTTTTCACAGCCAAGTGGCTGCAATCATCATCTTCTTGATGGAAAAGGTGGTTTTGTGTCCTTTTATGCCCTGTTTTGGCAGATTTTTCACTTTTTAGCATCAGTGACCACTCTGATTTGGTCCCGGTATGTGACTGCATATGGTGAAATAAGCGTTTTCAGAGCGTAAAAAGCTCAAAAAGCACACTTTTCACAGCCAAGTGGCTGCAATCATCATCTTCTTGATGGAAAAGGTGGTTTTGTGTCCTTTTATGCCCTGTTTTGGCAGATTTTTCACTTTTTAGCATCAGTGACCACTCTGATTTGGTCCCGGTATGTGACTGCATATGGTGAAATAAGCGTTTTCAGAGCGTAAAAAGCTCAAAAAGCACACTTTTCACAGCCAAGTGGCTGCAATCATCATCTTCTTGATGGAAAAGGTGGTTTTGTGTCTTTTTATGCCCTAAATTGGGAGATTTTTCACTTTTTAGCATCAGTGACCACTCGCATTTGGTCCCGGTATGTGACTGCATATGGTGAAATAAGCGTTTTCAGAGCGTAAAAAGCTCAAAAAGCACACTTTTTACAGCCAAGTGGCTGCAATCATCATCTTCTTGATGGAAAAGGTGGTTTTGTGTCTTTTTATGCCCTCTTTTGGCAGATTTTTCACTTTTTAGCATGAGTGACCACTCTGATTTGGTCCCGGTATGTGACTGCATATGGTGAAATAAGCGTTTTCAGAGCGTAAAAAGCTCAAAAAGCACACTTTTCACAGCCAAGTGGCTGCAATCATCATCTTCTTGATGGAAAAGGTGGTTTTGTGTCTTTTTATGCCCTAAATTGGCAGATTTTTCACTTTTTAGCATCAGTGACCACTGTGATTTGGTCCCGGTATGTGACTGCATATGGTGAAATAAGCGTTTTCAGAGCGTAAAAAGCTCAAAAAGCACACTTTTCACTGCCAAGTGGCTTCAATCATCATCTTCTTGATGGAAAAGGTGGTTTTGTGTCTTTTTATGCCCTAAATTGGCAGATTTTTCACTTTTTAGCATCAGTGACCACTGTGATTTGGTCCCGGTATGTGACTGCATATGGTGAAATAAGCGTTTTCAGAGCGTAAAAAGCTCAAAAAGCACACTTTTCACAGCCAAGTGGCTGCAATCATCATCTTCTTGATGGAAAAGGTGGTTTTGTGTCTTTTTATGCCCTAAATTGGCAGATTTTTCACTTTTTAGCATCAGTGACCACTGTGATTTGGTCCCGGTATGTGACTGCATATGGTGAAATAAGCGTTTTCAGAGCGTAAAAAGCTCAAAAAGCACCCTTTTCACAGCCAAGTGGCTGCAATCATCATCTTCTTGATGGAAAAGGTGGTTTTGTGTCTTTTTATGCCCTGTTTTTGCAGATTTTTCACTTTTTAGCATCAGTGACCACTGTGATTTGGTCCCGGTATGTGACTGCATATGGTGAAATAAGCGTTTTCAGAGCGTAAAAAGCTCAAAAAGCACACTTTTCACAGCCAAGTGGCTGCAATCATCATCTTCTTGATGGAAAAGGTGGTTTTGTGTCTTTTTATGCCCTATAAATTGGCAGATTTTTCACTTTTTAGCATGAGTGACCACTCTGATTTGGTCCCGGTATGTGACTGCATATGGTGAAATAAGCGTTTTCAGAGCGTAAAAAGCTCAAAAAGCACACTTTTCACAGCCAAGTGGCTGCAATCATCATCTTCTTGATGGAAAAGGTGGTTTTGTGTCTTTTTATGCCCTAAATTGGCAGATTTTTCACTTTTTAGCATGAGTGACCACTCTGATTTGGTCCCGGTATGTGACTGCATATGGTGAAATAAGCGTTTTCAGAGCGTAAAAAGCTCAAAAAGCACACTTTTCACAGCCAAGTGGCTGCAATCATCATCTTCTTGATGGAAAAGGTGGTTTTGTGTCTTTTTATGCCCTAAATTGGCAGATTTTTCACTTTTTAGCATGAGTGACCACTCTGATTTGGTCCCGGTATGTGACTGCATATGGTGAAATAAGCGTTTTCAGAGCGTAAAAAGCTCAAAAAGCACACTTTTCACAGCCAAGTGGCTGCAATCATCATCTTCTTGATGGAAAAGGTGGTTTTGTGTCTTTTTATGCCCTGTTTTGGCAGATTTTTCACTTTTTAGCATCAGTGACCACTCTGATTTGGTCCCGGTATGTGACTGCATATGGTGAAATAAGCGTTTTCAGAGCGTAAAAAGCTCAAAAAGCACACTTTTCACAGCCAAGTGGCTGCAATCATCATCTTCTTGATGGAAAAGGTGGTTTTGTGTCTTTTTATGCCCTGTTTTGGCAGATTTTTCACTTTTTAGCATCAGTGACCACTCTGATTTGGTCCCGGTATGTGACTGCATATGGTGAAATAAGCGTTTTCAGAGCGTAAAAAGCTCAAAAAGCACACTTTTCACAGCCAAGTGGCTGCAATCATCATCTTCTTGATGGAAAAGGTGGTTTTGTGTCTTTTTATGCCCTAAATTGGCAGATTTTTCACTTTTTAGCATCAGTGACCACTGTGATTTGGTCCCGGTATGTGACTGCATATGGTGAAATAAGCGTTTTCAGAGCGTAAAAAGCTCAAAAAGCACACTTTTCACAGCCAAGTGGCTGCAATCATCATCTTCTTGATGGAAAAGGTGGTTTTGTGTCTTTTTATGCCCTGTTTTGGCAGATTTTTCACTTTTTAGCATCAGTGACCACTCTGATTTGGTCCCGGTATGTGACTGCATATGGTGAAATAAGCGTTTTCAGAGCGTAAAAAGCTCAAAAAGCACACTTTTCACAGCCAAGTGGCTGCAATCATCATCTTCTTGATGGAAAAGGTGGTTTTGTGTCTTTTTATGCCCTAAATTGGCAGATTTTTCACTTTTTAGCATCAGTGACCACTGTGATTTGGTCCCGGTATGTGACTGCATATGGTGAAATAAGCGTTTTCAGAGCGTAAAAAGCTCAAAAAGCACACTTTTCACAGCCAAGTGGCTGCAATCATCATCTTCTTGATGGAAAAGGTGGTTTTGTGTCTTTTTATGCCCTGTTTTGGCAGATTTTTCACTTTTTAGCATGAGTGACCACTCTGATTTGGTCCCGGTATGTGACTGCATATGGTGAAATAAGCGTTTTCAGAGCGTAAAAAGCTCAAAAAGCACACTTTTCACAGCCAAGTGGCTGCAATCATCATCTTCTTGATGGAAAAGGTGGTTTTGTGTCTTTTTATGCCCTAAATTGGCAGATTTTTCACTTTTTAGCATCAGTGACCACTCTGATTTGGTCCCGGTATGTGACTGCATATGGTGAAATAAGCGTTTTCAGAGCGTAAAAAGCTCAAAAAGCACACTTTTCACAGCCAAGTGGCTGCAATCATCATCTTCTTGATGGAAAAGGTGGTTTTGTGTCTTTTTATGCCCTGTTTTGGCAGATTTTTCACTTTTTAGCAAGAGTGACCACTGTGATTTGGTCCCGGTATGTGACTGCATATGGTGAAATAAGCGTTTTCAGAGCGTAAAAAGCTCAAAAAGCACACTTTTCACAGCCAAGTGGCTGCAATCATCATCTTCTTGATGGAAAAGGTGGTTTTGTGTCTTTTTATGCCCTAAATTGGCAGATTTTTCACTTTTTAGCATCAGTGACCACTCTGATTTGGTCCCGGTATGTGACTGCATATGGTGAAATAAGCGTTTTCAGAGCGTAAAAAGCTCAAAAAGCACACTTTTCACAGCCAAGTGGCTGCAATCATCATCTTCTTGATGGAAAAGGTGGTTTTGTGTCTTTTTATGCCCTAAATTGGCAGATTTTTCACTTTTTAGCATCAGTGACCACTGTGATTTGGTCCCGGTATGTGACTGCATATGGTGAAATAAGCGTTTTCAGAGCGTAAAAAGCTCAAAAAGCACACTTTTCACAGCCAAGTGGCTGCAATCATCATCTTCTTGATGGAAAAGGTGGTTTTGTGTCTTTTTATGCCCTAAATTGGCAGATTTTTCACTTTTTAGCATCAGTGACCACTCTGATTTGGTCCCGGTATGTGACTGCATATGGTGAAATAAGCGTTTTCAGAGCGTAAAAAGCTCAAAAAGCACACTTTTCACAGCCAAGTGGCTGCAATCATCATCTTCTTGATGGAAAAGGTGGTTTTGTGTCTTTTTATGCCCTAAATTGGCAGATTTTTCACTTTTTAGCATCAGTGACCACTGTGATTTGGTCCCGGTATGTGACTGCATATGGTGAAATAAGCGTTTTCAGAGCGTAAAAAGCTCAAAAAGCACACTTTTCACAGCCAAGTGGCTGCAATCATCATCTTCTTGATGGAAAAGGTGGTTTTGTGTCTTTTTATGCCCTGTTTTGGCAGATTTTTCACTTTTTAGCAAGAGTGACCACTGTGATTTGGTCCCGGTATGTGACTGCATATGGTGAAATAAGCGTTTTCAGAGCGTAAAAAGCTCAAAAAGCACACTTTTCACAGCCAAGTGGCTGCAATCATCATCTTCTTGATGGAAAAGGTGGTTTTGTGTCTTTTTATGCCCTAAATTGGCAGATTTTTCACTTTTTAGCATCAGTGACCACTCTGATTTGGTCCCGGTATGTGACTGCATATGGTGAAATAAGCGTTTTCAGAGCGTAAAAAGCTCAAAAAGCACACTTTTCACAGCCAAGTGGCTGCAATCATCATCTTCTTGATGGAAAAGGTGGTTTTGTGTCTTTTTATGCCCTGTTTTGGCAGATTTTTCACTTTTTAGCAAGAGTGACCACTGTGATTTGGTCCCGGTATGTGACTGCATATGGTGAAATAAGCGTTTTCAGAGCGTAAAAAGCTCAAAAAGCACACTTTTCACAGCCAAGTGGCTGCAATCATCATCTTCTTGATGGAAAAGGTGGTTTTGTGTCTTTTTATGCCCTAAATTGGCAGATTTTTCACTTTTTAGCATCAGTGACCACTCTGATTTGGTCCCGGTATGTGACTGCATATGGTGAAATAAGCGTTTTCAGAGCGTAAAAAGCTCAAAAAGCACACTTTTCACAGCCAAGTGGCTGCAATCATCATCTTCTTGATGGAAAAGGTGGTTTTGTGTCTTTTTATGCCCTGTTTTGGCAGATTTTTCACTTTTTAGCATCAGTGACCACTCTGATTTGGTCCCGGTATGTGACTGCATATGGTGAAATAAGCGTTTTCAGAGCGTAAAAAGCTCAAAAAGCACACTTTTCACAGCCAAGTGGCTGCAATCATCATCTTCTTGATGGAAAAGGTGGTTTTGTGTCTTTTTATGCCCTGTTTTGGCAGATTTTTCACTTTTTAGCATCAGTGACCACTCTGATTTGGTCCCGGTATGTGACTGCATATGGTGAAATAAGCGTTTTCAGAGCGTAAAAAGCTCAAAAAGCACACTTTTCACAGCCAAGTGGCTGCAATCATCATCTTCTTGATGGAAAAGGTGGTTTTGTGTCTTTTTATGCCCTGTTTTGGCAGATTTTTCACTTTTTAGCATGAGTGACCACTGTGATTTGGTCCCGGTATGTGACTGCATATGGTGAAATAAGCGTTTTCAGAGCGTAAAAAGCTCAAAAAGCACACTTTTCACAGCCAAGTGGCTGCAATCATCATCTTCTTGATGGAAAAGGTGGTTTTGTGTCTTTTTATGCCCTAAATTGGCAGATTTTTCACTTTTTAGCATCAGTGACCACTCTGATTTGGTCCCGGTATGTGACTGCATATGGTGAAATAAGCGTTTTCAGAGCGTAAAAAGCTCAAAAAGCACACTTTTCACAGCCAAGTGGCTGCAATCATCATCTTCTTGATGGAAAAGGTGGTTTTGTGTCTTTTTATGCCCTAAATTGGCAGATTTTTCACTTTTTAGCATGAGTGACCACTGTGATTTGGTCCCGGTATGTGACTGCATATGGTGAAATAAGCGTTTTCAGAGCGTAAAAAGCTCAAAAAGCACACTTTTCACAGCCAAGTGGCTGCAATCATCATCTTCTTGATGGAAAAGGTGGTTTTGTGTCTTTTTATGTCCTAAATTGGCAGATTTTTCACTTTTTAGCCTCAGTGACCACTGTGATTTGGTCCCGGTATGTGACTGCATATGGTGAAATAAGCGTTTTCAGAGCGTAAAAAGCTCAAAAAGCACACTTTTCACAGCCAAGTGGCTGCAATCATCATCTTCTTGATGGAAAAGGTGGTTTTGTGTCTTTTTATGTCCTGTTTTGGCAGATTTTTCACTTTTTAGCATGAGTGACCACTGTGATTTGGTCCCGGTATGTGACTGCATATGGTGAAATAAGCGTTTTCAGAGCGTAAAAAGCTCAAAAAGCACACTATTCACAGCCAAGTGGCTGCAATCATCATCTTCTTGATGGAAAAGGTGGTTTTGTGTCTTTTTATGCCCTAAATTGGCAGATTTTTCACTTTTTAGCATGAGTGACCACTGTGATTTGGTCCCGGTATGTGACTGCATATGGTGAAATAAGCGTTTTCAGAGCGTAAAAAGCTCAAAAAGCACACTTTTCACAGCCAAGTGGCTGCAATCATCATCTTCTTGATGGAAAAGGTGGTTTTGTGTCTTTTTATGCCCTGTTTTGGCAGATTTTTCACTTTTTAGCATGAGTGACCACTCTGATTTGGTCCCGGTATGTGACTGCATATGGTGAAATAAGCGTTTTCAGAGCGTAAAAAGCTCAAAAAGCACACTATTCACAGCCAAGTGGCTGCAATCATCATCTTCTTGATGGAAAAGGTGGTTTTGTGTCTTTTTATGCCCTAAATTGGCAGATTTTTCACTTTTTAGCATGAGTGACCACTGTGATTTGGTCCAGGTATGTGACTGCATATGGTGAAATAAGCGTTTTCAGAGCGTAAAAAGCTCAAAAAGCACACTTTTCACAGCCAAGTGGCTGCAATCATCATCTTCTTGATGGAAAAGGTGGTTTTGTGTCTTTTTATGCCCTGTTTTGGCAGATTTTTCACTTTTTAGCATGAGTGACCACTGTGATTTGGTCCCGGTATGTGACTGCATATGGTGAAATAAGCGTTTTCAAAGCGTAAAAAGCTCAAAAAGCACACTTTTCACAGCCAAGTGGCTGCAATCATCATCTTCTTGATGGAAAAGGTGGTTTTGTGTCTTTTTATGCCCTGTTTTGGCAGATTTTTCACTTTTTAGCCTCAGTGACCACTCTGATTTGGTCCCGGTATGTGACTGCATATGGTGAAATAAGCGTTTTCAGAGCGTAAAAAGCTCAAAAAGCACACTTTTCACAGCCAAGTGGCTGCAATCATCATCTTCTTGATGGAAAAGGTGGTTTTGTGTCTTTTTATGTCCTAAATTGGCAGATTTTTCACTTTTTAGCATCAGTGACCATTGTGATTTGGTCCCGGTATGTGACTGCATATGGTGAAATAAGCGTTTTCAGAGCGTAAAAAGCTCAAAAAGCACACTTTTCACAGCCAAGTGGCTGCAATCATCATCTTCTTGATGGAAAAGGTGGTTTTGTGTCTTTTTATGCCCTGTTTTGGCAGATTTTTCACTTTTTAGCATGAGTGACCACTGTGATTTGGTCCCGGTATGTGACTGCATATGGTGAAATAAGCGTTTTCAGAGCGTAAAAAGCTCAAAAAGCACACTATTCACAGCCAAGTGGCTGCAATCATCATCTTCTTGATGGAAAAGGTGGTTTTGTGTCTTTTTATGCCCTAAATTGGCAGATTTTTCACTTTTTAGCATGAGTGACCACTGTGATTTGGTCCCGGGATGTGACTGCATATGGTGAAATAAGCGTTTTCAGAGCGTAAAAAGCTCAAAAAGCACACTTTTCACAGCCAAGTGGCTGCAATCATCATCTTCTTGATGGAAAAGGTGGTTTTGTGTCTTTTTATGCCCTGTTTTGGCAGATTTTTCACTTTTTAGCATGAGTGACCACTGTGATTTGGTCCCGGTATGTGACTGCATATGGTGAAATAAGCGTTTTCAGAGCGTAAAAAGCTCAAAAAGCACACTTTTCACAGCCAAGTGGCTGCAATCATCATCTTCTTGATGGAAAAGGTGGTTTTGTGTCTTTTTATGCCCTAAATTGGCAGATTTTTCACTTTTTAGCATGAGTGACCACTCTGATTTGGTCCCGGTATGTGACTGCATATGGTGCAATAAGCGTTTTCAGAGCGTAAAAAGCTCAAAAAGCACACTTTTCACAGCCAAGTGGCTGCAATCATCATCTTCTTGATGGAAAAGGTGGTTTTGTGTCTTTTTATGCCCTGTTTTGGCAGATTTTTCACTTTTTAGCATGAGTGACCACTGTGATTTGGTCCCGGTATGTGACTGCATATGGTGAAATAAGCGTTTTCAGAGCGTAAAAAGCTCAAAAAGCACACTTTTCACAGCCAAGTGGCTGCAATCATCATCTTCTTGATGGAAAAGGTGGTTTTGTGTCTTTTTATGCCCTAAATTGGCAGATTTTTCACTTTTTAGCATGAGTGACCACTGTGATTTGGTCCCGGTATGTGACTGCATATGGTGAAATAAGCGTTTTCAGAGCGTAAAAAGCTCAAAAAGCACACTTTTCACAGCCAAGTGGCTGCAATCATCATCTTCTTGATGGAAAAGGTGGTTTTGTGTCTTTTTATGCCCTGTTTTGGCAGATTTTTCACTTTTTAGCATGAGTGACCACTGTGATTTGGTCCCGGTATGTGACTGCATATGGTGAAATAAGCGTTTTCAGAGCGTAAAAAGCTCAAAAAGCACACTTTTCACAGCCAAGTGGCTGCAATCATCATCTTCTTGATGGAAAAGGTGGTTTTGTGTCTTTTTATGCCCTAAATTGGCAGATTTTTCACTTTTTAGCATGAGTGACCACTGTGATTTGGTCCCGGTATGTGACTGCATATGGTGAAATAAGCGTTTTCAGAGCGTAAAAAGCTCAAAAAGCACACTTTTCACAGCCAAGTGGCTGCAATCATCATCTTCTTGATGGAAAAGGTGGTTTTGTGTCTTTTTATGCCCTG
Organism: Lutjanus erythropterus; assembly: GCF_056507025.1. NCBI lineage: Eukaryota > Metazoa > Chordata > Actinopteri > Lutjaniformes > Lutjanidae > Lutjanus > Lutjanus erythropterus. The sequence continues at coordinate 44,012,425 of NC_139322.1, forward strand.
TTTTGGCAGATTTTTCACTTTTTAGCATGAGTGACCACTGTGATTTGGTCCCGGTATGTGACTGCATATGGTGAAATAAGCGTTTTCAGAGCGTAAAAAGCTCAAAAAGCACACTTTTCACAGCCAAGTGGCTGCAATCATCATCTTCTTGATGGAAAAGGTGGTTTTGTGTCTTTTTATGCCCTAAATTGGCAGATTTCTCACTTTTTAGCATGAGTGACCACTGTGATTTGGTCCCGGTATGTGACTGCATATGGTGAAATAAGCGTTTTCAGAGCGTAAAAAGCTCAAAAAGCACGCTTTTCACAGCCAAGTGGCTGCAATCATCATCTTCTTGATGGAAAAGGTGGTTTTGTGTCTTTTTATGCCCTAAATTGGCAGATTTTTCACTTTTTAGCATCAGTGACCAGTGTGATTTGGTCCCGGTATGTGACTGCATATGGTGAAATAAGCGTTTTCAGAGCGTAAAAAGCTCAAAAAGCACACTTTTCACAGCCAAGTGGCTGCAATCATCATCTTCTTGATGGAAAAGGTGGTTTTGTGTCTTTTTATGCCCTAAATTGGCAGATTTTTCACTTTTTAGCATGAGTGACCACTCTGATTTGGTCCCGGTATGTGACTGCATATGGTGAAATAAGCGTTTTCAGAGCGTAAAAAGCTCAAAAAGCACACTATTCACAGCCAAGTGGCTGCAATCATCATCTTCTTGATGGAAAAGGTGGTTTTGTGTCTTTTTATGCCCTAAATTGGCAGATTTTTCACTTTTTAGCATGAGTGACCACTGTGATTTGGTCCAGGTATGTGACTGCATATGGTGAAATAAGCGTTTTCAGAGCGTAAAAAGCTCAAAAAGCACACTTTTCACAGCCAAGTGGCTGCAATCATCATCTTCTTGATGGAAAAGGTGGTTTTGTGTCTTTTTATGCCCTAAATTGGCAGATTTTTCACTTTTTAGCATGAGTGACCACTGTGATTTGGTCCCGGTATGTGACTGCATATGGTGAAATAAGCGTTTTCAGAGCGTAAAAAGCTCAAAAAGCACCGTTTTCACTGCCAAGTGGCTGCAATCATCATCTTCTTGATGGAAAAGGTGGTTTTGTGTCTTTTTATGCCCTGTTTTGGCAGATTTTTCACTTTTTAGCATGAGTGACCACTCTGATTTGGTCCCGGTATGTGACTGCATATGGTGAAATAAGCGTTTTCAGAGCGTAAAAAGCTCAAAAAGCACACTTTTCACAGCCAAGTGGCTGCAATCATCATCTTCTTGATGGAAAAGGTGGTTTTGTGTCTTTTTATGCCCTGTTTTGGCAGATTTTTCACTTTTTAGCATGAGTGACCACTCTGATTTGGTCCCGGTATGTGACTGCATATGGTGAAATAAGCGTTTTCAGAGCGTAAAAAGCTCAAAAAGCACCCTTTTCACAGCCAAGTGGCTGCAATCATCATCTTCTTGATGGAAAAGGTGGTTTTGTGTCTTTTTATGCCCTGTTTTGGCAGATTTTTCACTTTTTAGCATCAGTGACCACTGTGATTTGGTCCCGGTATGTGACTGCATATGGTGAAATAAGCGTTTTCAGAGCGTAAAAAGCTCAAAAAGCACACTTTTCACAGCCAAGTGGCTGCAATCATCATCTTCTTGATGGAAAAGGTGGTTTTGTGTCTTTTTATGCCCTAAATTGGCAGATTTCTCACTTTTTAGCATGAGTGACCACTGTGATTTGGTCCCGGTATGTGACTGCATATGGTGAAATAAGCGTTTTCAGAGCGTAAAAAGCTCAAAAAGCACGCTTTTCACAGCCAAGTGGCTGCAATCATCATCTTCTTGATGGAAAAGGTGGTTTTGTGTCTTTTTATGCCCTAAATTGGCAGATTTTTCACTTTTTAGCATCAGTGACCACTGTGATTTGGTCCCGGTATGTGACTGCATATGGTGAAATAAGCGTTTTCAGAGCGTAAAAAGCTCAAAAAGCACACTTTTCACAGCCAAGTGGCTGCAATCATCATCTTCTTGATGGAAAAGGTGGTTTTGTGTCTTTTTATGCCCTAAATTGGCAGATTTTTCACTTTTTAGCATCAGTGACCACTGTGATTTGGTCCCGGTATGTGACTGCATATGGTGAAATAAGCGTTTTCAGAGCGTAAAAAGCTCAAAAAGCACACTTTTCACAGCCAAGTGGCTGCAATCATCATCTTCTTGATGGAAAAGGTGGTTTTGTGTCTTTTTATGCCCTGTTTTGGCAGATTTTTCACTTTTTAGCATGAGTGACCACTGTGATTTGGTCCCTGTATGAGACTGCATATGGTGAAATAAGCGTTTTCAGAGCGTAAAAAGCTCAAAAAGAATCCTTTTCACAGCCAAGTGGCTGCAATCATCATCTTCTTGATGGAAAAGGTGGTTTTGTGTCTTTTTATGCCCTGTTTTGGCAGATTTTTCACTTTTTAGCATGAGTGACCACTGTGATTTGGTCCCTGTATGAGACTGCATATGGTGAAATAAGCGTTTTCAGAGCGTAAAAAGCTCAAAAAGAATCCTTTTCACAGCCAAGTGGCTGCAATCATCATCTTCTTGATGGAAAAGGTGGTTTTGTGTCTTTTTATGCCCTGTTTTTGCAGATTTTTCACTTTTTAGCATCAGTGACCACTCTGATTTGGTCCCGGTATGTGACTGCATATGGTGAAATAAGCGTTTTCAGAGCGTAAAAAGCTCAAAAAGCACACTTTTCACAGCCAAGTGGCTGCAATCATCATCTTCTTGATGGAAAAGGTGGTTTTGTGTCTTTTTATGCCCTGTTTTGGCAGATTTCTCACTTTTTAGCATGAGTGACCACTGTGATTTGGTCCCGGTATGTGACTGCATATGGTGAAATAAGCGTTTTCAGAGCGTAAAAAGCTCAAAAAGCACACTTTTCACAGCCAAGTGGCTGCAATCATCATCTTCTTGATGGAAAAGGTGGTTTTGTGTCTTTTTATGCCCTGTTTTGGCAGATTTTTCACTTTTTAGCATCAGTGACCACTCTGATTTGGTCCCGGTATGTGACTGCATATGGTGAAATAAGCGTTTTCAGAGCGTAAAAAGCTCAAAAAGCACACTTTTCACAGCCAAGTGGCTGCAATCATCATCTTCTTGATGGAAAAGGTGGTTTTGTGTCTTTTTATGCCCTAAATTGGCAGATTTTTCACTTTTTAGCATCAGTGACCACTGTGATTTGGTCCCGGTATGTGACTGCATATGGTGAAATAAGCGTTTTCAGAGCGTAAAAAGCTCAAAAAGCACACTTTTCACAGCCAAGTGGCTGCAATCATCATCTTCTTGATGGAAAAGGTGGTTTTGTGTCTTTTTATGCCCTGTTTTGGCAGATTTTTCACTTTTTAGCATCAGTGACCACTCTGATTTGGTCCCGGTATGTGACTGCATATGGTGAAATAAGCGTTTTCAGAGCGTAAAAAGCTCAAAAAGCACACTTTTCACAGCCAAGTGGCTGCAATCATCATCTTCTTGATGGAAAAGGTGGTTTTGTGTCTTTTTATGCCCTAAATTGGCAGATTTTTCACTTTTTAGCATGAGTGACCACTGTGATTTGGTCCCGGTATGTGACTGCATATGGTGAAATAAGCGTTTTCAGAGCGTAAAAAGCTCAAAAAGCACACTTTTCACAGCCAAGTGGCTGCAATCATCATCTTCTTGATGGAAAAGGTGGTTTTGTGTCTTTTTATGCCCTGTTTTGGCAGATTTTTCACTTTTTAGCATGAGTGACCACTGTGATTTGGTCCCGGTATGTGACTGCATATGGTGAAATAAGCGTTTTCAGAGCGTAAAAAGCTCAAAAAGCACACTATTCACAGCCAAGTGGCTGCAATCATCATCTTCTTGATGGAAAAGGTGGTTTTGTGTCTTTTTATGCCCTAAATTGGCAGATTTCTCACTTTTTAGCATGAGTGACCACTGTGATTTGGTCCCGGTATGTGACTGCATATGGTGAAATAAGCGTTTTCAGAGCGTAAAAAGCTCAAAAAGCACGCTTTTCACAGCCAAGTGGCTGCAATCATCATCTTCTTGATGGAAAAGGTGGTTTTGTGTCTTTTTATGCCCTAAATTGGCAGATTTTTCACTTTTTAGCATCAGTGACCAGTGTGATTTGGTCCCTGTATGTGACTGCATATGGTGAAATAAGCGTTTTCAGAGCGTAAAAAGCTCAAAAAGCACACTTTTCACAGCCAAGTGGCTGCAATCATCATCTTCTTGATGGAAAAGGTGGTTTTGTGTCTTTTTATGCCCTAAATTGGCAGATTTTTCACTTTTTAGCATCAGTGACCACTGTGATTTGGTCCCGGTATGTGACTGCATATGGTGAAATAAGCGTTTTCAGAGCGTAAAAAGCTCAAAAAGCACACTTTTCACAGCCAAGTGGCTGCAATCATCATCTTCTTGATGGAAAAGGTGGTTTTGTGTCTTTTTATGCCCTGTTTTGGCAGATTTTTCACTTTTTAGCATGAGTGACCACTGTGATTTGGTCCCTGTATGAGACTGCATATGGTGAAATAAGCGTTTTCAGAGCGTAAAAAGCTCAAAAAGAATCCTTTTCACAGCCAAGTGGCTGCAATCATCATCTTCTTGATGGAAAAGGTGGTTTTGTGTCTTTTTATGCCCTGTTTTTGCAGATTTTTCACTTTTTAGCATCAGTGACCACTGTGATTTGGTCCCGGTATGTGACTGCATATGGTGAAATAAGCGTTTTCAGAGCGTAAAAAGCTCAAAAAGCACACTTTTCACAGCCAAGTGGCTGCAATCATCATCTTCTTGATGGAAAAGGTGGTTTTGTGTCTTTTTATGCCCTGTTTTGGCAGATTTTTCACTTTTTAGCATGAGTGACCACTGTGATTTGGTCCCGGTATGTGACTGCATATGGTGAAATAAGCGTTTTCAGAGCGTAAAAAGCTCAAAAAGCACACTTTTCACAGCCAAGTGGCTGCAATCATCATCTTCTTGATGGAAAAGGTGGTTTTGTGCCTTTTTATGCCCTAAATTGGCATATTTTTCACTTTTTAGCATGAGTGACCACTCTGATTTGGTCCCGGTATGTGACTGCATATGGTGAAATAAGCGTTTTCAGAGCGTAAAAAGCTCAAAAAGCACACTTTTCACAGCCAAGTGGCTGCAATCATCATCTTCTTGATGGAAAAGGTGGTTTTGTGTCTTTGTATGCCCTGTTTTGGCAGATTTTTCACTTTTTAGCATGAGTGACCACTGTGATTTGGTCCCGGTATGTGACTGCATATGGTGAAGTAAGCGTTTTCAGAGCGTAAAAAGCTCAAAAAGCACACTTTTCACAGCCAAGTGGCTGCAATCATCATCTTCTTGATGGAAAAGGTGGTTTTGTGTCTTTTTATGCCCTAAATTGGCAGATTTCTCACTTTTTAGCATGAGTGACCACTGTGATTTGGTCCCGGTATGTGACTGCATATGGTGAAATAAGCGTTTTCAGAGCGTAAAAAGCTCAAAAAGCACACTTTTCACAGCCAAGTGGCTGCAATCATCATCTTCTTGATGGAAAAGGTGTTTTTGTGTCTTTTTATGCCCTGTTTTGGCAGATTTTTCACTTTTTAGCGTCAGTGACCACTGTGATTTGGTCCCGGTATGTGACTGCATATGGTGAAATAAGCGTTTTCAGAGCGTAAAAAGCTCAGAAAGCACACTTTTCACAGCCAAGTGGCTGCAATCATCATCTTCTTGATGGAAAAGGTGGTTTTGTGTCTTTTTATGCCCTAAATTGGCAGATTTTTCACTTTTTAGCATGAGTGACCACTGTGATTTGGTCCCGGTATGTGACTGCATATGGTGAAATAAGCGTTTTCAGAGCGTAAAAAGCTCAAAAAGCACCGTTTTCACAGCCAAGTGGCTGCAATCATCATCTTCTTGATGGAAAAGGTGGTTTTGTGTCTTTTTATGCCCTGTTTTGGCAGATTTTTCACTTTTTAGCATGAGTGACCACTGTGATTTGGTCCCGGTATGTGACTGCATATGGTGAAATAAGCGTTTTCAGAGCGTAAAAAGCTCAAAAAGCACCCTTTTCACAGCCAAGTGGCTGCAATCATCATCTTCTTGATGGAAAAGGTGGTTTTGTGTCTTTTTATGCCCTGTTTTGGCAGATTTTTCACTTTTTAGCATGAGTGACCACTGTGATTTGGTCCCGGTATGTGACTGCATATGGTGAAATAAGCGTTTTCAGAGCGTAAAAAGCTCAAAAAGCACCGTTTTCACAGCCAAGTGGCTGCAATCATCATCTTCTTGATGGAAAAGGTGGTTTTGTGTCTTTTTATGCCCTAAATTGGGAGATTTTTCACTTTTTAGCATCAGTGACCACTGTGATTTGGTCCCGGTATGTGACTGCATATGGTGAAATAAGCGTTTTCAGAGCGTAAAAAGCTCAAAAAGCACACTTTTCACAGCCAAGTGGCTGCAATCATCATCTTCTTGATGGAAAAGGTGGTTTTGTGTCTTTTTATGCCCTGTTTTGGCAGATTTTTCACTTTTTAGCATCAGTGACCACTCTGATTATGTCCCATTATGTGACTGCATATGGTGAAATAAGCGTTTTCAGAGCGTAAAAAGCTCAAAAAGCACACTTTTCACAGCCAAGTGGCTGCAATCATCATCTTCTTGATGGAAAAGGTGGTTTTGTGTCTTTTTATGCCCTAAATTGGGAGATTTTTCACTTTTTAGCATCAGTGACCACTCTGATTTGGTCCCGGTATGTGACTGCATATGGTGAAATAAGCGTTTTCAGAGCGTAAAAAGCTCAAAAAGCACACTTTTCACAGCCAAGTGGCTGCAATCATCATCTTCTTGATGGAAAAGGTGGTTTTGTGTCTTTTTATGCCCTGTTTTGGCAGATTTTTCACTTTTTAGCATCAGTGACCACTGTGATTTGGTCCCGGTATGTGGCTGCATATGGTGAAATAAGCGTTTTCAGAGCGTAAAAAGCTCAAAAAGCACACTTTTCACAGCCAAGTGGCTGCAATCATCATCTTCTTGATGGAAAATGTGGTTTTGTGTCTTTTTATGCCCTGTTTTGGCAGATTTTTCACTTTTTAGCATCAGTGACCACTCTGATTTGGTCCCGGTATGTGACTGCATATGGTGAAATAAGCGTTTTCAGAGCGTAAAAAGCTCAAAAAGCACACTTTTCACAGCCAAGTGGCTGCAATCATCATCTTCTTGATGGAAAAGGTGGTTTTGTGTCTTTTTATGCCCTAAATTGGCAGATTTTTCACTTTTTAGCATCAGTGACCACTCTGATTTGGTCCCGGTATGTGACTGCATATGGTGAAATAAGCGTTTTCAGAGCGTAAAAAGCTCAAAAAGCACACTTTTCACAGCCAAGTGGCTGCAATCATCATCTTCTTGATGGAAAATGTGGTTTTGTGTCTTTTTATGCCCTGTTTTGGCAGATTTTTCACTTTTTAGCATCAGTGACCACTCTGATTTGGTCCCGGTATGTGACTGCATATGGTGAAATAAGCGTTTTCAGAGCGTAAAAAGCTCAAAAAGCACACTTTTCACAGCCAAGTGGCTGCAATCATCATCTTCTTGATTGAAAAGGTGGTTTTGTGTCTTTTTATGCCCTAAATTGGCAGATTTTTCACTTTTTAGCATCAGTGACCACTCTGATTTGGTCCCGGTATGTGACTGCATATGGTGAAATAAGCGTTTTCAGAGCGTAAAAAGCTCAAAAAGCACACTTTTCACAGCCAAGTGGCTGCAATCATCATCTTCTTGATGGAAAAGGTGGTTTTGTGTCTTTTTATGCCCTAAATTGGCAGATTTTTCACTTTTTAGCATCAGTGACCACTGTGATTTGGTCCCGGTATGTGGCTGCATATGGTGAAATAAGCGTTTTCAGAGCGTAAAAAGGTCAAAATGCACACTTTTCACAGCCAAGTGGCTGCAATCATCATCTTCTTGATGGAAAAGGTGGTTTTGTGTCTTTTTATGCCCTGTTTTGGCAGATTTTTCACTTTTTAGCATCAGTGACCACTGTGATTTGGTCCCGGTATGTGACTGCATATGGTGAAATAAGCGTTTTCAGAGCGTAAAAAGCTCAAAAAGCACACTTTTCACAGCCAAGTGGCTGCAATCATCATCTTCTTGATGGAAAAGGTGGTTTTGTGTCTTTTTATGCCCTGTTTTGGCAGATTTTTCACTTTTTAGCATGAGTGACCACTGTGATTTGGTCCCGGTATGTGACTGCATATGGTGAAATAAGCGTTTTCAGAGCGTAAAAAGCTCAAAAAGCACACTTTTCACAGCCAAGTGGCTGCAATCATCATCTTCTTGATGGAAAAGGTGGTTTTGTGTCTTTTTATGCCCTAAATTGGCAGATTTTTTCACTTTTTAGCATGAGTGACCACTGTGATTTGGTCCCGGTATGTGACTGCATATGGTGAAATAAGCGTTTTCAGAGCGTAAAAAGCTCAAAAAGCACACTTTTCACTGCCAAGTGGCTTCAATCATCATCTTCTTGATGGAAAAGGTGGTTTTGTGTCTTTTTATGCCCTGTTTTGGCAGATTTTTCACTTTTTAGCATGAGTGACCACTGTGATTTGGTCCCGGTATGTGACTGCATATGGTGAAATAAGCGTTTTCAGAGCGTAAAAAGCTCAAAAAGCACACTTTTCACAGCCAAGTGGCTGCAATCATCATCTTCTTGATGGAAAAGGTGGTTTTGTGTCTTTTTATGCCCTGTTTTTGCAGATTTTTCACTTTTTAGCATCAGTGACCACTGTGATTTGGTCCCGGTATGTGACTGCATATGGTGAAATAAGCGTTTTCAGAGCGTAAAAAGCTCAAAAAGCACCCTTTTCACAGCCAAGTGGCTGCAATCATCATCTTCTTGATGGAAAAGGTGGTTTTGTGTCTTTTTATGCCCTGTTTTGGCAGATTTTTCACTTTTTAGCATCAGTGACCACTGTGATTTGGTCCCGGTATGTGACTGCATATGGTGAAATAAGCGTTTTCAGAGCGTAAAAAGCTCAAAAAGCACACTTTTCACAGCCAAGTGGCTGCAATCATCATCTTCTTGATGGAAAAGGTGGTTTTGTGTCTTTTTATGCCCTAAATTGGCAGATTTTTCACTTTTTAGCATGAGTGACCACTGTGATTTCGTCCCGGTATGTGACTGCATATGGTGAAATAAGCGTTTTCAGAGCGTAAAAAGCTCAAAAAGCACACTTTTCACAGCCAAGTGGCTGCAATCATCATCTTCTTGATGGAAAAGGTGGTTTTGTGTCTTTTTATGCCCTAAATTGGCAGATTTTTCACTTTTTAGCATGAGTGACCACTCTGATTTGGTCCCGGTATGTGACTGCATATGGTGAAATAAGCGTTTTCAGAGCGTAAAAAGCTCAAAAAGCACACTTTTCACAGCCAAGTGGCTGCAATCATCATCTTCTTGATGGAAAAGGTGGTTTTGTGTCTTTTTATGCCCTAAATTGGCAGATTTTTCACTTTTTAGCATCAGTGACCACTCTGATTTGGTCCCGGTATGTGACTGCATATGGTGAAATAAGCGTTTTCAGAGCGTAAAAAGCTCAAAAAGCACACTTTTCACAGCCAAGTGGCTGCAATCATCATCTTCTTGATGGAAAATGTGGTTTTGTGTCTTTTTATGCCCTGTTTTGGCAGATTTTTCACTTTTTAGCATCAGTGACCACTCTGATTTGGTCCCGGTATGTGACTGCATATGGTGAAATAAGCGTTTTCAGAGCGTAAAAAGCTCAAAAAGCACACTTTTCACAGCCAAGTGGCTGCAATCATCATCTTCTTGATTGAAAAGGTGGTTTTGTGTCTTTTTATGCCCTAAATTGGCAGATTTTTCACTTTTTAGCATCAGTGACCACTCTGATTTGGTCCCGGTATGTGACTGCATATGGTGAAATAAGCGTTTTCAGAGCGTAAAAAGCTCAAAAAGCACACTTTTCACAGCCAAGTGGCTGCAATCATCATCTTCTTGATGGAAAAGGTGGTTTTGTGTCTTTTTATGCCCTAAATTGGCAGATTTTTCACTTTTTAGCATCAGTGACCACTGTGATTTGGTCCCGGTATGTGGCTGCATATGGTGAAATAAGCGTTTTCAGAGCGTAAAAAGGTCAAAATGCACACTTTTCACAGCCAAGTGGCTGCAATCATCATCTTCTTGATGGAAAAGGTGGTTTTGTGTCTTTTTATGCCCTGTTTTGGCAGATTTTTCACTTTTTAGCATCAGTGACCACTGTGATTTGGTCCCGGTATGTGACTGCATATGGTGAAATAAGCGTTTTCAGAGCGTAAAAAGCTCAAAAAGCACACTTTTCACAGCCAAGTGGCTGCAATCATCATCTTCTTGATGGAAAAGGTGGTTTTGTGTCTTTTTATGCCCTGTTTTGGCAGATTTTTCACTTTTTAGCATGAGTGACCACTGTGATTTGGTCCCGGTATGTGACTGCATATGGTGAAATAAGCGTTTTCAGAGCGTAAAAAGCTCAAAAAGCACACTTTTCACAGCCAAGTGGCTGCAATCATCATCTTCTTGATGGAAAAGGTGGTTTTGTGTCTTTTTATGCCCTAAATTGGCAGATTTTTTCACTTTTTAGCATGAGTGACCACTGTGATTTGGTCCCGGTATGTGACTGCATATGGTGAAATAAGCGTTTTCAGAGCGTAAAAAGCTCAAAAAGCACACTTTTCACTGCCAAGTGGCTTCAATCATCATCTTCTTGATGGAAAAGGTGGTTTTGTGTCTTTTTATGCCCTGTTTTGGCAGATTTTTCACTTTTTAGCATGAGTGACCACTGTGATTTGGTCCCGGTATGTGACTGCATATGGTGAAATAAGCGTTTTCAGAGCGTAAAAAGCTCAAAAAGCACACTTTTCACAGCCAAGTGGCTGCAATCATCATCTTCTTGATGGAAAAGGTGGTTTTGTGTCTTTTTATGCCCTGTTTTTGCAGATTTTTCACTTTTTAGCATCAGTGACCACTGTGATTTGGTCCCGGTATGTGACTGCATATGGTGAAATAAGCGTTTTCAGAGCGTAAAAAGCTCAAAAAGCACCCTTTTCACAGCCAAGTGGCTGCAATCATCATCTTCTTGATGGAAAAGGTGGTTTTGTGTCTTTTTATGCCCTGTTTTGGCAGATTTTTCACTTTTTAGCATCAGTGACCACTGTGATTTGGTCCCGGTATGTGACTGCATATGGTGAAATAAGCGTTTTCAGAGCGTAAAAAGCTCAAAAAGCACACTTTTCACAGCCAAGTGGCTGCAATCATCATCTTCTTGATGGAAAAGGTGGTTTTGTGTCTTTTTATGCCCTAAATTGGCAGATTTTTCACTTTTTAGCATGAGTGACCACTGTGATTTCGTCCCGGTATGTGACTGCATATGGTGAAATAAGCGTTTTCAGAGCGTAAAAAGCTCAAAAAGCACACTTTTCACAGCCAAGTGGCTGCAATCATCATCTTCTTGATGGAAAAGGTGGTTTTGTGTCTTTTTATGCCCTAAATTGGCAGATTTTTCACTTTTTAGCATGAGTGACCACTCTGATTTGGTCCCGGTATGTGACTGCATATGGTGAAATAAGCGTTTTCAGAGCGTAAAAAGCTCAAAAAGCACACTTTTCACAGCCAAGTGGCTGCAATCATCATCTTCTTGATGGAAAAGGTGGTTTTGTGTCTTTTTATGCCCTGTTTTGGCAGATTTTTCACTTTTTAGCATGAGTGACCACTGTGATTTCGTCCCGGTATGTGACTGCATATGGTGAAATAAGCGTTTTCAGAGCGTAAAAAGCTCAAAAAGCACACTTTTCACAGCCAAGTGGCTGCAATCATCATCTTCTTGATGGAAAAGGTGGTTTTGTGTCTTTTTATGCCCTGTTTTGGCAGATTTTTCACTTTTTAGCATGAGTGACCACTCTGATTTGGTCCCGGTATGTGACTGCATATGGTGAAATAAGCGTTTTCAGAGCGTAAAAAGCTCAAAAAGCACACTTTTCACAGCCAAGTGGCTGCAATCATCATCTTCTTGATGGAAAAGGTGGTTTTGTGTCTTTTTATGCCCTAAATTGGCAGATTTTTCACTTTTTAGCATGAGTGACCACTGTGATTTGGTCCCGGTATGTGACTGCATATGGTGAAATAAGCGTTTTCAGAGCGTAAAAAGCTCAAAAAGCACACTTTTCACAGCCAAGTGGCTGCAATCATCATCTTCTTGATGGAAAATGTGGTTTTGTGTCTTTTTATGCCCTGTTTTGGCAGATTTTTCACTTTTTAGCATCAGTGACCACTCTGATTTGGTCCCGGTATGTGACTGCATATGGTGAAATAAGCGTTTTCAGAGCGTAAAAAGCTCAAAAAGCACCCTTTTCACAGCCAAGTGGCTGCAATCATCATCTTCTTGATGGAAAAGGTGGTTTTGTGTCTTTTTATGCCCTAAATTGGCAGATTTTTCACTTTTTAGCATCAGTGACCACTGTGATTTGGTCCCGGTATGTGGCTGCATATGGTGAAATAAGCGTTTTCAGAGCGTAAAAAGGTCAAAATGCACACTTTTCACAGCCAAGTGGCTGCAATCATCATCTTCTTGATGGAAAAGGTGGTTTTGTGTCTTTTTATGCCCTAAATTGGCAGATTTTTTCACTTTTTAGCATGAGTGACCACTGTGATTTGGTCCCGGTATGTGACTGCATATGGTGAAATAAGCGTTTTCAGAGCGTAAAAAGCTCAAAAAGCACACTTTTCACAGCCAAGTGGCTGCAATCATCATCTTCTTGATGGAAAAGGTGGTTTTGTGTCTTTTTATGCCCTGTTTTGGCAGATTTTTCACTTTTTAGCATGAGTGACCACTGTGATTTGGTCCCGGTATGTGACTGCATATGGTGAAATAAGCGTTTTCAGAGCGTAAAAAGCTCAAAAAGCACACTTTTCACAGCCAAGTGGCTGCAATCATCATCTTCTTGATGGAAAAGGTGGTTTTGTGTCTTTTTATGCCCTAAATTGGCAGATTTTTTCACTTTTTAGCATGAGTGACCACTGTGATTTGGTCCCGGTATGTGACTGCATATGGTGAAATAAGCGTTTTCAGAGCGTAAAAAGCTCAAAAAGCACACTTTTCACTGCCAAGTGGCTTCAATCATCATCTTCTTGATGGAAAAGGTGGTTTTGTGTCTTTTTATGCCCTGTTTTGGCAGATTTTTCACTTTTTAGCATCAGTGACCACTGTGATTTGGTCCCGGTATGTGACTGCATATGGTGAAATAAGCGTTTTCAGAGCGTAAAAAGCTCAAAAAGCACACTTTTCACAGCCAAGTGGCTGCAATCATCATCTTCTTGATGGAAAAGGTGGTTTTGTGTCTTTTTATGCCCTGTTTTTGCAGATTTTTCACTTTTTAGCATCAGTGACCACTGTGATTTGGTCCCGGTATGTGACTGCATATGGTGAAATAAGCGTTTTCAGAGCGTAAAAAGCTCAAAAAGCACCCTTTTCACAGCCAAGTGGCTGCAATCATCATCTTCTTGATGGAAAAGGTGGTTTTGTGTCTTTTTATGCCCTGTTTTGGCAGATTTTTCACTTTTTAGCATCAGTGACCACTGTGATTTGGTCCCGGTATGTGACTGCATATGGTGAAATAAGCGTTTTCAGAGCGTAAAAAGCTCAAAAAGCACACTTTTCACAGCCAAGTGGCTGCAATCATCATCTTCTTGATGGAAAAGGTGGTTTTGTGTCTTTTTATGCCCTAAATTGGCAGATTTTTCACTTTTTAGCATGAGTGACCACTGTGATTTGGTCCCGGTATGTGACTGCATATGGTGAAATAAGCGTTTTCAGAGCGTAAAAAGCTCAAAAAGCACACTTTTCACAGCCAAGTGGCTGCAATCATCATCTTCTTGATGGAAAATGTGGTTTTGTGTCTTTTTATGCCCTGTTTTGGCAGATTTTTCACTTTTTAGCATCAGTGACCACTGTGATTTGGTCCCGGTATGTGACTGCATATGGTGAAATAAGCGTTTTCAGAGCGTAAAAAGCTCAAAAAGCACCCTTTTCACAGCCAAGTGGCTGCAATCATCATCTTCTTGATGGAAAATGTGGTTTTGTGTCTTTTTATGCCCTAAATTGGCAGATTTTTCACTTTTTAGCATGAGTGACCACTGTGATTTGGTCCCGGTATGTGGCTGCATATGGTGAAATAAGCGTTTTCAGAGCGTAAAAAGGTCAAAATGCACACTTTTCACAGCCAAGTGGCTGCAATCATCATCTTCTTGATGGAAAAGGTGGTTTTGTGTCTTTTTATGCCCTGTTTTGGCAGATTTTTCACTTTTTAGCATCAGTGACCACTGTGATTTGGTCCCGGTATGTGACTGCATATGGTGAAATAAGCGTTTTCAGAGCGTAAAAAGCTCAAAAAGCACACTTTTCACAGCCAAGTGGCTGCAATCATCATCTTCTTGATGGAAAAGGTGGTTTTGTGTCTTTTTATGCCCTGTTTTGGCAGATTTTTCACTTTTTAGCATGAGTGACCACTGTGATTTGGTCCCGGTATGTGACTGCATATGGTGAAATAAGCGTTTTCAGAGCGTAAAAAGCTCAAAAAGCACACTTTTCACAGCCAAGTGGCTGCAATCATCATCTTCTTGATGGAAAAGGTGGTTTTGTGTCTTTTTATGCCCTAAATTGGCAGATTTTTTCACTTTTTAGCATGAGTGACCACTGTGATTTGGTCCCGGTATGTGACTGCATATGGTGAAATAAGCGTTTTCAGAGCGTAAAAAGCTCAAAAAGCACACTTTTCACAGCCAAGTGGCTGCAATCATCATCTTCTTGATGGAAAAGGTGGTTTTGTGTCTTTTTATGCCCTGTTTTGGCAGATTTTTCACTTTTTAGCATCAGTGACCACTGTGATTTGGTCCCGGTATGTGACTGCATATGGTGAAATAAGCGTTTTCAGAGCGTAAAAAGCTCAAAAAGCACACTTTTCACAGCCAAGTGGCTTCAATCATCATCTTCTTGATGGAAAAGGTGGTTTTGTGTCTTTTTATGCCCTGTTTTTGCAGATTTTTCACTTTTTAGCATCAGTGACCACTGTGATTTGGTCCCGGTATGTGACTGCATATGGTGAAATAAGCGTTTTCAGAGCGTAAAAAGCTCAAAAAGCACCCTTTTCACAGCCAAGTGGCTTCAATCATCATCTTCTTGATGGAAAAGGTGGTTTTGTGTCTTTTTATGCCCTGTTTTGGCAGATTTTTCACTTTTTAGCATCAGTGACCACTGTGATTTGGTCCCGGTATGTGACTGCATATGGTGAAATAAGCGTTTTCAGAGCGTAAAAAGCTCAAAAAGCACCCTTTTCACAGCCAAGTGGCTGCAATCATCATCTTCTTGATGGAAAAGGTGGTTTTGTGTCTTTTTATGCCCTAAATTGGCAGATTTTTCACTTTTTAGCATGAGTGACCACTGTGATTTGGTCCCGGTATGTGACTGCATATGGTGAAATAAGCGTTTTCAGAGCGTAAAAAGCTCAAAAAGCACCCTTTTCACAGCCAAGTGGCTGCAATCATCATCTTCTTGATGGAAAAGGTGGTTTTGTGTCTTTTTATGCCCTAAATTGGCAGATTTTTCACTTTTTAGCATGAGTGACCACTCTGATTTGGTCCCGGTATGTGACTGCATATGGTGAAATAAGCGTTTTCAGAGCGTAAAAAGCTCAAAAAGCACACTTTTCACAGCCAAGTGGCTGCAATCATCATCTTCTTGATGGAAAAGGTGGTTTTGTGTCTTTTTATGCCCTGTTTTGGCAGATTTTTCACTTTTTAGCATGAGTGACCACTGTGATTTGGTCCCGGTATGTGACTGCATATGGTGAAATAAGCGTTTTCAGAGCGTAAAAAGCTCAAAAAGCACACTTTTCACAGCCAAGTGGCTGCAATCATCATCTTCTTGATGGAAAAGGTGGTTTTGTGTCTTTTTATGCCCTAAATTGGCAGATTTTTCACTTTTTAGCATGAGTGACCACTCTGATTTGGTCCCGGTATGTGACTGCATATGGTGAAATAAGCGTTTTCAGAGCGTAAAAAGCTCAAAAAGCACACTTTTCACAGCCAAGTGGCTGCAATCATCATCTTCTTGATGGAAAAGGTGGTTTTGTGTATTTTTATGCCCTAAATTGGCAGATTTTTCACTTTTTAGCATCAGTGACCACTCTGATTTGGTCCCGGTATGTGACTGCATATGGTGAAATAAGCGTTTTCAGAGCGTAAAAAGCTCAAAAAGCACACTTTTCACAGCCAAGTGGCTGCAATCATCATCTTCTTGATGGAAAAGGTGGTTTTGTGTCTTTTTATGCCCTGTTTTGGCAGATTTTTCACTTTTTAGCATCAGTGACCACTGTGATTTGGTCCCGGTATGTGACTGCATATGGTGAAATAAGCGTTTTCAGAGCGTAAAAAGCTCAAAAAGCACACTTTTCACAGCCAAGTGGCTGCAATCATCATCTTCTTGATGGAAAAGGTGGTTTTGTGTATTTTTATGCCCTAAATTGGCAGATTTTTCACTTTTTAGTATCAGTGACCACTCTGATTTGGTCCCGGTATGTGACTGCATATGGTGAAATAAGCGTTTTCAGAGCGTAAAAAGCTCAAAAAGCACACTTTTCACAGCCAAGTGGCTGCAATCATCATCTTCTTGATGGAAAAGGTGGTTTTGTGTCTTTTTATGCCCTGTTTTGGCAGATTTTTCACTTTTTAGCATCAGTGACCACTGTGATTTGGTCCCGGTATGTGACTGCATATGGTGAAATAAGCGTTTTCAGAGCGTAAAAAGCTCAAAAAGCACACTTTTCACAGCCAAGTGGCTGCAATCATCATCTTCTTGATGGAAAAGGTGGTTTTGTGTCTTTTTATGCCCTGTTTTGGCAGATTTTTCACTTTTTAGCAAGAGTGACCACTGTGATTTGGTCCCGGTATGTGACTGCATATGGTGAAATAAGCGTTTTCAGAGCGTAAAAAGCTCAAAAAGCACACTTTTCACAGCCAAGTGGCTGCAATCATCATCTTCTTGATGGAAAAGGTGGTTTTGTGTCTTTTTATGCCCTGTTTTGGCAGATTTTTCACTTTTTAGCATGAGTGACCACTGTGATTTGGTCCCGGTATGTGACTGCATATGGTGAAATAAGCGTTTTCAGAGCGTAAAAAGCTCAAAAAGCACACTTTTCACAGCCAAGTGGCTGCAATCATCATCTTCTTGATGGAAAAGGTGGTTTTGTGTCTTTTTATGCCCTGTTTTGGCAGATTTTTCACTTTTTAGCATGAGTGACCACTCTGATTTGGTCCCGGTATGTGACTGCATATGGTGAAATAAGCGTTTTCAGAGCGTAAAAAGCTCAAAAAGCACACTTTTCACAGCCAAGTGGCTGCAATCATCATCTTCTTGATGGAAAAGGTGGTTTTGTGTCTTTTTATGCCCTGTTTTGGCAGATTTTTCACTTTTTAGCATCAGTGACCACTCTGATTTGGTCCCGGTATGTGACTGCATATGGTGAAATAAGCGTTTTCAGAGCGTAAAAAGCTCAAAAAGCACACTTTTCACAGCCAAGTGGCTGCAATCATCATCTTCTTGATGGAAAAGGTGGTTTTGTGTCTTTTTATGCCCTGTTTTGGCAGATTTTTCACTTTTTAGCATCAGTGACCACTGTGATTTGGTCCCGGTATGTGACTGCATATGGTGAAATAAGCGTTTTCAGAGCGTAAAAAGCTCAAAAAGCACACTTTTCACAGCCAAGTGGCTGCAATCATCATCTTCTTGATGGAAAAGGTGGTTTTGTGTCTTTTTATGCCCTGTTTTGGCAGATTTTTCACTTTTTAGCATGAGTGACCACTGTGATTTGGTCCCGGTATGTGACTGCATATGGTGAAATAAGCGTTTTCAGAGCGTAAAAAGCTCAAAAAGCACACTTTTCACAGCCAAGTGGCTGCAATCATCATCTTCTTGATGGAAAAGGTGGTTTTGTGTCTTTTTATGCCCTAAATTGGCAGATTTTTCACTTTTTAGCATGAGTGACCACTCTGATTTGGTCCCGGTATGTGACTGCATATGGTGAAATAAGCGTTTTCAGAGCGTAAAAAGCTCAAAAAGCACACTTTTCACAGCCAAGTGGCTGCAATCATCATCTTCTTGATGGAAAAGGTGGTTTTGTGTCTTTTTATGCCCTGTTTTGGCAGATTTTTCACTTTTTAGCAAGAGTGACCACTGTGATTTGGTCCCGGTATGTGACTGCATATGGTGAAATAAGCGTTTTCAGAGCGTAAAAAGCTCAAAAAGCACACTTTTCACAGCCAAGTGGCTGCAATCATCATCTTCTTGATGGAAAAGGTGGTTTTGTGTCTTTTTATGCCCTGTTTTGGCAGATTTTTCACTTTTTAGCATCAGTGACCACTGTGATTTGGTCCCGGTATGTGACTGCATATGGTGAAATAAGCGTTTTCAGAGCGTAAAAAGCTCAAAAAGCACACTTTTCACAGCCAAGTGGCTGCAATCATCATCTTCTTGATGGAAAAGGTGGTTTTGTGTCTTTTTATGCCCTGTTTTGGCAGATTTTTCACTTTTTAGCATCAGTGACCACTCTGATTTGGTCCCGGTATGTGACTGCATATGGTGAAATAAGCGTTTTCAGAGCGTAAAAAGCTCAAAAAGCACACTTTTCACAGCCAAGTGGCTGCAATCATCATCTTCTTGATGGAAAAGGTGGTTTTGTGTCTTTTTATGCCCTGTTTTGGCAGATTTTTCACTTTTTAGCATGAGTGACCACTGTGATTTGGTCCCGGTATGTGACTGCATATGGTGAAATAAGCGTTTTCAGAGCGTAAAAAGCTCAAAAAGCACACTTTTCACAGCCAAGTGGCTGCAATCATCATCTTCTTGATGGAAAAGGTGGTTTTGTGTCTTTTTATGCCCTAAATTGGCAGATTTTTCACTTTTTAGCATCAGTGACCACTCTGATTTGGTCCCGGTATGTGACTGCATATGGTGAAATAAGCGTTTTCAGAGCGTAAAAAGCTCAAAAAGCACACTTTTCACAGCCAAGTGGCTGCAATCATCATCTTCTTGATGGAAAAGGTGGTTTTGTGTCTTTTTATGCCCTGTTTTGGCAGATTTTTCACTTTTTAGCATGAGTGACCACTGTGATTTGGTCCCGGTATG
The DNA here is from genome assembly GCF_056507025.1 of Lutjanus erythropterus. Classification (NCBI taxonomy): domain Eukaryota; kingdom Metazoa; phylum Chordata; class Actinopteri; order Lutjaniformes; family Lutjanidae; genus Lutjanus; species Lutjanus erythropterus. Next base: position 44,031,646 of record NC_139322.1, read on the forward strand.
TGACTGCATATGGTGAAATAAGCGTTTTCAGAGCGTAAAAAGCTCAAAAAGCACACTTTTCACAGCCAAGTGGCTGCAATCATCATCTTCTTGATGGAAAAGGTGGTTTTGTGTCTTTTTATGCCCTAAATTGGCAGATTTTTCACTTTTTAGCATCAGTGACCACTCTGATTTGGTCCCGGTATGTGACTGCATATGGTGAAATAAGCGTTTTCAGAGCGTAAAAAGCTCAAAAAGCACACTTTTCACAGCCAAGTGGCTGCAATCATCATCTTCTTGATGGAAAAGGTGGTTTTGTGTCTTTTTATGCCCTAAATTGGCAGATTTTTCACTTTTTAGCATGAGTGACCACTCTGATTTGGTCCCGGTATGTGACTGCATATGGTGAAATAAGCGTTTTCAGAGCGTAAAAAGCTCAAAAAGCACACTTTTCACAGCCAAGTGGCTGCAATCATCATCTTCTTGATGGAAAAGGTGGTTTTGTGTCTGTTTATGCCCTGTTTTGGCAGATTTTTCACTTTTTAGCATGAGTGACCACTGTGATTTGGTCCCGGTATGTGACTGCATATGGTGAAATAAGCGTTTTCAGAGCGTAAAAAGCTCAAAAAGCACACTTTTCACAGCCAAGTGGCTGCAATCATCATCTTCTTGATGGAAAATGTGGTTTTGTGTCTTTTTATGCCCTAAATTGGCAGATTTTTCACTTTTTAGCATCAGTGACCACTGTGATTTGGTCCCGGTATGTGACTGCATATGGTGAAATAAGCGTTTTCAGAGCGTAAAAAGCTCAAAAAGCACCCTTTTCACAGCCAAGTGGCTGCAATCATCATCTTCTTGATGGAAAAGGTGGTTTTGTGTCTTTTTATGCCCTAAATTGGCAGATTTTTCACTTTTTAGCATCAGTGACCACTGTGATTTGGTCCCGGTATGTGACTGCATATGGTGAAATAAGCGTTTTCAGAGCGTAAAAAGGTCAAAATGCACACTTTTCACAGCCAAGTGGCTGCAATCATCATCTTCTTGATGGAAAAGGTGGTTTTGTGTCTTTTTATGCCCTGTTTTGGCAGATTTTTCACTTTTTAGCATCAGTGACCACTGTGATTTGGTCCCGGTATGTGGCTGCATATGGTGAAATAAGCGTTTTCAGAGCGTAAAAAGGTCAAAATGCACACTTTTCACAGCCAAGTGGCTGCAATCATCATCTTCTTGATGGAAAAGGTGGTTTTGTGTCTTTTTATGCCCTGTTTTGGCAGATTTTTCACTTTTTAGCATGAGTGACCACTGTGATTTGGTCCCGGTATGTGACTGCATATGGTGAAATAAGCGTTTTCAGAGCGTAAAAAGCTCAAAAAGCACACTTTTCACAGCCAAGTGGCTGCAATCATCATCTTCTTGATGGAAAAGGTGGTTTTGTGTCTTTTTATGCCCTGTTTTGGCAGATTTTTCACTTTTTAGCATGAGTGACCACTGTGATTTGGTCCCGGTATGTGACTGCATATGGTGAAATAAGCGTTTTCAGAGCGTAAAAAGCTCAAAAAGCACACTTTTCACAGCCAAGTGGCTGCAATCATCATCTTCTTGATGGAAAAGGTGGTTTTGTGTCTTTTTATGCCCTGTTTTGGCAGATTTTTCACTTTTTAGCATGAGTGACCACTGTGATTTGGTCCCGGTATGTGACTGCATATGGTGAAATAAGCGTTTTCAGAGCGTAAAAAGCTCAAAAAGCACACTTTTCACAGCCAAGTGGCTGCAATCATCATCTTCTTGATGGAAAAGGTGGTTTTGTGTCTTTTTATGCCCTAAATTGGCAGATTTTTTCACTTTTTAGCATGAGTGACCACTGTGATTTGGTCCCGGTATGTGACTGCATATGGTGAAATAAGCGTTTTCAGAGCGTAAAAAGCTCAAAAAGCACACTTTTCACTGCCAAGTGGCTTCAATCATCATCTTCTTGATGGAAAAGGTGGTTTTGTGTCTTTTTATGCCCTGTTTTGGCAGATTTTTCACTTTTTAGCATCAGTGACCACTGTGATTTGGTCCCGGTATGTGACTGCATATGGTGAAATAAGCGTTTTCAGAGCGTAAAAAGCTCAAAAAGCACACTTTTCACAGCCAAGTGGCTGCAATCATCATCTTCTTGATGGAAAAGGTGGTTTTGTGTCTTTTTATGCCCTGTTTTTGCAGATTTTTCACTTTTTAGCATCAGTGACCACTGTGATTTGGTCCCGGTATGTGACTGCATATGGTGAAATAAGCGTTTTCAGAGCGTAAAAAGCTCAAAAAGCACCCTTTTCACAGCCAAGTGGCTGCAATCATCATCTTCTTGATGGAAAAGGTGGTTTTGTGTCTTTTTATGCCCTGTTTTGGCAGATTTTTCACTTTTTAGCATCAGTGACCACTGTGATTTGGTCCCGGTATGTGACTGCATATGGTGAAATAAGCGTTTTCAGAGCGTAAAAAGCTCAAAAAGCACACTTTTCACAGCCAAGTGGCTGCAATCATCATCTTCTTGATGGAAAAGGTGGTTTTGTGTCTTTTTATGCCCTAAATTGGCAGATTTTTCACTTTTTAGCATGAGTGACCACTGTGATTTGGTCCCGGTATGTGACTGCATATGGTGAAATAAGCGTTTTCAGAGCGTAAAAAGCTCAAAAAGCACACTTTTCACAGCCAAGTGGCTGCAATCATCATCTTCTTGATGGAAAAGGTGGTTTTGTGTCTTTTTATGCCCTGTTTTGGCAGATTTTTCACTTTTTAGCATGAGTGACCACTGTGATTTGGTCCCGGTATGTGACTGCATATGGTGAAATAAGCGTTTTCAGAGCGTAAAAAGCTCAAAAAGCACACTTTTCACAGCCAAGTGGCTGCAATCATCATCTTCTTGATGGAAAAGGTGGTTTTGTGTCTTTTTATGCCCTAAATTGGCAGATTTTTCACTTTTTAGCATGAGTGACCACTCTGATTTGGTCCCGGTATGTGACTGCATATGGTGAAATAAGCGTTTTCAGAGCGTAAAAAGCTCAAAAAGCACACTTTTCACAGCCAAGTGGCTGCAATCATCATCTTCTTGATGGAAAAGGTGGTTTTGTGTCTTTTTATGCCCTAAATTGGCAGATTTTTCACTTTTTAGCATCAGTGACCACTCTGATTTGGTCCCGGTATGTGACTGCATATGGTGAAATAAGCGTTTTCAGAGCGTAAAAAGCTCAAAAAGCACACTTTTCACAGCCAAGTGGCTGCAATCATCATCTTCTTGATGGAAAAGGTGGTTTTGTGTCTTTTTATGCCCTGTTTTGGCAGATTTTTCACTTTTTAGCATCAGTGACCACTGTGATTTGGTCCCGGTATGTGACTGCATATGGTGAAATAAGCGTTTTCAGAGCGTAAAAAGCTCAAAAAGCACACTTTTCACAGCCAAGTGGCTGCAATCATCATCTTCTTGATGGAAAAGGTGGTTTTGTGTCTTTTTATGCCCTGTTTTGGCAGATTTTTCACTTTTTAGCATGAGTGACCACTGTGATTTGGTCCCGGTATGTGACTGCATATGGTGAAATAAGCGTTTTCAGAGCGTAAAAAGCTCAAAAAGCACACTTTTCACAGCCAAGTGGCTGCAATCATCATCTTCTTGATGGAAAAGGTGGTTTTGTGTCTTTTTATGCCCTAAATTGGCAGATTTTTCACTTTTTAGCATCAGTGACCACTCTGATTTGGTCCCGGTATGTGACTGCATATGGTGAAATAAGCGTTTTCAGAGCGTAAAAAGCTCAAAAAGCACACTTTTCACAGCCAAGTGGCTGCAATCATCATCTTCTTGATGGAAAAGGTGGTTTTGTGTCTTTTTATGCCCTGTTTTGGCAGATTTTTCACTTTTTAGCATGAGTGACCACTGTGATTTGGTCCCGGTATGTGACTGCATATGGTGAAATAAGCGTTTTCAGAGCGTAAAAAGCTCAAAAAGCACACTTTTCACAGCCAAGTGGCTGCAATCATCATCTTCTTGATGGAAAAGGTGGTTTTGTGTATTTTTATGCCCTAAATTGGCAGATTTTTCACTTTTTAGCATCAGTGACCACTGTGATTTGGTCCCGGTATGTGACTGCATATGGTGAAATAAGCGTTTTCAGAGCGTAAAAAGCTCAAAAAGCACACTTTTCACAGCCAAGTGGCTGCAATCATCATCTTCTTGATGGAAAAGGTGGTTTTGTGTCTTTTTATGCCCTGTTTTGGCAGATTTTTCACTTTTTAGCATGAGTGACCACTGTGATTTGGTCCCGGTATGTGACTGCATATGGTGAAATAAGCGTTTTCAGAGCGTAAAAAGCTCAAAAAGCACACTTTTCACAGCCAAGTGGCTGCAATCATCATCTTCTTGATGGAAAAGGTGGTTTTGTGTCTTTTTATGCCCTAAATTGGCAGATTTTTCACTTTTTAGCATGAGTGACCACTCTGATTTGGTCCCGGTATGTGACTGCATATGGTGAAATAAGCGTTTTCAGAGCGTAAAAAGCTCAAAAAGCACACTTTTCACAGCCAAGTGGCTGCAATCATCATCTTCTTGATGGAAAAGGTGGTTTTGTGTCTTTTTATGCCCTGTTTTGGCAGATTTTTCACTTTTTAGCAAGAGTGACCACTGTGATTTGGTCCCGGTATGTGACTGCATATGGTGAAATAAGCGTTTTCAGAGCGTAAAAAGCTCAAAAAGCACACTTTTCACAGCCAAGTGGCTGCAATCATCATCTTCTTGATGGAAAAGGTGGTTTTGTGTCTTTTTATGCCCTGTTTTGGCAGATTTTTCACTTTTTAGCATCAGTGACCACTCTGATTTGGTCCCGGTATGTGACTGCATATGGTGAAATAAGCGTTTTCAGAGCGTAAAAAGCTCAAAAATCACACTTTTCACAGCCAAGTGGCTGCAATCATCATCTTCTTGATGGAAAAGGTGGTTTTGTGTCTTTTTATGCCCTAAATTGGCAGATTTTTTCACTTTTTAGCATGAGTGACCACTGTGATTTGGTCCCGGTATGTGACTGCATATGGTGAAATAAGCGTTTTCAGAGCGTAAAAAGCTCAAAAAGCACACTTTTCACAGCCAAGTGGCTGCAATCATCATCTTCTTGATGGAAAAGGTGGTTTTGTGTCTTTTTATGCCCTGTTTTGGCAGATTTTTCACTTTTTAGCATGAGTGACCACTCTGATTTGGTCCCGGTATGTGACTGCATATGGTGAAATAAGCGTTTTCAGAGCGTAAAAAGCTCAAAAAGCACACTTTTCACAGCCAAGTGGCTGCAATCATCATCTTCTTGATGGAAAAGGTGGTTTTGTGTCTTTTTATGCCCTAAATTGGCAGATTTTTCACTTTTTAGCATCAGTGACCACTGTGATTTGGTCCCGGTATGTGGCTGCATATGGTGAAATAAGCGTTTTCAGAGCGTAAAAAGCTCAAAATGCACACTTTTCAAAGCCAAGTGGCTGCAATCATCATCTTCTTGATGGAAAAGGTGGTTTTGTGTCTTTTTATGCCCTGTTTTGGCAGATTTTTCACTTTTTAGCATCAGTGACCACTGTGATTTGGTCCCGGTATGTGACTGCATATGGTGAAATAAGCGTTTTCAGAGCGTAAAAAGCTCAAAAAGCACACTTTTCACAGCCAAGTGGCTGCAATCATCATCTTCTTGATGGAAAAGGTGGTTTTGTGTCTTTTTATGCCCTGTTTTGGCAGATTTTTCACTTTTTAGCATGAGTGACCACTGTGATTTGGTCCCGGTATGTGACTGCATATGGTGAAATAAGCGTTTTCAGAGCGTAAAAAGCTCAAAAAGCACACTTTTCACAGCCAAGTGGCTGCAATCATCATCTTCTTGATGGAAAAGGTGGTTTTGTGTCTTTTTATGCCCTAAATTGGCAGATTTTTCACTTTTTAGCATCAGTGACCACTGTGATTTGGTCCCGGTATGTGGCTGCATATGGTGAAATAAGCGTTTTCAGAGCGTAAAAAGCTCAAAATGCACACCTTCACAGCCAAGTGGCTGCAATCATCATCTTCTTGATGGAAAAGGTGGTTTTGTGTCTTTTTATGCCCTGTTTTGGCAGATTTTTCACTTTTTAGCATCAGTGACCACTGTGATTTGGTCCCGGTATGTGACTGCATATGGTGAAATAAGCGTTTTCAGAGCGTAAAAAGCTCAAAAAGCACACTTTTCACAGCCAAGTGGCTGCAATCATCATCTTCTTGATGGAAAAGGTGGTTTTGTGTCTTTTTATGCCCTGTTTTGGCAGATTTTTCACTTTTTAGCATGAGTGACCACTGTGATTTGGTCCCGGTATGTGACTGCATATGGTGAAATAAGCGTTTTCAGAGCGTAAAAAGCTCAAAAAGCACACTTTTCACAGCCAAGTGGCTGCAATCATCATCTTCTTGATGGAAAAGGTGGTTTTGTGTCTTTTTATGCCCTGTTTTGGCAGATTTTTCACTTTTTAGCATGAGTGACCACTCTGATTTGGTCCCGGTATGTGACTGCATATGGTGAAATAAGCGTTTTCAGAGCGTAAAAAGCTCAAAAAGCACACTTTTCACAGCCAAGTGGCTGCAATCATCATCTTCTTGATGGAAAAGGTGGTTTTGTGTCTTTTTATGCCCTGTTTTGGCAGATTTTTCACTTTTTAGCATCAGTGACCACTCTGATTTGGTCCCGGTATGTGACTGCATATGGTGAAATAAGCGTTTTCAGAGCGTAAAAAGCTCAAAAAGCACACTTTTCACAGCCAAGTGGCTGCAATCATCATTTTCTTGATGGAAAAGGTGGTTTTGTGTCTTTTTATGCCCTGTTTTGGCAGATTTTTCACTTTTTAGCATGAGTGACCACTGTGATTTGGTCCCGGTATGTGACTGCATATGGTGAAATAAGCGTTTTCAGAGCGTAAAAAGCTCAAAAAGCACACTTTTCACAGCCAAGTGGCTGCAATCATCATCTTCTTGATGGAAAAGGTGGTTTTGTGTCTTTTTATGCCCTAAATTGGCAGATTTTTCACTTTTTAGCATGAGTGACCACTGTGATTTGGTCCCGGTATGTGACTGCATATGGTGAAATAAGCGTTTTCAGAGCGTAAAAAGCTCAAAAAGCACACTTTTCACAGCCAAGTGGCTGCAATCATCATCTTCTTGATGGAAAAGGTGGTTTTGTGTCTTTTTATGCCCTAAATTGGCAGATTTTTCACTTTTTAGCATCAGTGACCACTCTGATTTGGTCCCGGTATGTGACTGCATATGGTGAAATAAGCGTTTTCAGAGCGTAAAAAGCTCAAAAAGCACACTTTTCACAGCCAAGTGGCTGCAATCATCATCTTCTTGATGGAAAAGGTGGTTTTGTGTCTTTTTATGCCCTGTTTTGGCAGATTTTTCACTTTTTAGCATGAGTGACCACTCTGATTTGGTCCCGGTATGTGACTGCATATGGTGAAATAAGCGTTTTCAGAGCGTAAAAAGCTCAAAAAGCACACTTTTCACAGCCAAGTGGCTGCAATCATCATCTTCTTGATGGAAAAGGTGGTTTTGTGTCTTTTTATGCCCTAAATTGGCAGATTTTTTCACTTTTTAGCATGAGTGACCACTGTGATTTGGTCCCGGTATGTGACTGCATATGGTGAAATAAGCGTTTTCAGAGCGTAAAAAGCTCAAAAAGCACACTTTTCACAGCCAAGTGGCTGCAATCATCATCTTCTTGATGGAAAAGGTGGTTTTGTGTCTTTTTATGCCCTGTTTTGGCAGATTTTTCACTTTTTAGCATCAGTGACCACTGTGATTTGGTCCCGGTATGTGACTGCATATGGTGAAATAAGCGTTTTCAGAGCGTAAAAAGCTCAAAAAGCACCCTTTTCACAGCCAAGTGGCTGCAATCATCATCTTCTTGATGGAAAAGGTGGTTTTGTGTCTTTTTATGCCCTGTTTTGGCAGATTTATCACTTTTTAGCATCAGTGACCACTGTGATTTGGTCCCGGTATGTGACTGCATATGGTGAAATAAGCGTTTTCAGAGCGTAAAAAGCTCAAAAAGCACACTTTTCACAGCCAAGTGGCTGCAATCATCATCTTCTTGATGGAAAAGGTGGTTTTGTGTCTTTTTATGCCCTAAATTGGCAGATTTTTTCACTTTTTAGCATGAGTGACCACTGTGATTTGGTCCCGGTATGTGACTGCATATGGTGAAATAAGCGTTTTCAGAGCGTAAAAAGCTCAAAAAGCACACTTTTCACAGCCAAGTGGCTGCAATCATCATCTTCTTGATGGAAAAGGTGGTTTTGTGTCTTTTTATGCCCTGTTTTGGCAGATTTTTCACTTTTTAGCATCAGTGACCACTGTGATTTGGTCCCGGTATGTGACTGCATATGGTGAAATAAGCGTTTTCAGAGCGTAAAAAGCTCAAAAAGCACACTTTTCACAGCCAAGTGGCTGCAATCATCATCTTCTTGATGGAAAAGGTGGTTTTGTGTCTTTTTATGCCCTAAATTGGCAGATTTTTCACTTTTTAGCATCAGTGACCACTCTGATTTGGTCCCGGTATGTGACTGCATATGGTGAAATAAGCGTTTTCAGAGCGTAAAAAGCTCAAAAAGCACACTTTTCACAGCCAAGTGGCTGCAATCATCATCTTCTTGATGGAAAAGGTGGTTTTGTGTCTTTTTATGCCCTGTTTTGGCAGATTTTTCACTTTTTAGCATGAGTGACCACTGTGATTTGGTCCCGGTATGTGACTGCATATGGTGAAATAAGCGTTTTCAGAGCGTAAAAAGCTCAAAAAGCACACTTTTCACAGCCAAGTGGCTGCAATCATCATCTTCTTGATGGAAAAGGTGGTTTTGTGTCTTTTTATGCCCTAAATTGGCAGATTTTTCACTTTTTAGCATGAGTGACCACTCTGATTTGGTCCCGGTATGTGACTGCATATGGTGAAATAAGCGTTTTCAGAGCGTAAAAAGCTCAAAAAGCACACTTTTCACAGCCAAGTGGCTGCAATCATCATCTTCTTGATGGAAAAGGTGGTTTTGTGTCTTTTTATGCCCTAAATTGGCAGATTTTTCACTTTTTAGCATGAGTGACCACTCTGATTTGGTCCCGGTATGTGACTGCATATGGTGAAATAAGCGTTTTCAGAGCGTAAAAAGCTCAAAAAGCACACTTTTCACAGCCAAGTGGCTGCAATCATCATCTTCTTGATGGAAAAAGTGGTTTTGTGTCTGTTTATGCCCTAAATTGGCAGATTTTTCACTTTTTAGCATGAGTGACCACTCTGATTTGGTCCCGGTATGTGACTGCATATGGTGAAATAAGCGTTTTCAGAGCGTAAAAAGCTCAAAAAGCACACTTTTCACAGCCAAGTGGCTGCAATCATCATCTTCTTGATGGAAAAGGTGGTTTTGTGTCTTTTTATGCCCTGTTTTGGCAGATTTTTCACTTTTTAGCATGAGTGACCACTCTGATTTGGTCCCGGTATGTGACTGCATATGGTGAAATAAGCGTTTTCAGAGCGTAAAAAGCTCAAAAAGCACACTTTTCACAGCCAAGTGGCTGCAATCATCATCTTCTTGATGGAAAAGGTGGTTTTGTGTCTTTTTATGCCCTGTTTTGGCAGATTTTTCACTTTTTAGCATGAGTGACCACTCTGATTTGGTCCCGGTATGTGACTGCATATGGTGAAATAAGCGTTTTCAGAGCGTAAAAAGCTCAAAAAGCACACTTTTCACAGCCAAGTGGCTGCAATCATCATCTTCTTGATGGAAAAGGTGGTTTTGTGTCTTTTTATGCCCTGTTTTGGCAGATTTTTCACTTTTTAGCATGAGTGACCACTCTGATTTGGTCCCGGTATGTGACTGCATATGGTGAAATAAGCGTTTTCAGAGCGTAAAAAGCTCAAAAAGCACACTTTTCACAGCCAAGTGGCTGCAATCATCATCTTCTTGATGGAAAAGGTGGTTTTGTGTCTTTTTATGCCCTAAATTGGCAGATTTTTCACTTTTTAGCATCAGTGACCACTCTGATTTGGTCCCGGTATGTGACTGCATATGGTGAAATAAGCGTTTTCAGAGCGTAAAAAGCTCAAAAAGCACACTTTTCACAGCCAAGTGGCTGCAATCATCATCTTCTTGATGGAAAAGGTGGTTTTGTGTCTTTTTATGCCCTGTTTTGGCAGATTTTTCACTTTTTAGCATCAGTGACCACTGTGATTTGGTCCCGGTATGTGACTGCATATGGTGAAATAAGCGTTTTCAGAGCGTAAAAAGCTCAAAAAGCACACTTTTCACAGCCAAGTGGCTGCAATCATCATCTTCTTGATGGAAAAGGTGGTTTTGTGTCTTTTTATGCCCTAAATTGGCAGATTTTTCACTTTTTAGCATCAGTGACCACTCTGATTTGGTCCCGGTATGTGACTGCATATGGTGAAATAAGCGTTTTCAGAGCGTAAAAAGCTCAAAAAGCACACTTTTCACAGCCAAGTGGCTGCAATCATCATCTTCTTGATGGAAAAGGTGGTTTTGTGTCTTTTTATGCCCTAAATTGGCAGATTTTTCACTTTTTAGCATCAGTGACCACTGTGATTTGGTCCCGGTATGTGACTGCATATGGTGAAATAAGCGTTTTCAGAGCGTAAAAAGCTCAAAAAGCACACTTTTCACAGCCAAGTGGCTGCAATCATCATCTTCTTGATGGAAAAGGTGGTTTTGTGTCTTTTTATGCCCTGTTTTGGCAGATTTTTCACTTTTTAGCAGGAGTGACCACTCTGATTTGGTCCCGGTATGTGACTGCATATGGTGAAATAAACGTTTTCAGAGCGTAAAAAGCTCAAAAAGCACACTTTTCACAGCCAAGTGGCTGCAATCATCATCTTCTTGATGGAAAAGGTGGTTTTGTGTCTTTTTATGCCCTGTTTTGGCAGATTTTTCACTTTTTAGCATCAGTGACCACTCTGATTTGGTCCCGGTATGTGACTGCATATGGTGAAATAAGCGTTTTCAGAGCGTAAAAAGCTCAAAAAGCACACTTTTCACAGCCAAGTGGCTGCAATCATCATCTTCTTGATGGAAAAGGTGGTTTTGTGTCTTTTTATGCCCTAAATTGGCAGATTTATCACTTTTTAGCATGAGTGACCACTGTGATTTGGTCCCGGTATGTGACTGCATATGGTGAAATAAGCGTTTTCAGAGCGTAAAAAGCTCAAAAAGCACACTTTTCACAGCCAAGTGGCTGCAATCATCATCTTCTTGATGGAAAAGGTGGTTTTGTGTCTTTTTATGCCCTGTTTTGGCAGATTTTTCACTTTTTAGCATCAGTGACCACTGTGATTTGGTCCCGGTATGTGACTGCATATGGTGAAATAAGCGTTTTCAGAGCGTAAAAAGCTCAAAAAGCACACTTTTCACAGCCAAGTGGCTGCAATCATCATCTTCTTGATGGAAAAGGTGGTTTTGTGTCTTTTTATGCCCTGTTTTGGCAGATTTTTCACTTTTTAGCATCAGTGACCACTCTGATTTGGTCCCGGTATGTGACTGCATATGGTGAAATAAGCGTTTTCAGAGCGTAAAAAGCTCAAAAAGCACACTTTTCACAGCCAAGTGGCTGCAATCATCATCTTCTTGATGGAAAAGGTGGTTTTGTGTCTTTTTATGCCCTAAATTGGCAGATTTTTCACTTTTTAGCATGAGTGACCACCCTGATTTGGTCCCAGTATGTGACTGCATATGGTGAAATAAGCGTTTTCAGAGCGTAAAAAGCTCAAAAAGCACACTTTTCACAGCCAAGTGGCTGCAATCATCATCTTCTTGATGGAAAAGGTGGTTTTGTGTCTTTTTATGCCCTAAATTGGCAGATTTTTTCACTTTTTAGCATGAGTGACCACTGTGATTTGGTCCCGGTATGTGACTGCATATGGTGAAATAAGCGTTTTCAGAGCGTAAAAAGCTCAAAAAGCACACTTTTCACAGCCAAGTGGCTGCAATCATCATCTTCTTGATGGAAAAGGTGGTTTTGTGTCTTTTTATGCCCTAAATTGGCAGATTTTTTCACTTTTTAGCATGAGTGACCACTGTGATTTGGTCCCGGTATGTGACTGCATATGGTGAAATAAGCGTTTTCAGAGCGTAAAAAGCTCAAAAAGCACACTTTTCACAGCCAAGTGGCTGCAATCATCATCTTCTTGATGGAAAAGGTGGTTTTGTGTCTTTTTATGCCCTGTTATGGCAGATTTTTCACTTTTTAGCATCAGTGACCACTGTGATTTGGTCCCGGTATGTGACTGCATATGGTGAAATAAGCGTTTTCAGAGCGTAAAAAGCTCAAAAAGCACCCTTTTCACAGCCAAGTGGCTGCAATCATCATCTTCTTGATGGAAAAGGTGGTTTTGTGTCTTTTTATGCCCTGTTTTGGCAGATTTATCACTTTTTAGCATGAGTGACCACTGTGATTTGGTCCCGGTATGTGACTGCATATGGTGAAATAAGCGTTTTCAGAGCGTAAAAAGCTCAAAAAGCACACTTTTCACAGCCAAGTGGCTGCAATCATCATCTTCTTGATGGAAAAGGTGGTTTTGTGTCTTTTTATGCCCTAAATTGGCAGATTTTTTCACTTTTTAGCATGAGTGACCACTGTGATTTGGTCCCGGTATGTGACTGCATATGGTGAAATAAGCGTTTTCAGAGCGTAAAAAGCTCAAAAAGCACACTTTTCACTGCCAAGTGGCTTCAATCATCATCTTCTTGATGGAAAAGGTGGTTTTGTGTCTTTTTATGCCCTGTTTTGGCAGATTTTTCACTTTTTAGCATCAGTGACCACTGTGATTTGGTCCCGGTATGTGACTGCATATGGTGAAATAAGCGTTTTCAGAGCGTAAAAAGCTCAAAAAGCACACTTTTCACAGCCAAGTGGCTGCAATCATCATCTTCTTGATGGAAAAGGTGGTTTTGTGTCTTTTTATGCCCTGTTTTGGCAGATTTTTCACTTTTTAGCATCAGTGACCACTCTGATTTGGTCCCGGTATGTGACTGCATATGGTGAAATAAGCGTTTTCAGAGCGTAAAAAGCTCAAAAAGCACCCTTTTCACAGCCAAGTGGCTGCAATCATCATCTTCTTGATGGAAAAGGTGGTTTTGTGTCTTTTTATGCCCTGTTTTGGCAGATTTTTCACTTTTTAGCATCAGTGACCACTCTGATTTGGTCCCGGTATGTGACTGCATATGGTGAAATAAGCGTTTTCAGAGCGTAAAAAGCTCAAAAAGCACACTTTTCACAGCCAAGTGGCTGCAATCATCATCTTCTTGATGGAAAAGGTGGTTTTGTGTCTTTTTATGCCCTAAATTGGCAGATTTTTCACTTTTTAGCATGAGTGACCACTCTGATTTGGTCCCGGTATGTGACTGCATATGGTGAAATAAGCGTTTTCAGAGCGTAAAAAGCTCAAAAAGCACACTTTTCACAGCCAAGTGGCTGCAATCATCATCTTCTTGATGGAAAAGGTGGTTTTGTGTCTTTTTATGCCCTAAATTGGCAGATTTTTCACTTTTTAGCATGAGTGACCACTCTGATTTGGTCCCGGTATGTGACTGCATATGGTGAAATAAGCGTTTTCAGAGCGTAAAAAGCTCAAAAAGCACACTTTTCACAGCCAAGTGGCTGCAATCATCATCTTCTTGATGGAAAAGGTGGTTTTGTGTCTTTTTATGCCCTGTTTTGGCAGATTTTTCACTTTTTAGCATGAGTGACCACTCTGATTTGGTCCCGGTATGTGACTGCATATGGTGAAATAAGCGTTTTCAGAGCGTAAAAAGCTCAAAATGCACACTTTTCACAGCCAAGTGGCTGCAATCATCATCTTCTTGATGGAAAAGGTGGTTTTGTGTCTTTTTATGCCCTGTTTTGGCAGATTTTTCACTTTTTAGCATCAGTGACCACTGTGATTTGGTCCCGGTATGTGACTGCATATGGTGAAATAAGCGTTTTCAAAGCGTAAAAAGCTCAAAAAGCACACTTTTCACAGCCAAGTGGCTGCAATCATCATCTTCTTGATGGAAAAGGTGGTTTTGTGTCTTTTTATGCCCTGTTTTGGCAGATTTTTCACTTTTTAGCATCAGTGACCACTGTGATTTGGTCCCGGTATGTGACTGCATATGGTGAAATAAGCGTTTTCAGAGCGTAAAAAGCTCAAAAAGCACACTTTTCACAGCCAAGTGGCTGCAATCATCATCTTCTTGATGGAAAAGGTGGTTTTGTGTCTTTTTATGCCCTAAATTGGCAGATTTTTCACTTTTTAGCATGAGTGACCACTGTGATTTGGTCCCGGTATGTGACTGCATATGGTGAAATAAGCGTTTTCAGAGCGTAAAAAGCTCAAAAAGCACCCTTTTCACAGCCAAGTGGCTGCAATCATCATCTTCTTGATGGAAAAGGTGGTTTTGTGTCTTTTTATGCCCTGTTTTGGCAGATTTTTCACTTTTTAGCATCAGTGACCACTCTGATTTGGTCCCGGTATGTGACTGCATATGGTGAAATAAGCGTTTTCAGAGCGTAAAAAGCTCAAAAAGCACCCTTTTCACAGCCAAGTGGCTGCAATCATCATCTTCTTGATGGAAAAGGTGGTTTTGTGTCTTTTTATGCCCTGTTTTGGCAGATTTTTCACTTTTTAGCATCAGTGACCACTCTGATTTGGTCCCGGTATGTGACTGCATATGGTGAAATAAGCGTTTTCAGAGCGTAAAAAGCTCAAAAAGCACACTTTTCACAGCCAAGTGGCTGCAATCATCATCTTCTTGATGGAAAAGGTGGTTTTGTGTCTTTTTATGCCCTAAATTGGCAGATTTTTCACTTTTTAGCATCAGTGACCACTCTGATTTGGTCCCGGTATGTGACTGCATATGGTGAAATAAGCGTTTTCAGAGCGTAAAAAGCTCAAAAAGCACACTTTTCACAGCCAAGTGGCTGCAATCATCATCTTCTTGATGGAAAAGGTGGTTTTGTGTCTTTTTATGCCCTAAATTGGCAGATTTTTCACTTTTTAGCATGAGTGACCACTGTGATTTGGTCCCGGTATGTGACTGCATATGGTGAAATAAGCGTTTTCAGAGCGTAAAAAGCTCAAAAAGCACACTTTTCACAGCCAAGTGGCTGCAATCATCATCTTCTTGATGGAAAAGGTGGTTTTGTGTCTTTTTATGCCCTGTTTTTGCAGATTTTTCACTTTTTAGCATCAGTGACCACTCTGATTTGGTCCCGGTATGTGACTGCATATGGTGAAATAAGCGTTTTCAGAGCGTAAAAAGCTCAAAAAGCACCCTTTTCACAGCCAAGTGGCTGCAATCATCATCTTCTTGATGGAAAAGGTGGTTTTGTGTCTTTTTATGCCCTGTTTTTGCAGATTTTTCACTTTTTAGCATCAGTGACCACTGTGATTTGGTCCCGGTATGTGACTGCATATGGTGAAATAAGCGTTTTCAGAGCGTAAAAAGCTCAAAAAGCACCCTTTTCACAGCCAAGTGGCTTCAATCATCATCTTCTTGATGGAAAAGGTGGTTTTGTGTCTTTTTATGCCCTGTTTTGGCAGATTTTTCACTTTTTAGCATGAGTGACCACTGTGATTTGGTCCCGGTATGTGACTGCATATGGTGAAATAAGCGTTTTCAGAGCGTAAAAAGCTCAAAAAGCACACTTTTCACAGCCAAGTGGCTGCAATCATCATCTTCTTGATGGAAAAGGTGGTTTTGTGTCTTTTTATGCCCTGTTTTGGCAGATTTTTCACTTTTTAGCATGAGTGACCACTGTGATTTGGTCCCGGTATGTGACTGCATATGGTGAAATAAGCGTTTTCAGAGCGTAAAAAGCTCAAAAAGCACACTTTTCACAGCCAAGTGGCTGCAATCATCATCTTCTTGATGGAAAAGGTGGTTTTGTGTCTTTTTATGCCCTAAATTGGCAGATTTTTCACTTTTTAGCATGAGTGACCACTGTGATTTGGTCCCGGTATGTGACTGCATATGGTGAAATAAGCGTTTTCAGAGCGTAAAAAGCTCAAAAAGCACACTTTTCACAGCCAAGTGGCTGCAATCATCATCTTCTTGATGGAAAAGGTGGTTTTGTGTCTTTTTATGCCCTGTTTTGGCAGATTTTTCACTTTTTAGCATGAGTGACCACTGTGATTTGGTCCCGGTATGTGACTGCATATGGTGAAATAAGCGTTTTCAGAGCGTAAAAAGCTCAAAAAGCACACTTTTCACAGCCAAGTGGCTGCAATCATCATCTTCTTGATGGAAAAGGTGGTTTTGTGTCTTTTTATGCCCTGTTTTGGCAGATTTTTCACTTTTTAGCATGAGTGACCACTCTGATTTGGTCCCGGTATGTGACTGCATATGGTGAAATAAGCGTTTTCAGAGCGTAAAAAGCTCAAAAAGCACACTTTTCACAGCCAAGTGGCTGCAATCATCATCTTCTTGATGGAAAAGGTGGTTTTGTGTCTTTTTATGCCCTAAATTGGCAGATTTTTCACTTTTTAGCATCAGTGACCACTCTGATTTGGTCCCGGTATGTGACTGCATATGGTGAAATAAGCGTTTTCAGAGCGTAAAAAGCTCAAAAAGCACACTTTTCACAGCCAAGTGGCTGCAATCATCATCTTCTTGATGGAAAAGGTGGTTTTGTGTCTTTTTATGCCCTAAATTGGCAGATTTTTCACTTTTTAGCATCAGTGACCACTCTGATTTGGTCCCGGTATGTGACTGCATATGGTGAAATAAGCGTTTTCAGAGCGTAAAAAGCTCAAAAAGCACACTTTTCACAGCCAAGTGGCTGCAATCATCATCTTCTTGATGGAAAAGGTGGTTTTGTGTCTTTTTATGCCCTGTTTTTGCAGATTTTTCACTTTTTAGCATCAGTGATCACTCTGATTTGGTCCCGGTATGTGACTGCATATGGTGAAATAAGCGTTTTCAGAGCGTAAAAAGCTCAAAAAGCACCCTTTTCACAGCCAAGTGGCTTCAATCATCATCTTCTTGATGGAAAAGGTGGTTTTGTGTCTTTTTATGCCCTGTTTTGGCAGATTTTTCACTTTTTAGCATCAGTGACCACTGTGATTTGGTCCCGGTATGTGACTGCATATGGTGAAATAAGCGTTTTCAGAGCGTAAAAAGCTCAAAAAGCACACTTTTCACAGCCAAGTGGCTGCAATCATCATCTTCTTGATGGAAAAGGTGGTTTTGTGTCTTTTTATGCCCTGTTTTGGCAGATTTTTCACTTTTTAGCATCAGTGACCACTCTGATTTGGTCCCGGTATGTGACTGCATATGGTGAAATAAGCGTTTTCAGAGCGTAAAAAGCTCAAAAAGCACACTTTTCACAGCCAAGTGGCTGCAATCATCATCTTCTTGATGGAAAAGGTGGTTTTGTGTCTTTTTATGCCCTGTTTTGGCAGATTTTTCACTTTTTAGCATCAGTGACCACTCTGATTTGGTCCCGGTATGTGACTGCATATGGTGAAATAAGCGTTTTCAGAGCGTAAAAAGCTCAAAAAGCACACTTTTCACAGCCAAGTGGCTGCAATCATCATCTTCTTGATGGAAAAGGTGGTTTTGTGTCTTTTTATGCCCTGTTTTGGCAGATTTTTCACTTTTTAGCATCAGTGACCACTCTGATTTGGTCCCGGTATGTGACTGCATATGGTGAAATAAGCGTTTTCAGAGCGTAAAAAGCTCAAAAAGCACACTTTTCACAGCCAAGTGGCTGCAATCATCATCTTCTTGATGGAAAAGGTGGTTTTGTGTCTTTTTATGCCCTAAATTGGCAGATTTTTCACTTTTTAGCATGAGTGACCACTCTGATTTGGTCCCGGTATGTGACTGCATATGGTGAAATAAGCGTTTTCAGAGCGTAAAAAGCTCAAAAAGCACACTTTTCACAGCCAAGTGGCTGCAATCATCATCTTCTTGATGGAAAAGGTGGTTTTGTGTCTTTTTATGCCCTAAATTGGCAGATTTTTCACTTTTTAGCATGAGTGACCACTCTGATTTGGTCCCGGTATGTGACTGCATATGGTGAAATAAGCGTTTTCAGAGCGTAAAAAGCTCAAAAAGCACACTTTTCACAGCCAAGTGGCTGCAATCATCATCTTCTTGATGGAAAAGGTGGTTTTGTGTCTTTTTATGCCCTAAATTGGCAGATTTTTCACTTTTTAGCATCAGTGACCACTCTGATTTGGTCCCGGTATGTGACTGCATATGGTGAAATAAGCGTTTTCAGAGCGTAAAAAGCTCAAAAAGCACACTTTTCACAGCCAAGTGGCTGCAATCATCATCTTCTTGATGGAAAAGGTGGTTTTGTGTCTTTTTATGCCCTGTTTTTGCAGATTTTTCACTTTTTAGCATCAGTGATCACTCTGATTTGGTCCCGGTATGTGACTGCATATGGTGAAATAAGCGTTTTCAGAGCGTAAAAAGCTCAAAAAGCACCCTTTTCACAGCCAAGTGGCTTCAATCATCATCTTCTTGATGGAAAAGGTGGTTTTGTGTCTTTTTATGCCCTGTTTTGGCAGATTTTTCACTTTTTAGCATCAGTGACCACTGTGATTTGGTCCCGGTATGTGACTGCATATGGTGAAATAAGCGTTTTCAGAGCGTAAAAAGCTCAAAAAGCACACTTTTCACAGCCAAGTGGCTGCAATCATCATCTTCTTGATGGAAAAGGTGGTTTTGTGTCTTTTTATGCCCTGTTTTGGCAGATTTTTCACTTTTTAGCATCAGTGACCACTCTGATTTGGTCCCGGTATGTGACTGCATATGGTGAAATAAGCGTTTTCAGAGCGTAAAAAGCTCAAAAAGCACACTTTTCACAGCCAAGTGGCTGCAATCATCATCTTCTTGATGGAAAAGGTGGTTTTGTGTCTTTTTATGCCCTGTTTTGGCAGATTTTTCACTTTTTAGCATCAGTGACCACTCTGATTTGGTCCCGGTATGTGACTGCATATGGTGAAATAAGCGTTTTCAGAGCGTAAAAAGCTCAAAAAGCACACTTTTCACAGCCAAGTGGCTGCAATCATCATCTTCTTGATGGAAAAGGTGGTTTTGTGTCTTTTTATGCCCTAAATTGGCAGATTTTTCACTTTTTAGCATGAGTGACCACTCTGATTTGGTCCCGGTATGTGACTGCATATGGTGAAATAAGCGTTTTCAGAGCGTAAAAAGCTCAAAAAGCACACTTTTCACAGCCAAGTGGCTGCAATCATCATCTTCTTGATGGAAAAGGTGGTTTTGTGTCTTTTTATGCCCTAAATTGGCAGATTTTTCACTTTTTAGCATGAGTGACCACTCTGATTTGGTCCCGGTATGTGACTGCATATGGTGAAATAAGCGTTTTCAGAGCGTAAAAAGCTCAAAAAGCACACTTTTCACAGCCAAGTGGCTGCAATCATCATCTTCTTGATGGAAAAGGTGGTTTTGTGTCTTTTTATGCCCTAAATTGGCAGATTTTTCACTTTTTAGCATGAGTGACCACTCTGATTTGGTCCCGGTATGTGACTGCATATGGTGAAATAAGCGTTTTCAGAGCGTAAAAAGCTCAAAAAGCACACTTTTCACAGCCAAGTGGCTGCAATCATCATCTTCTTGATGGAAAAGGTGGTTTTGTGTCTTTTTATGCCCTGTTTTTGCAGATTTTTCACTTTTTAGCATCAGTGACCACTGTGATTTGGTCCCGGTATGTGACTGCATATGGTGAAATAAGCGTTTTCAGAGCGTAAAAAGCTCAAAAAGCACACTTTTCACAGCCAAGTGGCTGCAATCATCATCTTCTTGATGGAAAAGGTGGTTTTGTGTCTTTTTATGCCCTGTTTTGGCAGATTTTTCACTTTTTAGCATCAGTGACCACTGTGATTTGGTCCCGGTATGTGACTGCATATGGTGAAATAAGCGTTTTCAGAGCGTAAAAAGCTCAAAAAGCACACTTTTCACAGCCAAGTGGCTGCAATCATCATCTTCTTGATGGAAAAGGTGGTTTTGTGTCTTTTTATGCCCTAAATTGGCAGATTTTTCACTTTTTAGCATCAGTGACCACTGTGATTTGGTCCCGGTATGTGACTGCATATGGTGAAATAAGCGTTTTCAGAGCGTAAAAAGCTCAAAAAGCACACTTTTCACAGCCAAGTGGCTGCAATCATCATCTTCTTGATGGAAAAGGTGGTTTTGTGTCTTTTTATGCCCTGTCTTGGCAGATTTTTCACTTTTTAGCATGAGTGACCACTCTGATTTGGTCCCGGTATGTGACTGCATATGGTGAAATAAGCGTTTTCAGAGCGTAAAAAGCTCAAAAAGCACACTTTTCACAGCCAAGTGGCTGCAATCATCATCTTCTTGATGGAAAAGGTGGTTTTGTGTCTTTTTATGCCCTGTTTTGGCAGATTTTTCACTTTTTAGCATCAGTGACCACTCTGATTTGGTCCCGGTATGTGACTGCATATGGTGAAATAAGCGTTTTCAGAGCGTAAAAAGCTCAAAAAGCACACTTTTCACAGCCAAGTGGCTGCAATCATCATCTTCTTGATGGAAAAGGTGGTTTTGTGTCTTTTTATGCCCTGTTTTGGCAGATTTTTCACTTTTTAGCATGAGTGACCACTCTGATTTGGTCCCGGTATGTGACTGCATATGGTGAAATAAGCGTTTTCAGAGCGTAAAAAGCTCAAAAAGCACACTTTTCACAGCCAAGTGGCTGCAATCATCATCTTCTTGATGGAAAAGGTGGTTTTGTGTCTTTTTATGCCCTGTCTTGGCAGATTTTTCACTTTTTAGCATGAGTGACCACTCTGATTTGGTCCCGGTATGTGACTGCATATGGTGAAATAAGCGTTTTCAGAGCGTAAAAAGCTCAAAAAGCACACTTTTCACAGCCAAGTGGCTGCAATCATCATCTTCTTGATGGAAAAGGTGGTTTTGTGTCTTTTTATGCCCTGTCTTGGCAGATTTTTCACTTTTTAGCATGAGTGACCACTCTGATTTGGTCCCGGTATGTGACTGCATATGGTGAAATAAGCGTTTTCAGAGCGTAAAAAGCTCAAAAAGCACACTTTTCACAGCCAAGTGGCTGCAATCATCATCTTCTTGATGGAAAAGGTGGTTTTGTGTCTTTTTATGCCCTGTTTTGGCAGATTTTTCACTTTTTAGCATCAGTGACCACTCTGATTTGGTCCCGGTATGTGACTGCATATGGTGAAATAAGCGTTTTCAGAGCGTAAAAAGCTCAAAAAGCACACTTTTCACAGCCAAGTGGCTGCAATCATCATCTTCTTGATGGAAAAGGTGGTTTTGTGTCTTTTTATGCCCTGTTTTGGCAGATTTTTCACTTTTTAGCATCAGTGACCACTCTGATTTGGTCCCGGTATGTGACTGCATATGGTGAAATAAGCGTTTTCAGAGCGTAAAAAGCTCAAAAAGCACACTTTTCACAGCCAAGTGGCTGCAATCATCATCTTCTTGATGGAAAAGGTGGTTTTGTGTCTTTTTATGCCCTGTTTTTGCAGATTTTTCACTTTTTAGCATCAGTGATCACTCTGATTTGGTCCCGGTATGTGACTGCATATGGTGAAATAAGCGTTTTCAGAGCGTAAAAAGCTCAAAAAGCACCCTTTTCACAGCCAAGTGGCTTCAATCATCATCTTCTTGATGGAAAAGGTGGTTTTGTGTCTTTTTATGCCCTGTTTTGGCAGATTTTTCACTTTTTAGCATCAGTGACCACTGTGATTTGGTCCCGGTATGTGACTGCATATGGTGAAATAAGCGTTTTCAGAGCGTAAAAAGCTCAAAAAGCACACTTTTCACAGCCAAGTGGCTGCAATCATCATCTTCTTGATGGAAAAGGTGGTTTTGTGTCACTGGCGTGAGTATATTGGCAGATTTTTCACTTTTTAGCATCAGTGACCACTGTGATTTGGTCCCGGTATGTGACTGCATATGGTGAAATAAGCGTTTTCAGAGCGTAAAAAGCTCAAAAAGCACACTTTTCACAGCCAAGTGGCTGCAATCATCATCTTCTTGATGGAAAAGGTGGTTTTGTGTCTTTTTATGCCCTGTCTTGGCAGATTTTTCACTTTTTAGCATGAGTGACCACTCTGATTTGGTCCCGGTATGTGACTGCATATGGTGAAATAAGCGTTTTCAGAGCGTAAAAAGCTCAAAAAGCACACTTTTCACAGCCAAGTGGCTGCAATCATCATCTTCTTGATGGAAAAGGTGGTTTTGTGTCTTTTTATGCCCTGTTTTGGCAGATTTTTCACTTTTTAGCATCAGTGACCACTCTGATTTGGTCCCGGTATGTGACTGCATATGGTGAAATAAGCGTTTTCAGAGCGTAAAAAGCTCAAAAAGCACACTTTTCACAGCCAAGTGGCTGCAATCATCATCTTCTTGATGGAAAAGGTGGTTTTGTGTCTTTTTATGCCCTGTTTTGGCAGATTTTTCACTTTTTAGCATCAGTGACCACTCTGATTTGGTCCCGGTATGTGACTGCATATGGTGAAATAAGCGTTTTCAGAGCGTAAAAAGCTCAAAAAGCACACTTTTCACAGCCAAGTGGCTGCAATCATCATCTTCTTGATGGAAAAGGTGGTTTTGTGTCTTTTTATGCCCTGTTTTGGCAGATTTTTCACTTTTTAGCATGAGTGACCACTCTGATTTGGTCCCGGTATGTGACTGCATATGGTGAAATAAGCGTTTTCAGAGCGTAAAAAGCTCAAAAAGCACACTTTTCACAGCCAAGTGGCTGCAATCATCATCTTCTTGATGGAAAAGGTGGTTTTGTGTCTTTTTATGCCCTGTCTTGGCAGATTTTTCACTTTTTAGCATGAGTGACCACTCTGATTTGGTCCCGGTATGTGACTGCATATGGTGAAATAAGCGTTTTCAGAGCGTAAAAAGCTCAAAAAGCACACTTTTCACAGCCAAGTGGCTGCAATCATCATCTTCTTGATGGAAAAGGTGGTTTTGTGTCTTTTTATGCCCTGTCTTGGCAGATTTTTCACTTTTTAGCATCAGTGACCACTCTGATTTGGTCCCGGTATGTGACTGCATATGGTGAAATAAGCGTTTTCAGAGCGTAAAAAGCTCAAAAAGCACACTTTTCACAGCCAAGTGGCTGCAATCATCATCTTCTTGATGGAAAAGGTGGTTTTGTGTCTTTTTATGCCCTGTTTTGGCAGATTTTTCACTTTTTAGCATCAGTGACCACTCTGATTTGGTCCCGGTATGTGACTGCATATGGTGAAATAAGCGTTTTCAGAGCGTAAAAAGCTCAAAAAGCACACTTTTCACAGCCAAGTGGCTGCAATCATCATCTTCTTGATGGAAAAGGTGGTTTTGTGTCTTTTTATGCCCTGTTTTGGCAGATTTTTCACTTTTTAGCATGAGTGACCACTCTGATTTGGTCCCGGTATGTGACTGCATATGGTGAAATAAGCGTTTTCAGAGCGTAAAAAGCTCAAAAAGCACACTTTTCACAGCCAAGTGGCTGCAATCATCATCTTCTTGATGGAAAAGGTGGTTTTGTGTCTTTTTATGCCCTGTCTTGGCAGATTTTTCACTTTTTAGCATGAGTGACCACTCTGATTTGGTCCCGGTATGTGACTGCATATGGTGAAATAAGCGTTTTCAGAGCGTAAAAAGCTCAAAAAGCACACTTTTCACAGCCAAGTGGCTGCAATCATCATCTTCTTGATGGAAAAGGTGGTTTTGTGTCTTTTTATGCCCTGTCTTGGCAGATTTTTCACTTTTTAGCATGAGTGACCACTCTGATTTGGTCCCGGTATGTGACTGCATATGGTGAAATAAGCGTTTTCAGAGCGTAAAAAGCTCAAAAAGCACACTTTTCACAGCCAAGTGGCTGCAATCATCATCTTCTTGATGGAAAAGGTGGTTTTGTGTCTTTTTATGCCCTGTTTTTGCAGATTTTTCACTTTTTAGCATCAGTGATCACTCTGATTTGGTCCCGGTATGTGACTGCATATGGTGAAATAAGCGTTTTCAGAGCGTAAAAAGCTCAAAAAGCACCCTTTTCACAGCCAAGTGGCTGCAATCATCATCTTCTTGATGGAAAAGGTGGTTTTGTGTCTTTTTATGCCCTGTTTTGGCAGATTTTTCACTTTTTAGCATCAGTGACCACTGTGATTTGGTCCCGGTATGTGACTGCATATGGTGAAATAAGCGTTTTCAGAGCGTAAAAAGCTCAAAAAGCACACTTTTCACAGCCAAGTGGCTGCAATCATCATCTTCTTGATGGAAAAGGTGGTTTTGTGTCTTTTTATGCCCTAAATTGGCAGATTTTTCACTTTTTAGCATCAGTGACCACTGTGATTTGGTCCCGGTATGTGACTGCATATGGTGAAATAAGCGTTTTCAGAGCGTAAA
Source organism: Lutjanus erythropterus (assembly GCF_056507025.1). Classification (NCBI taxonomy): domain Eukaryota; kingdom Metazoa; phylum Chordata; class Actinopteri; order Lutjaniformes; family Lutjanidae; genus Lutjanus; species Lutjanus erythropterus. The sequence goes on from NC_139322.1 coordinate 44,056,057, forward strand.
AAGCTCAAAAAGCACACTTTTCACAGCCAAGTGGCTGCAATCATCATCTTCTTGATGGAAAAGGTGGTTTTGTGTCTTTTTATGCCCTGTCTTGGCAGATTTTTCACTTTTTAGCATGAGTGACCACTCTGATTTGGTCCCGGTATGTGACTGCATATGGTGAAATAAGCGTTTTCAGAGCGTAAAAAGCTCAAAAAGCACACTTTTCACAGCCAAGTGGCTGCAATCATCATCTTCTTGATGGAAAAGGTGGTTTTGTGTCTTTTTATGCCCTGTTTTGGCAGATTTTTCACTTTTTAGCATCAGTGACCACTCTGATTTGGTCCCGGTATGTGACTGCATATGGTGAAATAAGCGTTTTCAGAGCGTAAAAAGCTCAAAAAGCACACTTTTCACAGCCAAGTGGCTGCAATCATCATCTTCTTGATGGAAAAGGTGGTTTTGTGTCTTTTTATGCCCTGTTTTGGCAGATTTTTCACTTTTTAGCATCAGTGACCACTCTGATTTGGTCCCGGTATGTGACTGCATATGGTGAAATAAGCGTTTTCAGAGCGTAAAAAGCTCAAAAAGCACACTTTTCACAGCCAAGTGGCTGCAATCATCATCTTCTTGATGGAAAAGGTGGTTTTGTGTCTTTTTATGCCCTGTTTTGGCAGATTTTTCACTTTTTAGCATCAGTGACCACTCTGATTTGGTCCCGGTATGTGACTGCATATGGTGAAATAAGCGTTTTCAGAGCGTAAAAAGCTCAAAAAGCACACTTTTCACAGCCAAGTGGCTGCAATCATCATCTTCTTGATGGAAAAGGTGGTTTTGTGTCTTTTTATGCCCTGTTTTGGCAGATTTTTCACTTTTTAGCATGAGTGACCACTCTGATTTGGTCCCGGTATGTGACTGCATATGGTGAAATAAGCGTTTTCAGAGCGTAAAAAGCTCAAAAAGCACACTTTTCACAGCCAAGTGGCTGCAATCATCATCTTCTTGATGGAAAAGGTGGTTTTGTGTCTTTTTATGCCCTGTCTTGGCAGATTTTTCACTTTTTAGCATCAGTGACCACTCTGATTTGGTCCCGGTATGTGACTGCATATGGTGAAATAAGCGTTTTCAGAGCGTAAAAAGCTCAAAAAGCACACTTTTCACAGCCAAGTGGCTGCAATCATCATCTTCTTGATGGAAAAGGTGGTTTTGTGTCTTTTTATGCCCTGTTTTGGCAGATTTTTCACTTTTTAGCATCAGTGACCACTCTGATTTGGTCCCGGTATGTGACTGCATATGGTGAAATAAGCGTTTTCAGAGCGTAAAAAGCTCAAAAAGCACACTTTTCACAGCCAAGTGGCTGCAATCATCATCTTCTTGATGGAAAAGGTGGTTTTGTGTCTTTTTATGCCCTGTTTTGGCAGATTTTTCACTTTTTAGCATGAGTGACCACTCTGATTTGGTCCCGGTATGTGACTGCATATGGTGAAATAAGCGTTTTCAGAGCGTAAAAAGCTCAAAAAGCACACTTTTCACAGCCAAGTGGCTGCAATCATCATCTTCTTGATGGAAAAGGTGGTTTTGTGTCTTTTTATGCCCTGTTTTGGCAGATTTTTCACTTTTTAGCATGAGTGACCACTCTGATTTGGTCCCGGTATGTGACTGCATATGGTGAAATAAGCGTTTTCAGAGCGTAAAAAGCTCAAAAAGCACACTTTTCACAGCCAAGTGGCTGCAATCATCATCTTCTTGATGGAAAAGGTGGTTTTGTGTCTTTTTATGCCCTAAATTGGCAGATTTTTCACTTTTTAGCATCAGTGACCACTCTGATTTGGTCCCGGTATGTGACTGCATATGGTGAAATAAGCGTTTTCAGAGCGTAAAAAGCTCAAAAAGCACACTTTTCACAGCCAAGTGGCTGCAATCATCATCTTCTTGATGGAAAAGGTGGTTTTGTGTCTTTTTATGCCCTGTTTTGGCAGATTTTTCACTTTTTAGCATCAGTGACCACTCTGATTTGGTCCCGGTATGTGACTGCATATGGTGAAATAAGCGTTTTCAGAGCGTAAAAAGCTCAAAAAGCACACTTTTCACAGCCAAGTGGCTGCAATCATCATCTTCTTGATGGAAAAGGTGGTTTTGTGTCTTTTTATGCCCTGTTTTGGCAGATTTTTCACTTTTTAGCATCAGTGACCACTGTGATTTGGTCCCGGTATGTGACTGCATATGGTGAAATAAGCGTTTTCAGAGCGTAAAAAGCTCAAAAAGCACACTTTTCACAGCCAAGTGGCTGCAATCATCATCTTCTTGATGGAAAAGGTGGTTTTGTGTCTTTTTATGCCCTGTTTTGGCAGATTTTTCACTTTTTAGCATGAGTGACCACTCTGATTTGGTCCCGGTATGTGACTGCATATGGTGAAATAAGCGTTTTCAGAGCGTAAAAAGCTCAAAAAGCACACTTTTCACAGCCAAGTGGCTGCAATCATCATCTTCTTGATGGAAAAGGTGGTTTTGTGTCTTTTTATGCCCTGTTTTGGCAGATTTTTCACTTTTTAGCATCAGTGACCACTCTGATTTGGTCCCGGTATGTGACTGCATATGGTGAAATAAGCGTTTTCAGAGCGTAAAAAGCTCAAAAAGCACACTTTTCACAGCCAAGTGGCTGCAATCATCATCTTCTTGATGGAAAAGGTGGTTTTGTGTCTTTTTATGCCCTAAATTGGCAGATTTTTCACTTTTTAGCATCAGTGACCACTCTGATTTGGTCCCGGTATGTGACTGCATATGGTGAAATAAGCGTTTTCAGAGCGTAAAAAGCTCAAAAAGCACACTTTTCACAGCCAAGTGGCTGCAATCATCATCTTCTTGATGGAAAAGGTGGTTTTGTGTCTTTTTATGCCCTGTTTTGGCAGATTTTTCACTTTTTAGCATCAGTGACCACTCTGATTTGGTCCCGGTATGTGACTGCATATGGTGAAATAAGCGTTTTCAGAGCGTAAAAAGCTCAAAAAGCACACTTTTCACAGCCAAGTGGCTGCAATCATCATCTTCTTGATGGAAAAGGTGGTTTTGTGTCTTTTTATGCCCTGTTTTGGCAGATTTTTCACTTTTTAGCATCAGTGACCACTCTGATTTGGTCCCGGTATGTGACTGCATATGGTGAAATAAGCGTTTTCAGAGCGTAAAAAGCTCAAAAAGCACCCTTTTCACAGCCAAGTGGCTGCAATCATCATCTTCTTGATGGAAAAGGTGGTTTTGTGTCTTTTTATGCCCTAAATTGGCAGATTTTTCACTTTTTAGCATCAGTGACCACTCTGATTTGGTCCCGGTATGTGACTGCATATGGTGAAATAAGCGTTTTCAGAGCGTAAAAAGCTCAAAAAGCACACTTTTCACAGCCAAGTGGCTGCAATCATCATCTTCTTGATGGAAAAGGTGGTTTTGTGTCTTTTTATGCCCTAAATTGGCAGATTTTTCACTTTTTAGCATGAGTGACCACTCTGATTTGGTCCCGGTATGTGACTGCATATGGTGAAATAAGCGTTTTCAGAGCGTAAAAAGCTCAAAAAGCACACTTTTCACAGCCAAGTGGCTGCAATCATCATCTTCTTGATGGAAAAGGTGGTTTTGTGTCTTTTTATGCCCTAAATTGGCAGATTTTTCACTTTTTAGCATGAGTGACCACTGTGATTTGGTCCCGGTATGTGACTGCATATGGTGAAATAAGCGTTTTCAGAGCGTAAAAAGCTCAAAAAGCACACTTTTCACAGCCAAGTGGCTGCAATCATCATCTTCTTGATGGAAAAGGTGGTTTTGTGTCTTTTTATGCCCTAAATTGGCAGATTTTTCACTTTTTAGCATGAGTGACCACTGTGATTTGGTCCCGGTATGTGACTGCATATGGTGAAATAAGCGTTTTCAGAGCGTAAAAAGCTCAAAAAGCACCCTTTTCACAGCCAAGTGGCTGCAATCATCATCTTCTTGATGGAAAAGGTGGTTTTGTGTCTTTTTATGCCCTGTTTTGGCAGATTTTTCACTTTTTAGCATCAGTGACCACTCTGATTTGGTCCCGGTATGTGACTGCATATGGTGAAATAAGCGTTTTCAGAGCGTAAAAAGCTCAAAAAGCACACTTTTCACAGCCAAGTGGCTGCAATCATCATCTTCTTGATGGAAAAGGTGGTTTTGTGTCTTTTTATGCCCTAAATTGGCAGATTTTTCACTTTTTAGCATGAGTGACCACTCTGATTTGGTCCCGGTATGTGACTGCATATGGTGAAATAAGCGTTTTCAGAGCGTAAAAAGCTCAAAAAGCACACTTTTCACAGCCAAGTGGCTGCAATCATCATCTTCTTGATGGAAAAGGTGGTTTTGTGTCTTTTTATGCCCTAAATTGGCAGATTTTTCACTTTTTAGCATGAGTGACCACTCTGATTTGGTCCCGGTATGTGACTGCATATGGTGAAATAAGCGTTTTCAGAGCGTAAAAAGCTCAAAAAGCACACTTTTCACAGCCAAGTGGCTGCAATCATCATCTTCTTGATGGAAAAGGTGGTTTTGTGTCTTTTTATGCCCTAAATTGGCAGATTTTTCACTTTTTAGCATGAGTGACCACTCTGATTTGGTCCCGGTATGTGACTGCATATGGTGAAATAAGCGTTTTCAGAGCGTAAAAAGCTCAAAAAGCACACTTTTCACAGCCAAGTGGCTGCAATCATCATCTTCTTGATGGAAAAGGTGGTTTTGTGTCTTTTTATGCCCTGTTTTGGCAGATTTTTCACTTTTTAGCATGAGTGACCACTGTGATTTGGTCCCGGTATGTGACTGCATATGGTGAAATAAGCGTTTTCAGAGCGTAAAAAGCTCAAAAAGCACACTTTTCACAGCCAAGTGGCTGCAATCATCATCTTCTTGATGGAAAAGGTGGTTTTGTGTCTTTTTATGCCCTGTTTTGGCAGATTTTTCACTTTTTAGCATCAGTGACCACTGTGATTTGGTCCCGGTATGTGACTGCATATGGTGAAATAAGCGTTTTCAGAGCGTAAAAAGCTCAAAAAGCACACTTTTCACAGCCAAGTGGCTGCAATCATCATCTTCTTGATGGAAAAGGTGGTTTTGTGTCTTTTTATGCCCTAAATTGGCAGATTTTTCACTTTTTAGCATGAGTGACCACTCTGATTTGGTCCCGGTATGTGACTGCATATGGTGAAATAAGCGTTTTCAGAGCGTAAAAAGCTCAAAAAGCACACTTTTCACAGCCAAGTGGCTGCAATCATCATCTTCTTGATGGAAAAGGTGGTTTTGTGTCTTTTTATGCCCTGTTTTGGCAGATTTTTCACTTTTTAGCATGAGTGACCACTGTGATTTGGTCCCGGTATGTGACTGCATATGGTGAAATAAGCGTTTTCAGAGCGTAAAAAGCTCAAAAAGCACACTTTTCACAGCCAAGTGGCTGCAATCATCATCTTCTTGATGGAAAAGGTGGTTTTGTGTCTTTTTATGCCCTGTTTTTGCAGATTTTTCACTTTTTAGCATCAGTGATCACTCTGATTTGGTCCCGGTATGTGACTGCATATGGTGAAATAAGCGTTTTCAGAGCGTAAAAAGCTCAAAAAGCACCCTTTTCACAGCCAAGTGGCTTCAATCATCATCTTCTTGATGGAAAAGGTGGTTTTGTGTCTTTTTATGCCCTGTTTTGGCAGATTTTTCACTTTTTAGCATGAGTGACCACTCTGATTTGGTCCCGGTATGTGACTGCATATGGTGAAATAAGCGTTTTCAGAGCGTAAAAAGCTCAAAAAGCACACTTTTCACAGCCAAGTGGCTGCAATCATCATCTTCTTGATGGAAAAGGTGGTTTTGTGTCTTTTTATGCCCTGTCTTGGCAGATTTTTCACTTTTTAGCATGAGTGACCACTCTGATTTGGTCCCGGTATGTGACTGCATATGGTGAAATAAGCGTTTTCAGAGCGTAAAAAGCTCAAAAAGCACACTTTTCACAGCCAAGTGGCTGCAATCATCATCTTCTTGATGGAAAAGGTGGTTTTGTGTCTTTTTATGCCCTGTTTTGGCAGATTTTTCACTTTTTAGCATCAGTGACCACTCTGATTTGGTCCCGGTATGTGACTGCATATGGTGAAATAAGCGTTTTCAGAGCGTAAAAAGCTCAAAAAGCACACTTTTCACAGCCAAGTGGCTGCAATCATCATCTTCTTGATGGAAAAGGTGGTTTTGTGTCTTTTTATGCCCTGTTTTGGCAGATTTTTCACTTTTTAGCATCAGTGACCACTGTGATTTGGTCCCGGTATGTGACTGCATATGGTGAAATAAGCGTTTTCAGAGCGTAAAAAGCTCAAAAAGCACACTTTTCACAGCCAAGTGGCTGCAATCATCATCTTCTTGATGGAAAAGGTGGTTTTGTGTCTTTTTATGCCCTAAATTGGCAGATTTTTCACTTTTTAGCATCAGTGACCACTGTGATTTGGTCCCGGTATGTGACTGCATATGGTGAAATAAGCGTTTTCAGAGCGTAAAAAGCTCAAAAAGCACACTTTTCACAGCCAAGTGGCTGCAATCATCATCTTCTTGATGGAAAAGGTGGTTTTGTGTCTTTTTATGCCCTGTCTTGGCAGATTTTTCACTTTTTAGCATGAGTGACCACTCTGATTTGGTCCCGGTATGTGACTGCATATGGTGAAATAAGCGTTTTCAGAGCGTAAAAAGCTCAAAAAGCACACTTTTCACAGCCAAGTGGCTGCAATCATCATCTTCTTGATGGAAAAGGTGGTTTTGTGTCTTTTTATGCCCTGTTTTGGCAGATTTTTCACTTTTTAGCATCAGTGACCACTCTGATTTGGTCCCGGTATGTGACTGCATATGGTGAAATAAGCGTTTTCAGAGCGTAAAAAGCTCAAAAAGCACACTTTTCACAGCCAAGTGGCTGCAATCATCATCTTCTTGATGGAAAAGGTGGTTTTGTGTCTTTTTATGCCCTGTTTTGGCAGATTTTTCACTTTTTAGCATCAGTGACCACTCTGATTTGGTCCCGGTATGTGACTGCATATGGTGAAATAAGCGTTTTCAGAGCGTAAAAAGCTCAAAAAGCACACTTTTCACAGCCAAGTGGCTGCAATCATCATCTTCTTGATGGAAAAGGTGGTTTTGTGTCTTTTTATGCCCTGTTTTGGCAGATTTTTCACTTTTTAGCATGAGTGACCACTCTGATTTGGTCCCGGTATGTGACTGCATATGGTGAAATAAGCGTTTTCAGAGCGTAAAAAGCTCAAAAAGCACACTTTTCACAGCCAAGTGGCTGCAATCATCATCTTCTTGATGGAAAAGGTGGTTTTGTGTCTTTTTATGCCCTGTCTTGGCAGATTTTTCACTTTTTAGCATGAGTGACCACTCTGATTTGGTCCCGGTATGTGACTGCATATGGTGAAATAAGCGTTTTCAGAGCGTAAAAAGCTCAAAAAGCACACTTTTCACAGCCAAGTGGCTGCAATCATCATCTTCTTGATGGAAAAGGTGGTTTTGTGTCTTTTTATGCCCTGTCTTGGCAGATTTTTCACTTTTTAGCATCAGTGACCACTCTGATTTGGTCCCGGTATGTGACTGCATATGGTGAAATAAGCGTTTTCAGAGCGTAAAAAGCTCAAAAAGCACACTTTTCACAGCCAAGTGGCTGCAATCATCATCTTCTTGATGGAAAAGGTGGTTTTGTGTCTTTTTATGCCCTGTTTTGGCAGATTTTTCACTTTTTAGCATCAGTGACCACTCTGATTTGGTCCCGGTATGTGACTGCATATGGTGAAATAAGCGTTTTCAGAGCGTAAAAAGCTCAAAAAGCACACTTTTCACAGCCAAGTGGCTGCAATCATCATCTTCTTGATGGAAAAGGTGGTTTTGTGTCTTTTTATGCCCTGTTTTGGCAGATTTTTCACTTTTTAGCATGAGTGACCACTCTGATTTGGTCCCGGTATGTGACTGCATATGGTGAAATAAGCGTTTTCAGAGCGTAAAAAGCTCAAAAAGCACACTTTTCACAGCCAAGTGGCTGCAATCATCATCTTCTTGATGGAAAAGGTGGTTTTGTGTCTTTTTATGCCCTGTCTTGGCAGATTTTTCACTTTTTAGCATGAGTGACCACTCTGATTTGGTCCCGGTATGTGACTGCATATGGTGAAATAAGCGTTTTCAGAGCGTAAAAAGCTCAAAAAGCACACTTTTCACAGCCAAGTGGCTGCAATCATCATCTTCTTGATGGAAAAGGTGGTTTTGTGTCTTTTTATGCCCTGTCTTGGCAGATTTTTCACTTTTTAGCATGAGTGACCACTCTGATTTGGTCCCGGTATGTGACTGCATATGGTGAAATAAGCGTTTTCAGAGCGTAAAAAGCTCAAAAAGCACACTTTTCACAGCCAAGTGGCTGCAATCATCATCTTCTTGATGGAAAAGGTGGTTTTGTGTCTTTTTATGCCCTGTTTTTGCAGATTTTTCACTTTTTAGCATCAGTGATCACTCTGATTTGGTCCCGGTATGTGACTGCATATGGTGAAATAAGCGTTTTCAGAGCGTAAAAAGCTCAAAAAGCACCCTTTTCACAGCCAAGTGGCTTCAATCATCATCTTCTTGATGGAAAAGGTGGTTTTGTGTCTTTTTATGCCCTGTTTTGGCAGATTTTTCACTTTTTAGCATCAGTGACCACTGTGATTTGGTCCCGGTATGTGACTGCATATGGTGAAATAAGCGTTTTCAGAGCGTAAAAAGCTCAAAAAGCACACTTTTCACAGCCAAGTGGCTGCAATCATCATCTTCTTGATGGAAAAGGTGGTTTTGTGTCTTTTTATGCCCTAAATTGGCAGATTTTTCACTTTTTAGCATCAGTGACCACTGTGATTTGGTCCCGGTATGTGACTGCATATGGTGAAATAAGCGTTTTCAGAGCGTAAAAAGCTCAAAAAGCACACTTTTCACAGCCAAGTGGCTGCAATCATCATCTTCTTGATGGAAAAGGTGGTTTTGTGTCTTTTTATGCCCTGTCTTGGCAGATTTTTCACTTTTTAGCATGAGTGACCACTCTGATTTGGTCCCGGTATGTGACTGCATATGGTGAAATAAGCGTTTTCAGAGCGTAAAAAGCTCAAAAAGCACACTTTTCACAGCCAAGTGGCTGCAATCATCATCTTCTTGATGGAAAAGGTGGTTTTGTGTCTTTTTATGCCCTGTTTTGGCAGATTTTTCACTTTTTAGCATCAGTGACCACTCTGATTTGGTCCCGGTATGTGACTGCATATGGTGAAATAAGCGTTTTCAGAGCGTAAAAAGCTCAAAAAGCACACTTTTCACAGCCAAGTGGCTGCAATCATCATCTTCTTGATGGAAAAGGTGGTTTTGTGTCTTTTTATGCCCTGTTTTGGCAGATTTTTCACTTTTTAGCATCAGTGACCACTCTGATTTGGTCCCGGTATGTGACTGCATATGGTGAAATAAGCGTTTTCAGAGCGTAAAAAGCTCAAAAAGCACACTTTTCACAGCCAAGTGGCTGCAATCATCATCTTCTTGATGGAAAAGGTGGTTTTGTGTCTTTTTATGCCCTGTTTTGGCAGATTTTTCACTTTTTAGCATCAGTGACCACTCTGATTTGGTCCCGGTATGTGACTGCATATGGTGAAATAAGCGTTTTCAGAGCGTAAAAAGCTCAAAAAGCACACTTTTCACAGCCAAGTGGCTGCAATCATCATCTTCTTGATGGAAAAGGTGGTTTTGTGTCTTTTTATGCCCTGTTTTGGCAGATTTTTCACTTTTTAGCATGAGTGACCACTCTGATTTGGTCCCGGTATGTGACTGCATATGGTGAAATAAGCGTTTTCAGAGCGTAAAAAGCTCAAAAAGCACACTTTTCACAGCCAAGTGGCTGCAATCATCATCTTCTTGATGGAAAAGGTGGTTTTGTGTCTTTTTATGCCCTGTCTTGGCAGATTTTTCACTTTTTAGCATCAGTGACCACTCTGATTTGGTCCCGGTATGTGACTGCATATGGTGAAATAAGCGTTTTCAGAGCGTAAAAAGCTCAAAAAGCACACTTTTCACAGCCAAGTGGCTGCAATCATCATCTTCTTGATGGAAAAGGTGGTTTTGTGTCTTTTTATGCCCTGTTTTGGCAGATTTTTCACTTTTTAGCATCAGTGACCACTCTGATTTGGTCCCGGTATGTGACTGCATATGGTGAAATAAGCGTTTTCAGAGCGTAAAAAGCTCAAAAAGCACACTTTTCACAGCCAAGTGGCTGCAATCATCATCTTCTTGATGGAAAAGGTGGTTTTGTGTCTTTTTATGCCCTGTTTTGGCAGATTTTTCACTTTTTAGCATGAGTGACCACTCTGATTTGGTCCCGGTATGTGACTGCATATGGTGAAATAAGCGTTTTCAGAGCGTAAAAAGCTCAAAAAGCACACTTTTCACAGCCAAGTGGCTGCAATCATCATCTTCTTGATGGAAAAGGTGGTTTTGTGTCTTTTTATGCCCTGTTTTGGCAGATTTTTCACTTTTTAGCATGAGTGACCACTCTGATTTGGTCCCGGTATGTGACTGCATATGGTGAAATAAGCGTTTTCAGAGCGTAAAAAGCTCAAAAAGCACACTTTTCACAGCCAAGTGGCTGCAATCATCATCTTCTTGATGGAAAAGGTGGTTTTGTGTCTTTTTATGCCCTAAATTGGCAGATTTTTCACTTTTTAGCATCAGTGACCACTCTGATTTGGTCCCGGTATGTGACTGCATATGGTGAAATAAGCGTTTTCAGAGCGTAAAAAGCTCAAAAAGCACACTTTTCACAGCCAAGTGGCTGCAATCATCATCTTCTTGATGGAAAAGGTGGTTTTGTGTCTTTTTATGCCCTGTTTTGGCAGATTTTTCACTTTTTAGCATCAGTGACCACTCTGATTTGGTCCCGGTATGTGACTGCATATGGTGAAATAAGCGTTTTCAGAGCGTAAAAAGCTCAAAAAGCACACTTTTCACAGCCAAGTGGCTGCAATCATCATCTTCTTGATGGAAAAGGTGGTTTTGTGTCTTTTTATGCCCTGTTTTGGCAGATTTTTCACTTTTTAGCATCAGTGACCACTGTGATTTGGTCCCGGTATGTGACTGCATATGGTGAAATAAGCGTTTTCAGAGCGTAAAAAGCTCAAAAAGCACACTTTTCACAGCCAAGTGGCTGCAATCATCATCTTCTTGATGGAAAAGGTGGTTTTGTGTCTTTTTATGCCCTGTTTTGGCAGATTTTTCACTTTTTAGCATGAGTGACCACTCTGATTTGGTCCCGGTATGTGACTGCATATGGTGAAATAAGCGTTTTCAGAGCGTAAAAAGCTCAAAAAGCACACTTTTCACAGCCAAGTGGCTGCAATCATCATCTTCTTGATGGAAAAGGTGGTTTTGTGTCTTTTTATGCCCTAAATTGGCAGATTTTTCACTTTTTAGCATCAGTGACCACTCTGATTTGGTCCCGGTATGTGACTGCATATGGTGAAATAAGCGTTTTCAGAGCGTAAAAAGCTCAAAAAGCACACTTTTCACAGCCAAGTGGCTGCAATCATCATCTTCTTGATGGAAAAGGTGGTTTTGTGTCTTTTTATGCCCTGTTTTGGCAGATTTTTCACTTTTTAGCATCAGTGACCACTCTGATTTGGTCCCGGTATGTGACTGCATATGGTGAAATAAGCGTTTTCAGAGCGTAAAAAGCTCAAAAAGCACACTTTTCACAGCCAAGTGGCTGCAATCATCATCTTCTTGATGGAAAAGGTGGTTTTGTGTCTTTTTATGCCCTGTTTTGGCAGATTTTTCACTTTTTAGCATCAGTGACCACTCTGATTTGGTCCCGGTATGTGACTGCATATGGTGAAATAAGCGTTTTCAGAGCGTAAAAAGCTCAAAAAGCACCCTTTTCACAGCCAAGTGGCTGCAATCATCATCTTCTTGATGGAAAAGGTGGTTTTGTGTCTTTTTATGCCCTAAATTGGCAGATTTTTCACTTTTTAGCATCAGTGACCACTCTGATTTGGTCCCGGTATGTGACTGCATATGGTGAAATAAGCGTTTTCAGAGCGTAAAAAGCTCAAAAAGCACACTTTTCACAGCCAAGTGGCTGCAATCATCATCTTCTTGATGGAAAAGGTGGTTTTGTGTCTTTTTATGCCCTAAATTGGCAGATTTTTCACTTTTTAGCATGAGTGACCACTCTGATTTGGTCCCGGTATGTGACTGCATATGGTGAAATAAGCGTTTTCAGAGCGTAAAAAGCTCAAAAAGCACACTTTTCACAGCCAAGTGGCTGCAATCATCATCTTCTTGATGGAAAAGGTGGTTTTGTGTCTTTTTATGCCCTAAATTGGCAGATTTTTCACTTTTTAGCATGAGTGACCACTGTGATTTGGTCCCGGTATGTGACTGCATATGGTGAAATAAGCGTTTTCAGAGCGTAAAAAGCTCAAAAAGCACACTTTTCACAGCCAAGTGGCTGCAATCATCATCTTCTTGATGGAAAAGGTGGTTTTGTGTCTTTTTATGCCCTAAATTGGCAGATTTTTCACTTTTTAGCATGAGTGACCACTGTGATTTGGTCCCGGTATGTGACTGCATATGGTGAAATAAGCGTTTTCAGAGCGTAAAAAGCTCAAAAAGCACCCTTTTCACAGCCAAGTGGCTGCAATCATCATCTTCTTGATGGAAAAGGTGGTTTTGTGTCTTTTTATGCCCTGTTTTGGCAGATTTTTCACTTTTTAGCATCAGTGACCACTCTGATTTGGTCCCGGTATGTGACTGCATATGGTGAAATAAGCGTTTTCAGAGCGTAAAAAGCTCAAAAAGCACACTTTTCACAGCCAAGTGGCTGCAATCATCATCTTCTTGATGGAAAAGGTGGTTTTGTGTCTTTTTATGCCCTAAATTGGCAGATTTTTCACTTTTTAGCATGAGTGACCACTCTGATTTGGTCCCGGTATGTGACTGCATATGGTGAAATAAGCGTTTTCAGAGCGTAAAAAGCTCAAAAAGCACACTTTTCACAGCCAAGTGGCTGCAATCATCATCTTCTTGATGGAAAAGGTGGTTTTGTGTCTTTTTATGCCCTAAATTGGCAGATTTTTCACTTTTTAGCATGAGTGACCACTCTGATTTGGTCCCGGTATGTGACTGCATATGGTGAAATAAGCGTTTTCAGAGCGTAAAAAGCTCAAAAAGCACACTTTTCACAGCCAAGTGGCTGCAATCATCATCTTCTTGATGGAAAAGGTGGTTTTGTGTCTTTTTATGCCCTAAATTGGCAGATTTTTCACTTTTTAGCATGAGTGACCACTCTGATTTGGTCCCGGTATGTGACTGCATATGGTGAAATAAGCGTTTTCAGAGCGTAAAAAGCTCAAAAAGCACACTTTTCACAGCCAAGTGGCTGCAATCATCATCTTCTTGATGGAAAAGGTGGTTTTGTGTCTTTTTATGCCCTGTTTTGGCAGATTTTTCACTTTTTAGCATGAGTGACCACTGTGATTTGGTCCCGGTATGTGACTGCATATGGTGAAATAAGCGTTTTCAGAGCGTAAAAAGCTCAAAAAGCACACTTTTCACAGCCAAGTGGCTGCAATCATCATCTTCTTGATGGAAAAGGTGGTTTTGTGTCTTTTTATGCCCTGTTTTGGCAGATTTTTCACTTTTTAGCATCAGTGACCACTGTGATTTGGTCCCGGTATGTGACTGCATATGGTGAAATAAGCGTTTTCAGAGCGTAAAAAGCTCAAAAAGCACACTTTTCACAGCCAAGTGGCTGCAATCATCATCTTCTTGATGGAAAAGGTGGTTTTGTGTCTTTTTATGCCCTAAATTGGCAGATTTTTCACTTTTTAGCATGAGTGACCACTCTGATTTGGTCCCGGTATGTGACTGCATATGGTGAAATAAGCGTTTTCAGAGCGTAAAAAGCTCAAAAAGCACACTTTTCACAGCCAAGTGGCTGCAATCATCATCTTCTTGATGGAAAAGGTGGTTTTGTGTCTTTTTATGCCCTGTTTTGGCAGATTTTTCACTTTTTAGCATGAGTGACCACTGTGATTTGGTCCCGGTATGTGACTGCATATGGTGAAATAAGCGTTTTCAGAGCGTAAAAAGCTCAAAAAGCACACTTTTCACAGCCAAGTGGCTGCAATCATCATCTTCTTGATGGAAAAGGTGGTTTTGTGTCTTTTTATGCCCTGTTTTTGCAGATTTTTCACTTTTTAGCATCAGTGATCACTCTGATTTGGTCCCGGTATGTGACTGCATATGGTGAAATAAGCGTTTTCAGAGCGTAAAAAGCTCAAAAAGCACCCTTTTCACAGCCAAGTGGCTTCAATCATCATCTTCTTGATGGAAAAGGTGGTTTTGTGTCTTTTTATGCCCTGTTTTGGCAGATTTTTCACTTTTTAGCATGAGTGACCACTCTGATTTGGTCCCGGTATGTGACTGCATATGGTGAAATAAGCGTTTTCAGAGCGTAAAAAGCTCAAAAAGCACACTTTTCACAGCCAAGTGGCTGCAATCATCATCTTCTTGATGGAAAAGGTGGTTTTGTGTCTTTTTATGCCCTGTCTTGGCAGATTTTTCACTTTTTAGCATGAGTGACCACTCTGATTTGGTCCCGGTATGTGACTGCATATGGTGAAATAAGCGTTTTCAGAGCGTAAAAAGCTCAAAAAGCACACTTTTCACAGCCAAGTGGCTGCAATCATCATCTTCTTGATGGAAAAGGTGGTTTTGTGTCTTTTTATGCCCTGTTTTGGCAGATTTTTCACTTTTTAGCATCAGTGACCACTCTGATTTGGTCCCGGTATGTGACTGCATATGGTGAAATAAGCGTTTTCAGAGCGTAAAAAGCTCAAAAAGCACACTTTTCACAGCCAAGTGGCTGCAATCATCATCTTCTTGATGGAAAAGGTGGTTTTGTGTCTTTTTATGCCCTGTTTTGGCAGATTTTTCACTTTTTAGCATCAGTGACCACTCTGATTTGGTCCCGGTATGTGACTGCATATGGTGAAATAAGCGTTTTCAGAGCGTAAAAAGCTCAAAAAGCACACTTTTCACAGCCAAGTGGCTGCAATCATCATCTTCTTGATGGAAAAGGTGGTTTTGTGTCTTTTTATGCCCTGTTTTGGCAGATTTTTCACTTTTTAGCATGAGTGACCACTCTGATTTGGTCCCGGTATGTGACTGCATATGGTGAAATAAGCGTTTTCAGAGCGTAAAAAGCTCAAAAAGCACACTTTTCACAGCCAAGTGGCTGCAATCATCATCTTCTTGATGGAAAAGGTGGTTTTGTGTCTTTTTATGCCCTGTTTTGGCAGATTTTTCACTTTTTAGCATGAGTGACCACTCTGATTTGGTCCCGGTATGTGACTGCATATGGTGAAATAAGCGTTTTCAGAGCGTAAAAAGCTCAAAAAGCACACTTTTCACAGCCAAGTGGCTGCAATCATCATCTTCTTGATGGAAAAGGTGGTTTTGTGTCTTTTTATGCCCTGTTTTGGCAGATTTTTCACTTTTTAGCATGAGTGACCACTCTGATTTGGTCCCGGTATGTGACTGCATATGGTGAAATAAGCGTTTTCAGAGCGTAAAAAGCTCAAAAAGCACCCTTTTCACAGCCAAGTGGCTGCAATCATCATCTTCTTGATGGAAAAGGTGGTTTTGTGTCTTTTTATGCCCTGTTTTGGCAGATTTTTCACTTTTTAGCATCAGTGACCACTCTGATTTGGTCCCGGTATGTGACTGCATATGGTGAAATAAGCGTTTTCAGAGCGTAAAAAGCTCAAAAAGCACCCTTTTCACAGCCAAGTGGCTGCAATCATCATCTTCTTGATGGAAAAGGTGGTTTTGTGTCTTTTTATGCCCTAAATTGGCAGATTTTTCACTTTTTAGCATGAGTGACCACTCTGATTTGGTCCCGGTATGTGACTGCATATGGTGAAATAAGCGTTTTCAGAGCGTAAAAAGCTCAAAAAGCACACTTTTCACAGCCAAGTGGCTGCAATCATCATCTTCTTGATGGAAAAGGTGGTTTTGTGTCTTTTTATGCCCTAAATTGGCAGATTTTTCACTTTTTAGCATGAGTGACCACTCTGATTTGGTCCCGGTATGTGACTGCATATGGTGAAATAAGCGTTTTCAGAGCGTAAAAAGCTCAAAAAGCACACTTTTCACAGCCAAGTGGCTGCAATCATCATCTTCTTGATGGAAAAGGTGGTTTTGTGTCTTTTTATGCCCTAAATTGGCAGATTTTTCACTTTTTAGCATGAGTGACCACTGTGATTTGGTCCCGGTATGTGACTGCATATGGTGAAATAAGCGTTTTCAGAGCGTAAAAAGCTCAAAAAGCACACTTTTCACAGCCAAGTGGCTGCAATCATCATCTTCTTGATGGAAAAGGTGGTTTTGTGTCTTTTTATGCCCTGTTTTGGCAGATTTTTCACTTTTTAGCATGAGTGACCACTCTGATTTGGTCCCGGTATGTGACTGCATATGGTGAAATAAGCGTTTTCAGAGCGTAAAAAGCTCAAAAAGCACCCTTTTCACAGCCAAGTGGCTGCAATCATCATCTTCTTGATGGAAAAGGTGGTTTTGTGTCTTTTTATGCCCTGTTTTGGCAGATTTTTCACTTTTTAGCATCAGTGACCACTCTGATTTGGTCCCGGTATGTGACTGCATATGGTGAAATAAGCGTTTTCAGAGCGTAAAAAGCTCAAAAAGCACACTTTTCACAGCCAAGTGGCTGCAATCATCATCTTCTTGATGGAAAAGGTGGTTTTGTGTCTTTTTATGCCCTAAATTGGCAGATTTTTCACTTTTTAGCATGAGTGACCACTCTGATTTGGTCCCGGTATGTGACTGCATATGGTGAAATAAGCGTTTTCAGAGCGTAAAAAGCTCAAAAAGCACACTTTTCACAGCCAAGTGGCTGCAATCATCATCTTCTTGATGGAAAAGGTGGTTTTGTGTCTTTTTATGCCCTAAATTGGCAGATTTTTCACTTTTTAGCATGAGTGACCACTCTGATTTGGTCCCGGTATGTGACTGCATATGGTGAAATAAGCGTTTTCAGAGCGTAAAAAGCTCAAAAAGCACCCTTTTCACAGCCAAGTGGCTGCAATCATCATCTTCTTGATGGAAAAGGTGGTTTTGTGTCTTTTTATGCCCTGTTTTGGCAGATTTTTCACTTTTTAGCATCAGTGACCACTGTGATTTGGTCCCGGTATGTGACTGCATATGGTGAAATAAGCGTTTTCAGAGCGTAAAAAGCTCAAAAAGCACACTTTTCACAGCCAAGTGGCTGCAATCATCATCTTCTTGATGGAAAAGGTGGTTTTGTGTCTTTTTATGCCCTGTTTTGGCAGATTTTTCACTTTTTAGCATCAGTGACCACTGTGATTTGGTCCCGGTATGTGACTGCATATGGTGAAATAAGCGTTTTCAGAGCGTAAAAAGCTCAAAAAGCACACTTTTCACAGCCAAGTGGCTGCAATCATCATCTTCTTGATGGAAAAGGTGGTTTTGTGTCTTTTTATGCCCTAAATTGGCAGATTTTTTCACTTTTTAGCATGAGTGACCACTGTGATTTGGTCCCGGTATGTGACTGCATATGGTGAAATAAGCGTTTTCAGAGCGTAAAAAGCTCAAAAAGCACACTTTTCACAGCCAAGTGGCTGCAATCATCATCTTCTTGATGGAAAAGGTGGTTTTGTGTCTTTTTATGCCCTAAATTGGCAGATTTTTTCACTTTTTAGCATGAGTGACCACTGTGATTTGGTCCCGGTATGTGACTGCATATGGTGAAATAAGCGTTTTCAGAGCGTAAAAAGCTCAAAAAGCACACTTTTCACAGCCAAGTGGCTGCAATCATCATCTTCTTGATGGAAAAGGTGGTTTTGTGTCTTTTTATGCCCTGTTATGGCAGATTTTTCACTTTTTAGCATCAGTGACCACTGTGATTTGGTCCCGGTATGTGACTGCATATGGTGAAATAAGCGTTTTCAGAGCGTAAAAAGCTCAAAAAGCACCCTTTTCACAGCCAAGTGGCTGCAATCATCATCTTCTTGATGGAAAAGGTGGTTTTGTGTCTTTTTATGCCCTGTTTTGGCAGATTTATCACTTTTTAGCATGAGTGACCACTGTGATTTGGTCCCGGTATGTGACTGCATATGGTGAAATAAGCGTTTTCAGAGCGTAAAAAGCTCAAAAAGCACACTTTTCACAGCCAAGTGGCTGCAATCATCATCTTCTTGATGGAAAAGGTGGTTTTGTGTCTTTTTATGCCCTAAATTGGCAGATTTTTTCACTTTTTAGCATGAGTGACCACTGTGATTTGGTCCCGGTATGTGACTGCATATGGTGAAATAAGCGTTTTCAGAGCGTAAAAAGCTCAAAAAGCACACTTTTCACTGCCAAGTGGCTTCAATCATCATCTTCTTGATGGAAAAGGTGGTTTTGTGTCTTTTTATGCCCTGTTTTGGCAGATTTTTCACTTTTTAGCATCAGTGACCACTGTGATTTGGTCCCGGTATGTGACTGCATATGGTGAAATAAGCGTTTTCAGAGCGTAAAAAGCTCAAAAAGCACACTTTTCACAGCCAAGTGGCTGCAATCATCATCTTCTTGATGGAAAAGGTGGTTTTGTGTCTTTTTATGCCCTGTTTTGGCAGATTTTTCACTTTTTAGCATCAGTGACCACTCTGATTTGGTCCCGGTATGTGACTGCATATGGTGAAATAAGCGTTTTCAGAGCGTAAAAAGCTCAAAAAGCACCCTTTTCACAGCCAAGTGGCTGCAATCATCATCTTCTTGATGGAAAAGGTGGTTTTGTGTCTTTTTATGCCCTGTTTTGGCAGATTTTTCACTTTTTAGCATCAGTGACCACTCTGATTTGGTCCCGGTATGTGACTGCATATGGTGAAATAAGCGTTTTCAGAGCGTAAAAAGCTCAAAAAGCACACTTTTCACAGCCAAGTGGCTGCAATCATCATCTTCTTGATGGAAAAGGTGGTTTTGTGTCTTTTTATGCCCTAAATTGGCAGATTTTTCACTTTTTAGCATGAGTGACCACTCTGATTTGGTCCCGGTATGTGACTGCATATGGTGAAATAAGCGTTTTCAGAGCGTAAAAAGCTCAAAAAGCACACTTTTCACAGCCAAGTGGCTGCAATCATCATCTTCTTGATGGAAAAGGTGGTTTTGTGTCTTTTTATGCCCTAAATTGGCAGATTTTTCACTTTTTAGCATGAGTGACCACTCTGATTTGGTCCCGGTATGTGACTGCATATGGTGAAATAAGCGTTTTCAGAGCGTAAAAAGCTCAAAAAGCACACTTTTCACAGCCAAGTGGCTGCAATCATCATCTTCTTGATGGAAAAGGTGGTTTTGTGTCTTTTTATGCCCTGTTTTGGCAGATTTTTCACTTTTTAGCATCAGTGACCACTGTGATTTGGTCCCGGTATGTGACTGCATATGGTGAAATAAGCGTTTTCAGAGCGTAAAAAGCTCAAAAAGCACACTTTTCACAGCCAAGTGGCTGCAATCATCATCTTCTTGATGGAAAAGGTGGTTTTGTGTCTTTTTATGCCCTGTTTTGGCAGATTTTTCACTTTTTAGCATCAGTGACCACTGTGATTTGGTCCCGGTATGTGACTGCATATGGTGAAATAAGCGTTTTCAGAGCGTAAAAAGCTCAAAAAGCACACTTTTCACAGCCAAGTGGCTGCAATCATCATCTTCTTGATGGAAAAGGTGGTTTTGTGTCTTTTTATGCCCTGTTTTGGCAGATTTTTCACTTTTTAGCATCAGTGACCACTCTGATTTGGTCCCGGTATGTGACTGCATATGGTGAAATAAGCGTTTTCAGAGCGTAAAAAGCTCAAAAAGCACCCTTTTCACAGCCAAGTGGCTGCAATCATCATCTTCTTGATGGAAAAGGTGGTTTTGTGTCTTTTTATGCCCTGTTTTGGCAGATTTTTCACTTTTTAGCATCAGTGACCACTGTGATTTGGTCCCGGTATGTGACTGCATATGGTGAAATAAGCGTTTTCAGAGCGTAAAAAGCTCAAAAAGCACCCTTTTCACAGCCAAGTGGCTGCAATCATCATCTTCTTGATGGAGTGGTTTTGTGTCTTTTATGCCCTAAATTGATTTTTCATCATCTTCTTGATGGAAAAGGTGGTTTTGTGTCTTTTTATGCCCTGTTTTGGCAGATTTTTCACTTTTTAGCATGAGTGACCACTCTGATTTGGTCCCGGTATGTGACTGCATATGGTGAAATAAGCGTTTTCAGAGCGTAAAAAGCTCAAAAAGCACCCTTTTCACAGCCAAGTGGCTGCAATCATCATCTTCTTGATGGAAAAGGTGGTTTTGTGTCTTTTTATGCCCTGTTTTGGCAGATTTTTCACTTTTTAGCATCAGTGACCACTCTGATTTGGTCCCGGTATGTGACTGCATATGGTGAAATAAGCGTTTTCAGAGCGTAAAAAGCTCAAAAAGCACCTTTTCACAGCCAAGTGGCTGCAATCATCATCTTCTTGATGGAAAAGGTGGTTTTGTGTCTTTTTATGCCCTGTTTTGGCAGATTTTTCACTTTTTAGCATGAGTGAACTCTGATTTGGTCCCGGTATGTGACTGCATATGGTGAAATAAGCGTTTTCAGAGCGTAAAAAGCTCAAAAAGCACACTTTTCACAGCCAAGTGGCTGCAATCATCATCTTCTTGATGGAAAAGGTGGTTTTGTGTCTTTTTATGCCCTGTTTTGGCAGATTTTTCACTTTTTAGCATGAGTGACCACTCTGATTTGGTCCCGGTATGTGACTGCATATGGTGAAATAAGCGTTTTCAGAGCGTAAAAAGCTCAAAAAGCACCCTTTTCAAGGTGGTTTTGTGTCTTTTTATGCCCTGTTTTGGCAGATTTTTCACTTTTTAGCATGAGTGACCACTCTGATTTGGTCCCGGTATGTGACTGCATATGGTGAAATAAGCGTTTTCAGAGCGTAAAAAGCTCAAAAAGCACCCTTTTCACAGCCAAGTGGCTGCAATCATCATCTTCTTGATGGAAAAGGTGGTTTTGTGTCTTTTTATGCCCTGTTTTGGCAGATTTTTCACTTTTTAGCATCAGTGACCACTGTGATTTGGTCCCGGTATGTGACTGCATATGGTGAAATAAGCGTTTTCAGAGCGTAAAAAGCTCAAAAAGCACACT